>NW_025336345.1:3158964-3596951 GCF_004798865.1 Varanus komodoensis | reverse complement strand
CCTTTCCATCATATACAAAGAAGACACTTAATAAAATTATTACTATTTTACTTGGCAAATAATGGATGACATGCATTAAGTTCCACCCCCTCCCATGCTGTAGAGAAAGACTATATAATTAAGCTGCAACATGCAAACAACTAATAGACATTGTGAACAAGATGTGGTGATGCTGCAAAACTGGAAGGAGTAAGATGACATTAGTACGCTGTGAGTTTGTCCCCTGTTCCCTGTGCTGCAAGCAGCAATGAAGTGAGTGGGGCAGCCTGATGCTGTCACATCTTGGACATCTCTAGATACTGGAAGGGGCATTCTTAGGGCAGAGCTAGCCGGGTTACCACTGGAAACTGTGGCCGTTCATGCCTCCTTTCCCAGTATCCACAGTGTTACCCCTTCATGCCTGCTGCAATATTGCCCTGTTCCATTGAGCAGAGGAGGCTCACATTTCCATGGACTGCTTCTGCATACCTTCTCTCTGAACAATAAGGACAAGGCCATTAATAAGCGGCCCTTGGTTACAAGCTAAGATGCTGTTTCCATTTGTTTCTCGCTTACCAATAGTCCTTGGAAGGATAATATTACTACTGTGGGAAGGAATCTGATGAGAAATATTGAAGGGCTCCTCCCAGCAATCTCGAGATGATTATGAGGATAAAACAACGAAGCATTTATACTGTTAAGGGTCTGTCCAATTGTCCAGACCCTGTCCTGTTTCCAGAACCCTGACGCAGCTGTGATTCCCATGGGAATCTCAACTGACTCATTCTACAGGCCACTCCTAAGGTTAATCCCACTGGATAGTACTTGGCCAGAAAATTGTTGCTTTGCAAACATAATATATTAAAGTGCTTGCATCCCCCCCACCCACCCCCATGAACTGCAACAAGACAGTTTCCAAAATGTGAAGGGGAGAAAATTTGTGAAGGCTTCAAACAAGCCTGTGAAATAAGGAATGTTCTGTGTAGTTCTTTGGACTGCAAACAATTGAATTTCTACTCTGTAGGTCACAAACACTAAATGCAAAAAGGACTACAAGACTGAATCTAATTGCTCACAGGTGATCGCTGCTAATTCAGATGGAAATGGTGCATTTGGTTTTGTGGCCAGAGGGCCTTAGCTACTAGGCTTCAAAACTCAAAGTCATACAAAGTCACTTCACAGGTCCTATTCCAGAGAGTTTCAGTTGTAGGGCAGTATAGAAATGAGCAGCAGCAGCAATATTCAGATGAAGTAGTGTAAGTTCTGCTTAACTAGAAGGTACTCCGGCAGCCACTCTTAGAGGCCTGGAGCCTCTGCTAGGCCAGCTTCTCAGAGAGACATTAGCAGGGCGAAGGGATCACAGTGTGATCTGTTTGCAACAGAAGGATTGTGCTGGTGGAGAGGGGATTTGGTGACAGAAGGGGCCCCAGGGGGCTGCAGTTACTAACCCAAAGTTTTCAAACTGTGTAGAGGGGAGAAACAGAGTCACACTACCTTATGTAGTGAACACTGACCACTGAATCCAACAGCGGTGCCTACTGATCAGTATTCCCTTCAGAAGTGAATATGTGTCTATGTAAATGTATAAAAATGAAGAAAGAAGGAATACATTTCCACAGATTTCAGCTATGCAAACAACTCATTATCATCTTATACTAGGAACTGGTTGAAAAACAACAAAAATTGTTTAAAATGTAAAAATACATTATCAGTCCTGTGGATAATAAACCATCCTGTTGTATAAACCAGAAGTGAATCCTTGACCTTCAGATGTCCTTATCTAAAGGCCCATCATTCATTCTGCAGGAGCAACTATTTGTCTGCTTCTAATTCTATTACTAGAGAGAGACTTCACATATTGGCCATTAAGTTAAACAGCTGTTCATTAAGCTGCTGGAACAGAGTAGCAGCCCAGTCTTGTGTAGTTACCAGCAGAGGGTAGAAGCTTCTGGTCTTGGGCAATGAAAACAGTGCATTGGGTCTCCACTCACTTGGAGCCAGAACTCTGCCTCCAGAAATACATGCAAGGAGTTCTGGAATGGGTTGGTGCAATTTGCCCCAAATGACTGCCTCTATTCTGTGTCCTGTCCTGCACAGGAGCCTCACCTGTCTAAAGACACCTGTAATGGTGTGCTCATGCTGAGCTAATGGCCAGATAAACACTGAAACATATAGTGACAATAGGACACCGTGAACATATACAGAGTGTTCTTCTCTCACAATGGAGAACTGCACCTAAGCCACAAGCATCTGGAATCAGATGACAGGGTTCCTAGGACAGAATGGTTGACTTCAGTGCATGCACCATTCAGATGTTCTCAGAACCATGGCAGGCTTTTGATTTTACCACTTTAAGGAAATGTTTTGAACTGCAGAACTGGTAAGAAAGTAAAATATGGTTACAGTCTTGAAAATGACTGAAAGAAATATCCCCCAATATGTTCAAGCACTTCAGTCAGCCCGGTGGGTTAGTATTATATGGTGAGGACAGATATTGCCTACATAAATTAATAAACAGTGTGGTGATGAATTGCTTTTCTTTTCTTTGTTCAATCAAGTTAATTTCTACTCTAGCAGGGGACCAGTATCCTGTAATTTGCCAGTAACCACCCAACAAATGTGAAAAATCAATTCTAAACAAAGTTTCAAAGACATTGGCTTTTCAAAGCCACCATCAATGTGACAAATAGCTCCTAATCACAGAGGAAAGGGAAGCTAGCATTGATATTCTGCCTATTCTATAATGCCTGAATTAATATTACTAACCAACCTCAACATGTCTACCAGAAGTAAATTCCATTGAATTCAGTGAGACTTACACCCAGTTGAGTGTGCCCAGGGCTGCAGCATTAATGTGAGAAATGTGCTAACATATTCTGCTTCTATCATTCTTCTCAGCCTGTGCCTTGCAACTAATCTAGAGGACCTGGATCTATAACCCTTTATAGCTGCTCTCTAGATGTTTTGGCCCTTAACTCCTATCAGCTCTACCAGAAAGGCCAATGGTCAGGAATCTGGGAACTGTACTCCAAACCCTCTGGAGACACTAAGTTGGGCAAGGCTGCTTTAGAAAAGGATTTGATGGTCTTCTGTGAGTCCATTCTTACTCAGAACATCTCTGCAGAACAGTTCCATGGACACTGCCTTGAGCAAGAAGCAACCGATACACTGGCAGAATTATACAGATTGGGGCTTTACCCTTATTCACAGAAGGATTGTGGTTCAATCTGCAGTTGTGCTGCTTCTACAAATCCCACCTAACACACAGATCCTTCTATGGGGCTGTGCCCATAAGGCTGCTTCACATGAAAGGTTCTAGAGCATATTAACTATGCCTAAATCTAGAACAGCTGGCCCACTTTACATCCTCAATTCCTAGTATTCCTGCACTCTAATTTACCTTCTCCACTTTTATTGGCTTCCTTAATGATGCTATGCAATCCAGCTGTACCTGTTAGTGATGAGGTGCTGAATTTGCCATTTTCCTAAAACAACAGCAGTGTCTCCTTTTCCCACACCAGGGCTTTCCTAGCAAAGAGCTCAACAGTGGCTAACAGGAAGCTTGGATTCTGGTGGCTGACACTTGGGCTGGAAAAGGACAGACTCACAATACAGGACCCCTGATCTGTTTTTCATTTGTGGGAGAAATAAATTCATTACCCAACTTACTTAACAACCATACTAGGGGAGCTCTGGACCACAGACTAGATACAGCCTTTGGGAGTTTGCAGGCCTGACAGCTATGGCACAGAACGGAGTTGTGCTTTCAGGCCTGAAGGCTGCAGCACAGGGACTTCCTCCTGAGTAGACATGCATAAAATTAAGCTGTGCTTTATATTCCTGCTGGGAAAATGGTCACACTGGTAAGAATTCCTTCCACTTGTGGCCCTTCCTCATGCCCTTAGGCCAGTACTAAAGTGTGTCCTCTGAGGTACTTACCAAATTGAAACAGTGCCTTTTGCACAAAGTTTTGTGCTGGTCTATCTTTCTGTGTCTCTTGGCAGGTCCAATAACAATCAGATATTGATTATTCAATTGAACTCCAGCTGCTACAGTACTGGTGTTTTTCTCTTCAGAAATAAGTATCTATTAGCTGTATTACAGCTTCTCTCAGTCACTTTATTATCAGAATAATGATACATTACTCCGTTTCCCACTATTAGATTTAGGGATTCTTTTGTTTTATGACTTTTAACATGACATTTCTTTTTACACAAAATCATACTACACCACAGATAATAAAATAAAATCATATGTGAAAACTTCTGCTGCTTTGAATGAACACCAGGTTGGAACCAGGAGCTGGCATAGGTAGGCATGTGCTGAGGCTTCCAGCCAAGCAGACGTCCAGGAATAACTCCTAGTGTCTTGGACCTGGTTCTTCCTCCTAGCTGTCAGTGCCTGTTCACATGCCCTGAATGAGCAGAGAGCAAAAGGAGCAAGCAATCGCTTGCATTTTTCTTGTCCTATCTTTTCCCTTGGGTGGTGGTGTAACTTGGCCCCAAAAGAAGAGGACAAGCAAATGGCCTGAGGATGGGAGGGTGCACTCAACTGCCTCGCACAGGGGCCCCGCAAAACCTGGAGTGGTGTTGCTTAACTGCAAAATTTTACTTAAATTAAACATGACTGAAATGCATTTGTTTGATTGCTAATAATAGCCTTGAACTAAGATTCATGCGCTCTTTGTGGCCCAAGCAAGAGAAGGACAAGAAAAAACTAGCAACTGGTTCTGGATACATTTTTCCAACATTCAAGAAGAGTTTTTAATCAGAAAAGTTTTTGAACGGCCCTCCCAGAACAGTCATTCAAATATTCTAATTACCAAGGTGCAGGAAAGGCCCTGCTTTAAAAGTGAGCAGTGTTTACAGCATTCTATTCTATGATTATAGACTTGAAAATTCTATTTATCATAAATCCAGCTCAATCCAGACAAGACAGAGGTCCTGTTGGTTGGCGGATTGGGCTTCGGGGAGGGTGAATTGAACCTAGTCCTGAATGGGCTTGCACTCCCTCTTAGGGACAAGGTCCGCAGCTTGGGAGTGCTCCTTGACCCAGAGCTTTCACTGGAAGCTCAGGTGACAGCGGTGGCGAGGAGTTCTTTCAGCTTCGGCTGATCCATCAGCTACACCCCTACCTGGAGAACGACTGCCTGGCGACAGTGACACACACGTTGGTGACTTCCCGCCTTGACTTCTGTAACGCGCTCTACGTGGGGCTTCCCTTGAAGATGGTCTGGATACTTCAATTGGTTCAAAACAGAGCTGTCAGGCTGCTGACGGGGACTGAGCGTTATGTTCACATGACTCCAGTCCTCCATCAGCTTCACTGGCTTCCCATTGAAGTCCGGGCCCAATTCAAGGTGTTGGTGATGACCTATAAAGCCCTGAAGGAGTGCTTACGTCCATATATGCCCGCTCACCCCCCGAGATCAGCAGGAGAGGCCCTTTTCCGGGAACCCTCCGTGAAGGAAATTAGGAGGGTAAGTACTCGGAGGAGGGCTTTCTCTGCAGTGGCGCCCAATCTATGGAATACGCTCTCCAGAGAGGTCCGCCTGGTGCCGTAGTTATTTGTTTTTCGGCACCAGGTGAAGACCTTTTTATTCAAACGTCATTTTAACTGTTAATAGTATTTATTTATTTTATTCTTTGGCCAGGGTGACTTATTTTATATTGTTAACTTGTTTTATATTGTTAATGTATAGTATTTTACTTGATTTATTTGTGAGCCGCCCCGAGGCTTCGGTGAATGGGGCGGCATAGAAATTTTCTAAATAAATAAATAATAAAGATAGTTTACTTGGTGAATTGAAGTTTAGCTCAAGACCCTACCTTATGAAGAATTCCACAAACTTCTCAAGAAGCACAGTTTCTAAAATGTGCCAGTTTCTGAAATGTGCATTCAAAGGCAGGTATTCTATGTTCATACCTGGTTTTTGTGGCCATTCAAAAAATGTCTTTTGGAAATTAATATGTCAAAAAATAAAGCATATTTTTGCATGGGTATGTCTTTGTTCTTTGGGTGAAAATATTGCTATTCCCAAATTGCTTGTACATTCAAATGCCCCATTTAGAGCAATTGCTTCAGGGAAAGCAGTGTGACTCGTGAGCCAGGCCTCTCCAGCAGGTGCTCTGTGCAGCCTGCCAGCCATATAAGCAGCCAACTTGGCCACCTCACTGTTCACCCCAACTCCACTTCTTTCCTGAACAAATTAAAAAGTTTCAGTCTCAGTACTAATCACTGAGGGATCTCAATATATACATTCTTCCACTGGGAAAACCATCCATTTATTTCTTTGCTTTCTTTTCATTACCCAGTTGCTGAGCTTTAGGGGAACTCCGGTCCTGCCCTCCTCAGGATTCTTAGTGGAGGAACTTCGAGAAAAACCTTCTGCTTCTAGCCACATGCTTGCTGACATTCTCCCAAAGTTTATTAAGATATGACTTACTTTTGCAGAAGCCATGTTGCTTCTCCTTCACCAAGACTGCCCTTCTATTGTGCTTGATAAATTTACACCACTTCACCCAGAAGACATCTTAAGCTGAACAGCCTGTAATTTCCTGAATCACTCTTCTAAAAACCTTGCTGCTGATTTCTGAATGTTTTGTGAGATATTAGTCATGTTCTCCCAACCTGCTTATACTGGATTGTAATGTTTTCTCTTCAAAAAGTATGTCTATATGTACACACCACTTTATGTTACCAGAGTGCCAGCAAAGCTGTAGAGGCCCTCTGGCCAGATCAGCTACAGTTGTGCCACACTGCCTCCTGCTATATAAGGTGGCAGGTGTCTGAGGGGACCGGCTCAAGGAGCCCCAGGGACACCCCATTAGCTCCAGTGTCAAAACATCCACACACATGTGAGTTAACTAACAGGCTGAGGCGGCCAGGGCAGTTGACTCGTCCCTCCCTTTTCATGGTAAGTAGCTGTAAACAAATAATGCTAAATATAAATAAACAACTATACAAAAATGCCCCACCTTCTCCTAGTAACCTTTTTCTTTTTTCAGGTAAGCAGGCTCAACAATAGTGATAAAATGGTTACGAAGGTGGAAAGCCAGCAGGGGAGTGGGGCCTATCTACTATATTACACTGGGAGTCAAATGTATGACTGTTGGCCAGCTGGAGAGAAGTCATGGGTGTGTACTCAGTGTAATGAGCTCTTGGCTTCCAGGGAATAGTTCATTCCTTGGAAGCCAAGCTTGTTGACCTGGAGAAGCAAGATTGGCGGACAAGGCCTTTGGAGACATAGTAGTGATGTCCCAATTGTTGTGTGACTGTATAGTTACTGGCTCACTTTTCTCTAACTGTAGCATTCCAAGGTGGCTATTTAGGACTCTGGATCTGAACTAGAAGAAAAGGCAGGGCTGGAATGCTTAGCCGAAATGCCAATGTTAATGAGCTTTGAGATAAGCCAAGCAGCTAGTGAGAACAGACCACCTTTGGTTCTGGCAGGGAGACAATGTGGAACAAGGACAGGCAGAGCGGGATAGCCCTGATTTTATCAGTTCCATGGTTTGATGTCAAGTCAAAGAAGCAGAACAATTAGGTAAGGCCTGGCATTTGTCCTGTCTGGCCCACAAGTAGCTTGAACCTCCTTGAGAATTGAGCCAACTCCATTTGGTGAGGAAGGGAGAAGGGTAATTCAGATTGGAATCAACTCCTGGTACGGGTAAGAACTAACACCACAATTATAGTAACTTAACTTGATGGATGCTAATAATCTGTCTGTTACTCTTGGATCACAAAGTCCTGGCTGGCCAGCTTTAACATAATAAGGATTGTAATTAAAAGCCTCTAGTTGTGAACTGCTGGAAAGGGAAAAGGAGAGAGGTGGGGAAAAAGAGATTCCAACTCACAACATACCACTCCCTTGCTCTGATGGTAAATGGAAGTCTCAGGGAAGGAGGATGTCCTTCCAAGGAAGAGGGAAATGATATGTCAAAAGGGGGGCATGTCTTTGAAGAGAAGCAAATATCCTCTTACACCAAGGATGTGCTTCTGGAGTGTATGGGAAATTTGACACACAGACACATAGTCTGGTGATGAATGTGTAGAAATTGGCCTGCTTGGTGTGAAGGACACAGAGAGCATGTACCATCTAGGTAGATTTGTAGATCATGCTGGGATGATTATGGTTCATGTTGATACTGGTGATGTGGGAGAGCTACCCATGAGGTCCTGGAAGCCATGCACATGAATTCCACTTGAACCTCAAGAGAAGCTGATTGCTAGTGCTAAATATGAAAAGGGGACAGAGCAGCTTTGAAGCTGAACTTTTGGAGGAAGCCAACGGGAGCTGGGAAGCATCCAATCAAGTTGAATCATCCCTAGGGGATGAAGATGAAGGTGCTTCCAAGTTCTCAGAACAAGGGGAGAACATGAGCATCTGGTGAAACATAAGAGGCAGTCCAAGAGACCTGAGTGCCACATGCCAGAGACAACTAGCATGTATAGATATTTATGTGCAAACACTAGAAGCCTCTGAACCAAGAGGAGGCAGTTTTAGAGGAAAACCTAGCAGAGTGGACATCAGCTGGTAGAATGGAGAGACTGAATGGGATATGGCCATATCTGGATATACAATCCAGGAGAAGTATGGGGAAGGACATCCCAGAAGAAGTGTTGCTCTGGACATCAAAGAGGGCATACTGTCAAACAGAATTTAAAAGCGGTAGTTTCTTCCACAGAAATGCTATAGGTGACAATACTAGGCCCCAAAACTAATTGAGTGCTAGGAGCATGCTATCATTTCCCAGACCATTTTGCTCAAAGCAATTGTGAGACAGAAAATGGAATCAGGGAGACATCCAGAACAGAAGGTGTTGTAATAATGGGTTACACTAAATTGACTGGATAAATGTATGTACCAGTCATGACAAAACTGTTAGATTTCTTGATGCCGTAAACACCTGTGCCCTAGAACAACTGGTCATTGAACTGACCGGATAAGAGAGAAACCCTGTGTGATATCACCCAGGATCTAGTATAATATGTAAATGATGTTGAACCAGTTCGAACCAGTGACCACAGTGCTATCAGATTTAATATATATTTAAGTGGAAATTTGTCAAAGAAAGTCCAACAGAGTCACATATGTCTTCAAAAGAATAAATGTCTCCAAGTTAAGAAAGGAAGTTTAGAGTGATTTAGAGGTTAGATCCTTTCAAAATGCTTGGAGGTTACTCAAAAGCGCAATACTAGGAGCTCAGCTAAAATGTATACCACAGGTTGGGAAAGGTAGCAGCAAGCCTGAGAGAGCCAGTGTGGTGTAGTGGTTAAGAGCATGGGACTGGGACTCAGACTATCTGGGTTCTAGTCCCCGCTCAGCCATGGAGCCAACTGGGTGACTTTGGGCCAGTCACAGACTCTCAGCCCAATCTACCTCACAGGGTTATTGTTGTGGGGACAAGATGGAGGAGGAGAATGGTGTAAACTGCCTTGAGCCCTTGTAGGAAAAAGGCAGGATATAAATGGAAAAATAAATAAATAAATAAGTCACTACCATGGTTAATGAGGAAGGTTTCTGAAGAAATTTTCCTTCAGAAAATGGACATCTTGACCAAATGAGGGAAACAAAAGGAAACACAAGGTTGCACAAAGGAATTGTAAACAATCATTCTGAGGAGCATATCAGTAACAACATCAAGGGCCGGGCCACAGTACAGAGTTCTTTAAATACAACAGAAGGGAGAAACCAGCTAGGAAAGCTATTGACTGTTGGATGAGAATGGAATAAAGGAGGATAAGCTGTGGAGAAACTGAAAGGATTCTTTTCATCTGCCTTCACTGCAGAAGATATTGAACAGGTACCTATGCTTGAACTGCACCTTTTTTCAGGAAGGGAGTCTGAGGAATGTAGGCAAAACCTGTGACAAAAGATGAAGTTCTCAGTCTTACTAATAAATTGAAAGTCAAATCACTGGGCCTGGAAGATACCAGTTGTAGAGTTCTTAAAGAATTCAAATATGAAATTTCTTCTAACAAAAATACAGTCTGTCCCCAAGTCCAGCATCTGTACAAGAGGACTGGAGAATGGCCAATGTAATACCCATCTTTAGAAAAAAGTTCCAGAGGGATTCAGAAAATTACAGGCCAGTTAGCTTAACATCTGTTCCAGGTAAATTGGCTGAAAGCATTATTAAATATAAAGTTAGAAAGCACATAAAAGAAAGCTGACAAATAGCTGGTATGTCTTCCAGGAAGGTAAGTCCTGTCTCAGAAATCTTGCAGTGTTCTTTGCAAGTGACAGTATACATGTGGACGGGGATAATCCAGTAGACATTGTTTACTTAGACTTCTGAAAGGCTTTTGACAAATTCCCTCACCAAAGACTCCTGAGCTAATCTAACAATCATGAAAGAAGAGGAGAGGTCATCTTATGGATCAATAACTGGTTAAAGTATAGAGAGCAGAGAGTAAAAATGAATAGTAAATTCTCCCAAGGGCAGGATGTAAACAGTGAGGTCCAAAGGGATCTGTATTGGGACCAGTAGCTTTTCAACTGTTCATAAATGATGCAGTGAAGTGGCCAGATTTGCTGATGATACCAAATTATTTTAACTGGCTAAAACAAAAAGAGACAAATGGATCTCTCCAAACTAGGAGAATAAGCATAAAAATGACAAGCATCGTTCAATGTAAGAAAGTGTAAAGTGATGCATTTTAGGGCAAAATAAATAAATAAATCTGATATAATCTGATGGGTTCTAACCTAGTAGTGTTTGACCAAGATCAAGGGGCTGAAGCACCACCCTTACGCTGAGGTGTTAAAACTTCTGAGATTGTTTAGCTTAGGAAAAAAGCAAGTAAGGAGAGACATGATAAAGGTGTACAGAATTATGCAAGGTGTAGTGAAAGTTGATAGGGAAACATTTTCCCCTCTCCCATAACAGTAGAACCCTGAAGTCCTTCCATGAAATGAATTGGCATAGGATTCAGGATATATAGAAGGAAGTTCTTCTTCTTGCAATATATAAAACTTAATTTAACATAGTTAAACTCTAGAATTCACTTCTATAAGATGTAATGATAGCCACACATCTGGTTTTAAGCAGAGTGGACAAATTCATTGGAAAAGGAGTAGGCCATCAATGGCTACTAGTCCTGATGGTTCTATGCTACCTCTAGTATCAGAGATAGGGTTCCTGTGTACACTAGTTGCTCCCAGAAAATGAGTGGGAGGGGGCTGTAACACTCATATCCTGTTTGTAGGGTTCCTGTAGGCCATTGGTTGCCCTCTGTGTGAACAGAATGCTGGACTAGTTGTGCCTTTGGTCTAATCCAGAATGGCTCTTCTTGTGTATTTAAGATAACCTATTCGTACTGTATGCTGTCTTGTAGTGTATGGACCATAGAGATGAGATAGGTTCCTCACATGACAACTGATACCAGCAAACTCTTGTTATGTTGTTTCTTCTTTTCCAATATTCCAATTCATCTAGGTTCTTTTCAAAAATTTACATTCATTTCCTGTGTTTCATTTCGTCTGGAAGTGTTTGTTTTAGCCAATTTGCACCTATATTTTCCAACCTCTGCTCATGCTCTCACAGGCTAATCCTGTATAATTTTCCTGAGGTGCTCCAGTATTCACCTCACATCCAGCTATGCTCTTTCTCAGCTGAGTATTGATTGAGAAGTTTGATGGGGACCTGAATCATGGCAATGGCACCAAATTAACCAACACAATCTAATGTGCCTGCCCAGTCACCATGTCATGGTTAGAAAGAATATATGAAGAACAAATAAATGTCTGAAGTACAGAAGCCATTTCCTCCCCATGCCCTGACAACAGCTGAAGGGAAGCTTTGAAATTTCATACAGTGCCTCAATGTTTTGACGCACTTTACAAATAATTGTCATCAGTTCAGTTGCATTCAATGTCACCATTTGGCAGATGGAAGCTGTTGGGTCAGTGCCCTTCCTCCAGCGAAGCCCCCCTCTACTTCCTCAAAATGGGTTCTGGAGAGGAGATCTCCCAGAACAGGTTTTTGGTTGGCCTGACCACTGAGAAGAGAGGAAGAAAGGCCTTGCCAACTTCCAACGGCATGGCACTGGATTCAACTCACTGTCGTGATTGGCATGCCAAATAGAAAGGGCATGGAAGCTCTCTGCGTGCATAAATAGAGAGTGAGAAACTCAGTTTTAAAAATCAAAGCATATTGACTTTGTTTAATTAAATGTGCTTTCACAATACATTATGAATTACATGGCCAACCACCATTTGACCTGGGCGCGGGTCATTAAATCATCATTTACCCTTTTTGTATGAATCCAGCCAAATCACTAGCATATTAACTAAGCCCAAAGCAAACAGGCAGCAAAGATGTCAGTTTTCCTTGTCATGGGATATTGTTTGAAATTTTTCTTCCAATTCTTTTTAGGCAGGACATTCTTCAGCTGTGCTCTTGGCAATGGTAACTTGTTGGCATGTCATCTTATGAAGCATATTCCTTCTTAACTTTACACATGAGGGAATTTACATGTGCAACTCCTATTAGTGCTGAAATGCTTCTGAGTTAGCAGATGTTTTTGTTACTCTGTGACTCAGTGTTCTTTATGCAGAGGGTTCTATTGATGGTATGGAATCGATCCTACATAACCCATTAACTCTATGTAGGTTGAATTTCTATTCACCAGCACACATACAATCTGATGCTTCAGTCCTGCTAGGATATATATTTTATTTTTATTTATTTATTTATTTATTTATTTAGGGAACTTCTATGCCACCCCATTCGCCGAAGCCTCAGGGCGGCTCACAATCCCACAGTATATGTGGGTTCACATGTTTTTCTTCATATGTCAGAATACGTACAAGCACCCAAGATCTGCTTGATATTCACTTTTCAATAGGTAGAATTAGTTTGTGCACAGCTAATATAAACAACATACTGTGGGGAGGAATTCCTGCGTACCTATCCAGAAATGGGAGGCTCTTGGTAATTCTGGAGCCAGCCAGGGTAGGTTCTTGCGCAGACAGGTCCAAACATTTTGAAATGTTTGCATTTCATTTCCTAAATCAGTCGATAGACCATGATGAATGAGTTTTGTAACCAATATTGGAGTGGTAGTGGAACCTCTGGAATTTTGTTTCATATGATTTTGAATTGTTTCCTAACCCAATAATTTTACAAGAAATGTGCTAAAAGTAGTAAGCGCGATAATAGAATATTCTTTGATGATGTGCCAAGAGTATAAGGAATGCGGATGGTATCCAATCTGTTCACAAAGAGTTAGTCTGGTAATTCAAAGCTAAATTTGCAAAGACTTTATCTATTGAAGAATGTCTAAGAGTATATGAGTCTCATTAAACTAACACATTAGGATGAATTAAGGGAAGAGATGTGGGGAAAGTGTTTATTGACTGACTATGTTTATTTCCTTTTGGGGAAGGTAATGCATCTTTCAATCCATGTAAGTTGTACTCAAATATTGTCCATTTTTATTGGTAGCATAGCACATTTGTCAAAGATTATAATAATCTCTCTGAATTCTGTGTAAGGAGTTTATATATTATAAATTTAAATAATAAAAATGGGAATAACAAAAATATGCACACATTTAAACCAATTAGCATATACTAGCACAATGACCATCTTTGCTCCTGAAAATTGCAGCAATTCTATAGATATGAGATAAAAGTATTTGAATCTATTTTTCCATTTCAAATTCAGTTTGTACAAGATGAAATACTTCCCACCAGTTTTCCTTTGGTGGGGTTGTCACGTACATGGTATTTCAGCACGCATGATGCTTTCTAAAAACAAACATCATGTCAACCATTAGTGTTTCTCACATAAAGGTCTTTAAAGAGGCTCTAAACAAGTACTGGCTCTGTTGGGAATAGTGTGTGTGGGGGTGGATTATGTGGCTACCACTCTAATAGACTGTGCAAGAATTGGCAATGTACATTTAATTTCTCTGGGATTATTGGAGAGTATCTAATGTTAGTGCTACATAGAGGTGACCTATTCAGCTAAATTTGGAATAATGTTGTATATAACCCATTAATTCCACCTGCCTATCAAGGGTTTTCTATCCCTAAAGTGAAATCTAGGAGGACACCCCCTGCAGTCAAGACAATGTCTCCAAGCACCAGATCTGATCAGATCCATTCTTTTATTGCCTGCTCACCTGAGGAGACACCTGACCATTTTCTTCAACCCCGCTGGGCAATCGCAGATGGAATGAAATGGCCACAATCCAAGGATATCTCCTTGCCAAAATCTTTTCAAGCTGGTTGGTCATGTGAGGAGCTGGCTTGTGATCTCTTCACTATCAGGATACCTCAGAGTAAAGCCTAAGTATATTCCCTTCCCAAAACCTAGCAACGAGTCTGCACACTGTGGCATGCAGAAGCTGAACAAGCCAAATCATAGACCTATTTTTGCAGGCCCAATAGATCCACAATATAGAGTTGGTGGAAAAGGGAGCTCCCTAACTGGATGTTCCCTAGCCAGTTATGGGTACTACCCCAAAACTCTTATATGGCCCCAGAAAGCAATTGGCTAATCCAACAATATCAGCTCTAGGGTCTGGAAGTGGTGCAGCTGCTGGGCCAAAAAGCCTGCCGCTGAGAAGAGCTGCTTCCATCTTTTCAGGCAGGTTCTGGATTGCTTCTGGAGCTCTCAGTGCCACTCTTCCAATCCAACACCCGTCGTGCTTCTTGCAGCACAAAGGCACGAGACCCGTCCTCTTCTTAGTCTGCCATTCTGCTCAACTAGAAAAGATGCTGAATTCATTCATTCATTCCAATACTAGTCAATAGCTGAAGCTCCCTGAACAACAATGAATAAATACAATAAAAGCCAATATAAAAATAAAACAACCATAAAAGGTAAAGGTTTCCCCTTGACATTATATCCAGTCATGCCTGACTCTAGGGGGCGATGCTCATCTCCGTTTCCTGGCCGAGGGAGCCAGCGTTTGTCCGCAGACAGTCTCCGTGGTCATGTGGCCGGCATGACTAAACACCGAAGTGCACGGAACGCTGTTACCTGCCCACCAAAGGGGTACCTTTTTATCTACTTGCATTTGCATGCTTTCGAACTGCAAGGTTGGCAGGAGCTGGGACGGAGCAACAGGAACTCACCCCGTTGTGCAGATTTGAACCGGCAACCTTTCGATCCACCAGCCCAGCAGCACAGCAGTTTAAACCACTGAACCACCTGCATCCATAAGACATCATAAAATTGCAGGGAAATTTAAAACCACATTTTAACAAGTGAGCAACTAAAACCAGTCCATACTTCTGGGCTTGCTAAAAAAAAAAAAAAAAAACAACTTCCTCACTCCATGTACTATTTGGGTTAGTAAATGCCTGGACAAAGAGGTCAGTCTTAAGCTGACACCAGAAAGATAGTAGAGTTGGATCCAGACAGGTCTTGGTGGGGAGATCATCCATAATGGGTTAGAAACAGAAAATCTGTTTGAACTATCATGAATGGCATGACTAACAGAAAATTAATTGTTGTTGCTAATCGCGAAGTCATGTCTGCCCCATCGCGACTCTATGGACAACATTCCTCCAGGTCTTCCTGTCCTCCACCATCCCTCGGTGTCCACTTAGGCTCACGCCGACTGCTTCAGTGACTCCATCCAGCCACCTCATTCTGTGCCTCCCCTTCTTCTTTTGCCATCTATTGTTCCCAGCATTAGGCTCTTCTCCAGTGAGTCCTTCCTTCTCATTAGGTGGCCAAAGTATTTGAGTTTCATCCTCAGTATTTGGCCTCCTAAAGAGCAGTCAGGGTTGAGCTCCTCTAGGACTTACTGGTTTGATCCCCTTGCGGTCCAAGGGACTCGCAGGAGTCTCCTCCAGCACCACAATTCAAAGGCCCCAACTCTTCGGCGCTCAGCCTTCCTTATGGTCCAACTTTCACAGCCATACATTGCAACTGGGAAAACCATAGCCTTGACTATACGCACTTTTGACGGCAGGGTGATGTCTCTGAAAATTAATTACCTGTTCTTAATTAGGGTTCTGAGGATGGTGGGGAAGGATGATCATCAAACTGGTGCAGCAGGAAGAAAGGAGACAATGCTTTTAGGAGAAGAATATCCTCCTTTTTAATGATGAGTAAAGTGGGTATTATGCAGCTATCAAATGTATCATGATGGAGTGGTAGGACTTTAGTCTGAAGAGTTTCCTTGACTAATCAGTGCTGGTCTTTTTTCCTATATGCATTTACACTATGTCCAATCTAGCAGATTTCAGGGTTTGTTTTTGTTTTTATGCTACCTTTCTCTTCCAAGCCTTTCCTGTCCCTGCATAGTAATTGAACAAGGGCTATTCTTGCTTAACGAAGCAGATTGCAAACAAATTGCAAACTGGTTGTTCAGCATTCATACATAACCTGTATGTCAAACATGACCCCTGTCCCAGTGATCAAACTTTAGAGTAGTCTGTTTCCAACCAGCTTTTTCTAGCTGATGGATGGACGAAGCTTTGATCAAATTTTACATTAAGTGCCTTGTGTAAGGACTAATTTAGACTTGATGTTATTGACTGTATATTGCATGTAATTTTGTTAATAAAACTAGAGATTTTGCAGCTCTGTCAGGACCATATTCTACGCAGATCAGAAATTGCCAACAGGATAGTGTTAGCAATTCTGTCATCATTCCCTGGATACGCATATCTGTATATTACACTTTAAAATAAGCAAGTTAGTTATTTTAGCAGAATAAAGCTGGACAATGAATTCTTCCTCCATGCCTGTAACCCCAGCGCACTTCATTGTAATACATCAAGAATGTTAAATTTGGATCACCACAAATATGCCTTGTTTGGCATGAAAAAAAGATCTTATAAATGGCCCAGGTTTTGTGACAAAGACACTATCGTATGTACAACGGTGTAAAATTATGACATGGCTACCATTTTCACTGCTGAGAATATGAACAACGCAGACTGGCTTCACCCCAGGCTTTTCCTAACTCCAACTTGCACAATGTATAGCTAAAATGCTCTTTTTACAAGCTGCATCATTAATAAATCCCTGTGAAAAATAGGAGTTCCAAGAGGCGTATTCAGTTTAAACATATTTGGAAGCTGAGACAGTTTATGCAAAAACCACTCCATTAGCCAACGGATCCCAGTTTTCTTGGTGCTGTTAGTAGATACATTTTTTAAAAATTAAATCACAGCTCATTCACTCCTGCAGCTATGCCCTCTTCCTATTTGGACCTGTTTTTCATGTCATGATTTTTTGTTGCTGTGGAGACTACTTGAGTGATGACAATGTTGAAGAACTAAACAGAGATGGGGAGAGATTGTGAATGCATGAGCTTTCCCTCCCCTCGAAAAATTCTGTAATCGCACAAATAAGGAGCAAGATTATTTATAACCATTTGAAAGGTAAATGGATCCGAATTCATGCAAGCTGTGTTTGAAAGTTTTCCCCAGTGTTGAAATCCCTAGCTCTGCCCCACTGTTCAAAGCTTTTCGTTACCTTGCACAAGTCCTGCTTCAATTACTCTTTCATGCAAAGAACTCCACAAGCCCAGGAGCAGTTATGATGCTGCCATCATGGGAATCTGGCAACCCTGTGAATACCTTGTTTGTCTCGTTTTACAGTTATATTTGGAGATAGGCCCAAGAGGCAACATTCCCATCCATTATTCATCCATCATTCCAACTGCAGTAGCACCTAAGGACCCCAAGCAGGCCTCAGGGCCTCATGAGAGCAGGCAGCGTGAAGATGGTGTACACAAAGGCACTCCCTGCCCTAGAGAAAACATAATCTAATATTTAAAGGATATGCATCAAGCAAATAAAGAAACAAACACTGGGGAGGGTAAGAGGGGATGGTGAAGACAAACCTGCAGAGTGGATTTGGATACTGGAATGCAAATCGGCCCAGATTCACAAGCTCAGGTGCAGAATATATTACATGTCTCAGCTTCCATTCTAAAATAGGCATCCAATCATGAGCAAAGCAAAGCTCATAAAAATGCCTTGTGTAACAGAGCACAGATTGCTGGCCACTAGTGGCATTCAGTGATGAGAAAATGGGGTGAGGGTCTCTGAAAATGGGATGAAGGAAGGAGTAAAATGGTAGGCGATGGGGTTGCTCACTGAGTGGAGATGGAGCAATGACCTGACTGCTCGTCAGACTTCTTCAAATGACCTAGGTGCTTTCTCATGTTAGAAAGACCATATTACCTCTTTCACAGAGCATATGCCTGACTTTCAACCATGTCAAAGTATTGCTTTAAAAGTGTACTGTCTTTGAAGTGTTGTTCAGTCCAACTCAGCTTTAAAGATAAACACCCACAGAAGTAGACTTTGAGGTTGCCCATCAACAGAGCCTGGACTGCAGACCGAACAAGGCTCAGCTCACCTGCCTTCCACATTATAGTGTGGTGTACTCTATTGTTAGTACATGATTTCTAAATTTACATCTATACATATAAATGTGCATGGATACATTTACTTCAAATGGGTATCCTATTATGTCTTCTTTTCTTTGGTGATGCACCTCTTCTTATTTGGCAGTTCATAAAGAGCCACACTACTCCTGCTGAAACCAAGACAGTGAGGCCAAAAGTCCTGGGTGACATGGAAGTGGCTGATGCTTGGGTTCCTTCCTGCCAGCATCCTACCACTTTAGAGATGGGGAAGTCTGGCATGGGCTTCTTCCACATGGCCTGAGGTGTCTGATATTTCCCTTCACAGTACAAAAAGAGCTGTACTGCGATGGCTTCCACATGAGAAAGAACCCTAGGTTTTCTTTCATTCCTAACACCTGACAACTGCAAGGCAGAGTATGACTGTAATCCAAGCCTGCAGTACATTATACTACTCACTAGGACTTTGACATAGTTTGGGTTCACTCAATGGGGTCACATAGGGAAGTGCCTTTCATCTTGTTCACCCTGTAGGACTTTATGTGGAAAAGAAATGATCACGTGTGCGTGAGGTAAAAGAGCTGCATACATTTAGGATGCATGACCTTGACCTTAGTTATACAAAGTCATGGAAGGTCACTTAGGATGCATGACCTTAGTCACACAAAATTTTCCTGGAGGCTCCACTTGAAAAACTAGTCTGGAACACATTAACATGAACGTTGCACCAACATGGCACATTGGATAGCATGTGGGACTTAGACATAGAATATTACATCCTTTGTCAATCAAGGGTAAATCCACCTAATTCAATATCAGTTTCCAGCTTGTAGACCAGAAATGATTCAAGTGCCGTGAGAATATTGTGTGGAAGAACGAGACAAAAAAGAAGTCACTCTGTACATTTCATTGCATCACAAATGCCATCTAATCATCATTATGACCTGTTTTGGACCCCTGAAGGAGAAAGAGGAAACTATTATTTTGGAAAAGGTAGTATTCCCAGAGGAGAGTCTTCCCAAACTGAAGGCAACTAAGAATGGTTTGCAGAGGGAACTGTATTAAATATTAATCCACTTCTAAAGGAGGCTGCCATGACTAATCTTGGAGTGATCCAACAAAATGTACCTCTGCGATCTCTTCACTATTAGGTCTAAAAGATCCTCACCATATTTCATTTTTTAATTTGTTGGGGTTAACAGAAAGAAGAAGAAGGAGATCACAATAATAGGAGGTTTGCTTGTATACTAAATACCAACACATCTGGGAGAAAATATGCTTGTTTTTAATTATCCTGTGCTGAATGACAACAATAGCCCTACTCATGCATTCCTCTGTGTACAATAAATACATGAATGGTAAGGGTTACGTCTGATCCTGCCCCAGATGTCTGCACTGAGTGGGACATTGCCTATATTTGTAGAGTTCTGAATTATCTGTGGCCAACCACTTATGCACACCCAACCATAAAACACATGGCAGGACAGGCACTGGCATGAACAGATCTTTCATTGTGCTAGCGTAAGCAATATGTAGCGCAATTCCATTAGTGTTTGCCAGTGCAGTGTGTTTTCTAAGGAACTTATCACTCCAGCAAATGCTATTGGTATCATGCTAGAGTTTGCTTACACAAGTGCAGCGTAATTTATATTAGTGCTAGTGCTGAATTGTAGCCTGCTCATAGGCTCCCTATTTCTGATGTCCCACTCAATGTGCAGGTAACGGTGGGACCGGTGGACCGCACATGCATTCCATCCATACATTTAGCAGATGTGCCGAGGAAGACATGGACAGGATGACATCCCAGATTGCTATCGATCCTTGGACAAGCAGTGTGTGAAAAGTCATATCAGAGACCCCACTGGCAAACAGGACATGGGGAGCTGCTGGCATGACCATAGGCTTGCCTTGTTCACATGGGCTAAATAAAAGTGTAGTGCAGCAAAGATCGCATGATTGTTGGCTCTACCTGCCAGCCTGAACTGATCATCCAAAATAAGGGCTTTGACATTTTCCAAGCAAGGCATTTCTTGCTTGCATTTTAGTTCAGTGGGGAAATCTTCCCAAATATTGGTCCAGTGTTTCAGAGGGTAAGTTTAACTGCAGGTGCTCTAGTAGTTGAAGTTTTTGTTCCCACAAGCTCTGTAACTAACTAACTAACTAAAACTGATTTTACATGACTGATGAAGAACACTGATCCGAACCGTATTGGGACATCTATATGTTACAGGTTTACTAAACAGAAAAAAGTTGTCTGGCTTTATTTCCCTCTCTATCTAGGCCCATTAATTAAAACAGTATCATGGATTGACTGCATTGTAATAAAACTCCACTGCCTATCTGGGTACCAGGGGATTTATTAACTTCTACTTAGCTCTTGCAATCAGCAGCCGTGGTCAGATGTGCCTGCTGATGATGACATCATCATTTTTGGCAGCTCCATTCTATGAGTGTTGAGTGAGGTAATGTCCGCAATATTAAAACTGACATCAAGATTAATCATGATGGATCTGCTGCTTTTTCTTTGTGATTTAAATCGGTACTCCGTGTCTTCAATCCCAGATTGCTAAGAGATCATCATAATATTAGGTTGGTCATCACTGCAGCCCTATACTTGCAGGGTATTTTAAAATTCCCAGTGTATGCA
Source organism: Varanus komodoensis (assembly GCF_004798865.1). NCBI lineage: Eukaryota > Metazoa > Chordata > Lepidosauria > Squamata > Varanidae > Varanus > Varanus komodoensis. Next base: position 3,575,977 of record NW_025336345.1, on the reverse strand, counting down.
TACATTCAGTGGAGTGAAGTTTTAATGAGGGGGAATTCAGAGAACTAGGGGGAAAATGGTGGTGACACAGTGATTGGATTCACATGATGCAGCAACCCATTGTGGTTTTAGGATGTGCACAGGGCTCCTTGTACATTCTGTAGAGAAAAAAAATGGAAGGAGGACATAGCTGCTAGAGACGCTTTTAAAGCAGTGTCTGCTTTGGCCCAGAATGACTGGAGGCAGGAGGGTGATCCATTAGCACAACATCACATCCCAAAAGTCCCTTCCTCGCCTGCCACCTCAGCACAAGACCTTCGAAGAACGATTCAGCAGTCGTGTGGGGAGTCAGTGTTCATGTCCCAGCCATGTAGGAATTTTCAGGTCAAGGTCAGCACCTTCACCGACAGCCACTGAAGTTCTGATTCTTAGGTATAAATGTTTAGCAGCAGCAGCAGCAGCAGCAGCATGCTTGAGTTTAAAAATGTAGAAAACTCATCACCTAGTGGTGGATAAACGGAGCAAGTGATGATGTATTCAGACTACCAGCTTGAATAAAGATTGTTTCAACCCACATCCCTCCATGTGCTTATGTGAATTGGCCCACACACAGCTCTGGTTGATCCTATGCTTCTCGTTGTGTTTTGGAGCAAAGAGGTCTTGTCTAAAGCAAGCTGAAGAAATGGAAATCTGAAATCATGAGGGAAGAAATGAGCAAACCTTGGGTCATTGTTTAATTTGCTAAAAGAACAACCCCACCTAAGATTCCTTCTGCCATCTGCCAATGATGACAAAACAGTGAAAGATAAAGACAAATATGCTTCAGAGATGGAGCACAGCTGTTGGAAAGGCAGAGGGGCGGGGGGAAGAGCCCAAAAGTCCTACATTAATAAAAGCAGTATACTTGCTGTACACTCAGGCCTGTTGGTAGAAGTTCCAGCATTTTGCAGTTATTTCTTTGCTTGCTTTGCCCTTGAAAGTATCTAACAGTACTATATTGCCCTGTAAAAGCCTTTTGTTCCCAAGGCTACCTATGACAATGATCACCACAAACTTAAGTCACATACAGGCTCAGAGGGATGATTATGGAAACCAGACCAAAAGCGATGGATCATCACCCAAGCTACTTCTAAGAGTGTTTCTGGAGACATGCTCTGTTCTCCCATAATTCATTCACATCACATGAGTCTTCCTCATCAGTGAAGTCCTAACTTTCTCCCTATTTTCTGACTGACTTCACCAATTGGAATTAAGTTCTTGTTTAGAGTTACACATTGGCGAAATATCTGAGGATCATAAATCACGCTCACTATTTTGTGACATTTTACTTGACATTGTCCAAAGATTGCATCTGCAGTTTTTCTTATGGTCAACACAGCTTTTCATATGACCTGAACTCCATGGAGAACATATAATTCAGGGCATAACAGAAACCTGGTGGAATGGATAACCAGCCAGCTAACAGTCATATCTGGATCCAAACTCTATAGAAAAGACAGGGAAGGTCGTAGTGGGGGCAGTGTTGATCTGTACATCATGGAAGACAAAGTGTCAAATGAACTAGAAAACTTTCAATGGCAGACAGTTCCACAAAATTGCTGTGGGTGATAATACAAGGCTCCGTCAACAATTTAGTACTGACTACATGTCATCATCCCCCTGATCAAAATCCTCAGGGGGATTTTGAGACAAAGAATTAAATAAAGGAGGCATCCAAAAGAAAATGGGGTGATTTCAACCACTGTTCCTTTGCCTGGGCAAATGATCGTTCTGGTCATGACAAAGAGGTCACATTTCTGGGTAAGCTAAGTGAGTGTGCCGTAGAACAGTTCAGAGGAGAGCTGGAACAGATATAGAAAAGGAAAAGCACAATTATCAAGCTGCTGGCACAACAGCCAGTAAGGAAAGGTTACTTAGGGGCTGTTCACACATAATGCCAAGCCATGCGGGTTCATTTTCCTGTGGGGCTTAGCAGAGTGCCAGTTGCTGTTCTGAATATGCAAGTAGTCGTACACTTGCAGCTTACAGCTGCCTGAGGAAAACGCACAAGTAGGGCATGATCGAAGTAGCAGCATCGTCCTAGCACTGTTCCCTGCATGCGTATGACCCATCAGGACTAGTAGCCACCAATAGAATTATCCTCTATGATCTGACTAATCCCTTTTAAGGCTATCCAGATTACTAGCCACTGCTACATTGTGTGGAGAAGTCTATAGTTTAACAATACCCTGTGTGAAGAAGTGCTTCCTTTAATCTGTCTCATATCTACTACCAATAACCTTCATGGGATGACCCCAAATTCTAGTATTATGAGAGAGGGAGAAAAATGTCCCCCTATCTATTTTCTCCACAGCTTGCATAATTTTGTACATTTCAACACTAAATAGTCCCAGATGTTATTTTTCCTCACAGATGAGTTGCTGCAGCCTCGTGATCATTCTAATGTCCCTGCTCTGCACTTTCTCCAAGTCTACAATCCCCGTTTTAGTTGCAATGAACAGAACAATAGAGAGTTTGTATAAGGGTAACATGACAGTGACAGTTTTATTTTCAGTTTCATTCCTAATTATGCCTAGCAGGGATTTTGCCTTTTTCACACAGCCAAACACCGGGTCAACATTTTCATCAGGCTGTCCGCTACTACTCTAGGGGCTCTTTCTTGGTCAGTTACCACCAGCATAGATCTGATCAGGTGATTTGTGGAGCTGGGATTTCTTTGACCCAAAGTGCATCACTTTCCTCTTGCTCACCTTGAACCGTGTCTGCCATTTTGATCCCCATTCTCCCAGCTGCTCTTCTTAACCTATGTTTGTTTTAAACACCCTAAATAATTTGGTGTTATTGGGAAACTCAACTACCTCACTGTTCACTCCAGCAGAGGGCAGCAGGAGAGCAAAACCAATGCCAAACAAGTTTCTTTTTTAATTTTTAAAAAATATTTCCCTGTTTGAAAATGATTCCACTTTCTAGCAATTATAGATAGACTTTGCCAAAAATGGACTAGATACTGAAAGAGATAGCCATTTGAAGTAGGCATTTCCATGAAGCAGATAAACATTTTTAAGATTCACAAAAATGAAAAGAAGACTGTTCCAGAACAAAATTTGGTGGTGCAATAACCTTTTCCAAAATGCATTACGAATTTCAGGAGGTATGGAAACTCCAGAAATGGTGCAAATGGTTGAAAGATAATCAGCGGATATGTGAGGAAGGAAGTCCTTGGGAAAATAAGGAAGTAACAAAGGGGGGTGGGGTGATCAGTGCTGTAGGGATATATCAAACCTGTGTTAGGAATTCATGTCTATGATGTAAGGTATACAATGTATGTTTTCCTGTACCATCTTTGAGACTGCTTTGGGTGTGTATCCCCTTGATCTCTGTTTATTCTATAGTGCACTCGAATAAAGCTCCTTTGGCTCGTAGTTCCATCTCAGACTCTGTTTGGCTTGGGTCTGGGGTCGGGCTCACCCATACAGCCTGCCTGGCTAAGTCCAGTAACAATATCAATAAACTACCTGTCTTTCTCAGTTAAAAAAAATCAACCAACAAACTTGAAAGGTGAAAATTTCCCATCCAATATTTTTGATATTGATCTAAACCCCATCTTGCCCATGAGGTTCTCAGCTATCTTACAATAAAAGAGGGATTTGGAAAAAAGCAACATTCAGGCATGGGCCAACTCATAGCACCAAGAATAAAAGAAGATGTAATCAGAGTGAGCCATCCAGAATGATAACAAAGGTGAGACATTTCTCTGCCCCACACACCGACTTCATTGCATTAAACTCTGCTGAGCCAATGGATGTTTCCTGCTCTCCCAAAACCACAAATTAAATGTACAGTACATTCCTTCTGTGTGTGGGGAAAAAATGAAATTCTTTCTTCCTTCCTGTTGGAAAACTCTTTGGCAGCAATGCTTGGATTGTTTTCTTTGTAAATTACATTTTTGCTGTTTTCAAGATGTTTTCCTGACTTTCTTGAAACCTGACCCACTTAATGAGTAATGTAGACCTTGTTTCTATGTTTGAGGCAGGGGGGAACTCTCCCAGGGCTGCTTGAGAATAATGGTTAAAACTTCCATGTGTGTAGCAAAGTTAGCTACTTTTGCAGAGAGCAGAAAATCTCCCACAAGTGAAGGACATTTCTCTCACCATTGGGCAAGCGATGTGAAATCAGAAGAAGCCAAACCTCATTGTACTAACAGCCATCTATTTATTAAACAAAGTCATGATCTCATGCAAGGCCTGATCCAGTGTCTCATATGAATGATGCTGGAGCAGGGAGCTCTACAGTTGAACAAATGTGTGTCTTTGTGCTGGCCTTGTACTTCCAGCTCATGAGTGCACACGTAGAAGAAGCATTCTCCTTTTTCTTCCTTGGATTCTGCCTGGCCGTATGTTAATGCATTTCCCATTTTGGGCCATTTTCGGTAGCAAATTTGGAAATGCAGGCTCTCATCATGACAGACCCCCATATCTGCATCCCTAAAGAGAGTCCACATGTTCATTTTGTTGTTAGTTCATCTCAACAAACCAGTTCATAGTTTTGATTGCCTTAAATGCTAATGGTCTTAATTGTCCATTCAAGAACATTGCCCATTTTGTTTTGTTTTAACCACAAAATACTTTGCATAAGAAGAAGGAAATATCTGCTGGTGATGGGAATCATAGAATAGTAGAGTTGGAAGGGGCCATGGAGTCCAACCCCCTGCTGTTGCAGGACACCAAGTTACATCATCCCACTCAGATGGCTGTCCAGTTTCTTTCTGAATGTCTCTAGTGTGGGAGAGCCCAAACTTCTCTAGGCAGCTGGTTCCACTGTCGTATTGCTCTGACAGTCAAGAAGCTTTTCCTGATGTCCAGCCCGAATCTGGGTTGTCTCAGCTTAAATTGATTATTCCATGTCCTACACTCTGGCATCAGCAAGAAGAGATCTTGGCCTTCCTATTTGTGTTGAAAATTCATCTCTCCATATTCCTGCTACTTTGAGCACTGCAGCCGACCTCAGAGGAAACAAGAAAGTCTGAAGAGTCACAGACAACACCAGTGTCCACACTAATATAGAAGAGGCAGAGAAACAAGAGCATCATCTGGAGAAGAGGCAGTCTTTGCAAAGGTGCCCTCCATATTTACATGTGTTTTTCTGTCTTTGCTCCTATTACCCACAGCAATGTTCTCGGGGAGCCAGGGAGCAGGAAACAGCCGCACCAGGCCTCTCCTCAATATACTCCATAGCAGTGATACCAGAAGAACCTGCTACAGATCCAAATAATGTGGGATTTCTATGATTCTGACCTATGGATTGCACAGCAGATTGGCTTTTTCCAACTTTTTAGGGGGATTTGTGCAAGTGCAGATTTCCAAATAAGAATACTTATGATTCTCATACATTTCTAAAATTAGTCCAGTCCTATCCATGGGATGAAATGAAATGAAATGAAAATGGAATTAAAGGCACCTGACAACCTGTGAGACATCAGTGACATTGATTTACTACCTACTTCTTTGCATCTCTTTGTCCAAAATACATCTACATCAGCCATTGCTTTATGGACATCTTAGCACCAAATCTTATTTATTAACAGCATTTACATGTGGCAGGATCTGGACTGCTATGGGGCTCCAACTGGTGTCCAGAACCAGAGGTCCACCTTAGTTGTTGCAGGATTGGTGCCAGGCTGTGCTGGAGCTCTCAGCCTCTTGAGAAGTGCCAGCTGGGAGCCCTGGGGGAACAGGAGGAGAAAGCTCTTCCCTCCAGCACTGGCCTCATTAGCACAGGCTTTTCTGTTTGCTGTAAGTGCTTTACCCCTTGCTGTGATTTCTTAGCAGTGCAGGTTTACTTGCTAGCTGTGGCTTAGCTTTTGCATTTTGTCTGGCCCTTGCTGTGTATCCTGCCCAGTTATCCTGTCTCAGGGTACCTGAGCTTCTGTTTATCTTCTTAGTTTTCAACCCTTGGCTTTTCCATGGTTGTGTCTGTGTTGTACCCTGATAAATACTTCTAGTGCCTGACCTTGGCCTGCTCTGTAACTATGACTTAGACTTGCTACTGAACCTTGTGATTGGACCTTGGACTCTCTGTTGCCCTGGATACCGTTGCCTTGATCTTCATGCCTCTCTCTTTCCCCTTGCTGACCACATCCTGGCCCTGGACAATATGCAACCCAGTAAGAATGTTCTCTGCATAGTTTGGAATACAATAAAACATTAAAATGCAAGTATAATGCATAAAAGGAGAATCAAATGCAGGAGAGAATAAAATAATAATTTAAATGGGGCTGGAGTGCCTCATGTGGCCCTGGCAAGAAGTGTACAGATTTCATTACCTTTGTTCTTAGGATCATTCATTCCAGTGTTCACTCATTGATGGAATTCATTTTAACCAGAATTTCATTCTACTTGTGCTAATTTACATGAGTGCTAATGCAAAATTGTGCATTAGCTAATGTGGTTAGCACCAGTGCTTCCAAAGGTGAGCTGTCTGTGACTCAAAGGCCACTTTGCTGTACAATCTGCAGGTTAGATTCTGAACTCACTGAAGTCTGTTGCGGACTTCTCCACTGTCCCTACCCTCAACTTACTTGCATCTAGGAAAAGTGGGGAAAGAGGATGGCAGAAAGAATGGGAGAAAGAAGTTGAGGACACCAAGAGGAAAACACCCCCTGGCAAATGATCCCAGAGGGAACGTGACCTTTGGCAGAAAAAGGCTTCACATATGGAAACAGGCAAGTCAGAATTAAGAATGCACTTAAATCTTGCACTGCACTTGTTCAAAGCTCTTCATAAGTGATGTGCAATTTCCCTCTGGCTCACCTCATAATGAGTTCCATTTTCCTCAAATTCCCGGAAGAAATTTCTGAACTCATGGTAATTTCAGACTCTTTCCAAAGACTGGGCCCAGCTTCCACCCCTCTGTGCCAATCCAGCCTGTGCCAATCAAGGGTGTCTTTGTAGAGAAGAGACAGGAGGTGGGTTGGGGTGTCTTATAAGGCACATCATTAAGGACTTGGAGAGCTTCTGCACAAGGTTGAATAGCTGTTATCCACTGTATCTACTTGTGGTTCTGTCACAGAGTATTCCTGTCCCTGTTTTTCCCCTGTATAACCTCTCGGTGGCAAAGTGGTATAGCAGAATAGCATAAATGCACAAGAAGAGACTGTGGTTTCTTTTGTTTTCACAATTAAATATGGTATTTTCAAAGCTCTACAAATACTAGCAAAAATGCTTGTTGGATATGGAAGCAGAACTGGAGGCCATTGAGACTGATAAGTGAATGGGCAGAATATAATATATGGCACATATGAAAAAGCCCCTGGTGCTCTTAAACATGTAGCTAGTCTGCATCGAGATATATCTTGCTCTGTGTACCAGCCCAATTGCAGTTGATATAGCACTGAGATAGGAGAAATTGCAGCATTCAAATGTTTCTTTGCTCTGCAGTCACAAATTCAATAAGAATGGGAAGTTATACATTATTCCAGAGCACAATTGAACCAACTACCCCACTTATTTTCTATTTAACTATTTTGTTACTATTGGACTGGTTTTAAAGTTGAACTTCTTCATCTCTAAAATCTTCTTGTAAGAGAGAAAGACTGTAGTGGCAGGGGAAAGAATATTTTTGGTCAGGAGTTGTAGAATGGGGCTGTGGAATTGTTAGCTGTGAGTACATGAAAGGGGAGTTTTCATATGGAAATACATGGTCTTGCTGAATCAGACCAAAGGCCTACCTAGTTCAGCCTTCCATTCACACAGCAGACAACCAGCTGCCTGTGAAAAACCCATGAGCAGGGCAGGAACACAACAGCACCCCTTGTGTTCTCCAGGAAGTGGCACATGGGCATACTGCTTCTGATGCTGAAGGTCATGTATAGCCATTGGGACTGGGAATCACTAACAGCCTTCTCCTCCATGAATTTGTCCAACCCTCTTTTAAAGCCATCCAAACTGGTGGCTATCATGACATCTGGCGGTAATTCCATCATGTGACTAAGTATTTTCTTTTTTTGCCCTAGATCACCAACCAGTCTTCTTGAAGGAATGACTCTGGGTTCTAGTATTAGGAGAGATGGAAAAATAAAAAATAATGTTCGCCTGTGTTCTCCACACTATCCTTTTTTAAGGTTTGGAGTCCACAACTGTACACAGCATTCCAGGTTCTGTATCTTGATGGCAGCTCCAGTTTCTCCGTGATTGTCTTCTTTGACAGTGATAAGCTGACACTAAGCCAATGCTTAGTCTAAAACTCAACCATCAGAAAAGTGCTGCTGCTGGAGGAACAGTGAAAAAATATGGACCGTCCCTTCCACAGTGGGACACGGTGACTAAAAGCTTCCCAGTGCCTCCTTTTATCACGACTGTGGCTTGTTCAGAAACTGGCACCAGCACGCTAGAGAGAGATGCCTTGCAGGTTACAAGCAAGGACCGTGCACTTCCTGGAAAAAAGCAACCCATTTGGGACAGGATTAAAGCTGTGTTGATGCCAGAGAATGTCTATGACAGGGAGGCCACCTGTCAGGCGGGTGAGAGACATTCTATTTACTATTCAGGTGGAAAGCTGGAGGCAAGTCTTCCCGGTTGTAAAGGCAGACTAGTGTGTATTCTGCACGTGTGGCTTACAGAACTGAAATACAGATGCTGACATTTTTTTGAATTCATAATTTTTTTGGTAAGTGGTGTATTGCAACACTACGGGCATTTGTTCCCATTGTCCACACTCTTTGCCAATTTTTGCTCCTTTGTACATGGATAGTAACTCAGCCACCATGCCTCTGTAGGCAACAACCTGAATATAAACCATTTTCTGGCAGCATATTGGGAACTCTAGGGTGTTTCTGATGCCAAGACACACTATTTCAAAGTTTAAGATGACATTGAAACATTGAGCTCTTCCACACAAGGCTAGAATTGCTTTGTCTAATTTTGGTTTCATTGCAAAATTAAGATTCAAGTTCTGTGCAAGGAACTTCCTTTCTTCCTTTTCCACTACAAATCCTCTAGATGGCACTGCCCAATGCCGGAACTTTCTGAGTCGTTCACAAAAGTTAAAACCCCAAAATACAACATGGGACCTTTAAAAATTTGAACTTTAGACACAACACTGAAAGACTAAAGCCTTCACATGGTGGATCAAAGACCACAATGTAGGGATCATGTGAGCACCTCTGTGGGGGGTATTAGACAACAGAGGAGCCACCACTTGAAAGACTCTCTCCTTCATAGCCTTCCACCTCATCTCATTTGTCAGAGACACCCAGAGAAGGCCCTCTGAGGATGACATTAAGGTCTGGGAAGATACATGTTGGAGGAGTTGCTCCTTCCTGTAGCTGACCCAAGCAACTTTAAAAGTTGATAACAGCACTAGTTCATATTATAGATAACTAGCATGTTGACTGATGGAAGGAGAGTACCAAGGGGTTATATTCTTCTACCCAAAGTAAAAAATAAGTACTCACAAGCCCCTCCCAACCTCTGGTGTCAATAAAATAGGATGCTTGCTTGTTTCACATAAGCCAACCTCACATAGGTTCACTTAAGTGGGCTAAAGCCAGAATGGACATACAAACCCTTATTAGACCCTTTGTGTCAGGTTTTGCGGGGTTATGGGAGGGAGGGGATCTGCAAAAGTTAGGTACTTTTGTAATTACTTACACATATTTATCTTACCATGTTATGACATATCCTGAAGCATGCTCATTGTTCTAGCATAAATGGCATTTTAATGTAACAAAAGTAATTTTGTTTGATTAGTACTCTTTGTCCCAATGGCACAAGAAGAACATGGAGGCTGAGCATTGAAAGTCTATTGTTGAGTCTGTTGAAAAATGAATGTGCCACAAAATCTTGTTTCCTGAGATGAAAGAAGACTAGTCAGATGTTCTTTCCCATTTTCATACCCTTTTCAAACTTAGGCAGGATTGTAAAAGGTATGAGAATGGGAAATGATCGTTTCTGTAAAACCTAATTGAAAAAAAATGCCTGTGTTTCAAATGCTCTTTAATTCTTTTCTTAACATTTTCAGAGATTGGTTTTATTTTGTTAACAAACTCTGTTTGGAAAAAGAAACTAAACCCTGTGTGTTTTAGAAAAGTTGGAAGTTAAATTGAGAAGGATGATGATGTTAAAGTTTAGCTATCTCTTTGTATCCAGCATGTTTTCTTGGAAACAATGGGAGCAAAATATAGCCCAAGAAAGACATTTAAGGTGATTCTGTTGAATAATTTTCCTGGCATGATATTTTGTGCCAGTGGTATTTCTGAGTAATGTACAACAGATATTGTGATACCCAGTGGAAAAAAACTGAAGCTCAGCAATAAACCTCTTTATTACATTATCACCCACATATTTAACATTATAAAAGATACCTACTTATTGTCTACTGTCTGCTGACCCACTATGGATGCGCAAGAAAAAAGATCCCAAAAACCACTGGCACTCACAGCTTTAGGATTAAAATGGAAATTAGGAAAGTGTGTGCGTGCGGGTGCTCATCTTAAAAAAAAACAAACAACACATTGGGAATGGTTTTTGGATAATCATTATTTATTCCATTTCTATACTGCTGCGTAGCTGAAGCTGCCTGGGCAGTTTACAACAATCCATAAAAACAAGACAATGAAATGCAATACAATGACAATAAAATCAAGAAGCATTAAAAAAATTAAACAGCTAAAATATACGATAAAGAACCACCCTGTTGGAAAAGAAAAGAAAAAAATCTCCTGGGATGAGTAATCCCCTCAAGACCGAGAGGAGCCTAGTGAATCATTAGAAGCCTGGGCATAACAGCCTGTTTTAACCTGCTGCTGAAAAGATGACAGCGTTGGGGTCAGGTGGTCTGCAGTGGGAAGCTTGATCCAGCAAGGGGGGCGGGGAGCACCACAGAGAATGGCTGCCTCCTTGTTGCCATCCTCTGAGCTTCCTTCAGAATTAGCCCTTGGAGGAAAGCCCCAGAGGCTGGGCATTGTGCCCAAGTAGCTTGCAGTTGGGAAAGGCACTCTGAAGTGTAGTGTGGTCCCAGGCCTCTGGATAATAGGGTGATTTGGCCTAAATCTGTCTCAAAGGAAGGAACCTGAATCTGCGAATCCTTTCATTCTGCCTGCAGCCCATAGTGTTTCAGTGCCACCATTTTTGCAAATAGTGCAGTCAGGGAAATGGCACAGCTGGATTTTGTAACCCTTACAGCAGTTGTCATTTCCATAATGCCTTTGCAAGCAGCCTGATCCTGCAAGTGTGCTTGTCTTCCATTGCACACGCATGTAGCACATGCACTAGGCAGTAAAAGAATATCAAATATTTAAATGTCTCAAAATGTGTGAGCAAAGCTTTTTACCTACATTTCTTAAAGAAAGCACTGAATTATTCTCCAGGTATTGCAGATGGACAGGGGAAAGAACAGCTGAGAACAGTGACTTAATTAGCTCTGGGCTCACATCTCATTTCATTCTGCTATGCCAGCTCCATGAAACATTTGGATTTTCATGACAGTGAAAATGCTGACAGTTCAGTGTGTTGATGACACCCAGCTCAACACACTGTTTGCTAAGGGCCAAACAGAGATTAACTATGTGCCTAGCTGTTCCATCTTTTTTCCTTATTACTCTAGAGTAGGTTTGAGGACCCTGATCAGGATTGGGGCTCCAGTGTGGTGAGGAGTGGGAGACTTACGAGATTCAGAGTGTTTATTTTGGCTGTAAATCAGGTGAAACTAAATAATGGGTATGACATCAGGACGTGGGAGTCATTTTCTGTTATTAGAACATAAGAAAAGCCATGCTGTAATGGACCAAAGGTCCATCTAGTTCAGCAAACACATGCTGGCAAACCTCAAGCAGGATGGAAGCAAGACCTCCTCCTGCCCAAGCTCCTCGGCAACTGATCATTTGCCCTTCTCTGTAATTTTTCCAACTCACTGATGTCCTTTTCTCAGGTGAGGGAACCAGAACTGAACACAATATTCCAAGCAGCACCAAGGATTTGTATAAAGGAAGTGAGATTTTTGCAGTTCTATTTTCTGTTCCATTTCTAATGATGCCTAGCATGGCCAAAGTAGCCTTAATAGGACAGAGCACATCCGATGACCAGTTGAGGCTGACATGATGACTTTTATCCCCGCTGGCCAGAGACAGCCTGGCCACAGTTATCCATTTCTTGGTATCTTGTAAAGTGCAATGTGCTTTATGCTGCCCTTGAACAATGTTCAGAAATGGGTGGGCCTGGGACGTTGTGGCAAGGCAGCTAATATGGATCACCTGATGAGATTATGTCTCACCTGAATTGGAACACCTCCATCAGCTCCATGTTAGTTTCTGAGTTCAGATCAAAGGGCTCAGCTTGGCCTTTAAAGCCTTACATGCTTTTTAGAATGCAAAGATGGTTGGGCTTCCTCCAGCATCCACTGAACTTGGCATCAGGGCCTTTGCCCCACCATTTGAAGTGTGCGAGGTGGCAACTGAGAAGAAAGCTTTCTGATGGAGGCTTCTTGCCTTTGAAATTCTCTCCCCAGGAGATCTGCCTTGCAGCCTTGTAACTTTTACATATGAACTAGGCAGAAACATTTGTTTTTCCAGCCTTTAAGAATAGCTCATGTTAGCATTTAGGAGCAGTTTGATTTTACAGCCTATTTGTATGACTTGTTCCAGTTTTAATTTCTTGGGTTTATTTGTATATTTATTTCTCTCATTTAAAAAAAAATAGTAACCTCCGTTGTTTCTTCCAACTTTCTTAGCTGTGCTGGAAATATGCTTTTTATGCTGATATAAATTATCTTTATATTTATCATCTTCAAATGATTTCAGCATGATTTGAAACATAATCCTAATATTCACTAGTCATAGCAATCCCATTTTTCAACTTGCCAGTATTTATCAGATGGCTAATTTTACACACGGAGACAGTTGTATAGAAGGAAATCCTACTAGATTATTCACTAAGGCAAGGCTGTTGTTTTTTCCTAGAATTGTGGCCCTTGAGCCTTTGGTGAAATCTGACCCTAGAAAGTCGCCCATTCTGTCTCAAGTTGAGCAAGTTTATTCCAGGTTTTGTGGACTGCTGAAAACGTGACCTCTGATGTCATCCCACCATCAAGACAATAACGGCAGCTGATCAGAAGTCTGACATCTAAAGGGTATTATTATGTAAGTAATAAGTCAATATTCATGACAAACAACCTTTCATCAAGTAATCTCTTTTACCCTTGAGAAAGTAAAGCACTGCGGAGGACTGCAGGTCAGTACATCAGCAACAGATTCATCAAGTTATTACTGTAGCTATTATAGGACTAGGAACAAGTCATGTCTCCTGACAGCTCATAGCAATAGCGACTCTCTCACAGCAGCTGTAGAGCTTGGCAGAGCTCTGGCAACAAGTGGACCGTTGCTGGCTAGCCGTACTCAATGCCGCTTGTATGTGTAAGAAAATACCAGCTTTTTTCTATTATAACTCCTTGTAACAGAAAACCCTCAATCCTACTGATAAAAGAGGTTAGCATGACACTCTGTATTTTTAACGAGATGTTTCTGCGAGGTTCTTAAAATGCAGTTTCCACATAAGTTTGCGCATAAAATTTCCATACAAGTTTGCAAATATTTTTTTCAAACCTACAGAACAGTCCCAGTCCACCTTCTAATAACTGACCAGCTCATGCCAAGAGTAGTGCCTGCTTTTTGTTATTACATTATAGACCACAAGGGTTATTGTGCATAATTAAATATAGGGAGGGAGAACCGCCAGCCAGGAATTATAAGACCATCACCACAAACCAACAATTCCACTTGTAGTAAGTTGTTTAATTGACATGTATATTTCTTATTTTAAAAGGGGAAGCAAATGAGGGGAATTTTTTCCTGCCTTGTAAATCATTAAAAATGCATGGCGGCTTAAAACACATTCGTTTCAGAAGAGAAGCAGGATTTGCACAAGAAATGTACTATGGTAAAAGCAAGAAACAAGGTTTCCTGAAACTGGCATGGCCTTCCAGCAAAATAATCACCACACTTCTCTTTTGGGGAGGAAGTGCTTCAGGGGACCAAGAGGGTATCTAATTGCAAGGTCATTTGGTTCAAAGAAATGTACCTGCCTTATGATCATTTAACTTGCCAGTGCAGTGGATTTTGGAACAACTCAGATAATTTTTGAAAGGTTCCTTCTAAAAGAGCAGGAATAGCAGAGGCATGCGTTCCTTGTGCTATGTGTGTAGATCACAGGGCCATTTGCATTGCTATTTTTACTCTCAGGAATATACCTACAAAGTGAAAACTCACAGGTGTATTTGTTGAGAGTTACACAAACCAGAAAGCAAAGATGCCGTGCTAGTAAAATGTCTCAGTATTGGTTGAATTATTTATATAGCAGCATCAGTGTGTGTGCTGCTTTACCCTAGGGGTGAGCGAGTTGTTATCTTCCAGATGGTCTAACCTATAATTCCCATCATCTCTGATGGGATGGGATGGGAATTATGGCACTGAGAGCCAGTGTGGTGTAGTGGTTAAGAGCATGGGACTGGGACTCAGATGGCCTGGGTTCTAGTCCCCGCTCAGCCATGGAGCCAACTGGGTGACTTTGGGCCAGTCACAGACTCTCAGCCCAGCCTACCTCACAGGGTTGTTGTTGTGGGGATAAGATGGAGGAGGAGAATGATGTAAGCTGCCTTGAGCCCTTTGTAGGAAAAAGGCAGGATATAAATAGAAAAATAAATATTTATTTATTTTATTTTATTTAAAATATTTCTATGCCGCCCCCATCGCAACAAAGCCTCAGGGCCCTCACATCTAGAAGGCCATGACTTGCTTGTCACTGCTTTCCAGAATGACATAAGCTTAAGGCAAGGTCTTGCCCTAAGGCTGTAATAATTATAGTTTAAATAATATGCATAGGGAGAAGGAAAACTGGTGAAGGAACAGAATAAGTTTTTCCTTTTCCTAATATCTTTAGATCTTTAACAAATCACTGTCAGTTAACTTCATGTATTGTTTGCTATAAATTATCCCATAACCTAAGGTTGGAGGAGTTTAAAACAAGTGTAAATACCATGCAACATCCTCAAATGCAAGACTGAGATCCAATAAAACAAAGAATATCAGTTCAGACTCAGACAGAGAGTCAAAACAACATTGAAGGCCTAAATCACATTCTAACAGTCATGGAAAACAGAGATTAAAATACTAATTTCAAAACTTTAACAGTGTTAAAATGATAGTAAAAAGCTTAAGAGAATAAGGAAGTTTCTGCCCAGTTCTAGAAAGACAAGCCTCCCTGGGGTTTCCACGAGTGAGGGCTATCTCTGAAAAGCCCCTTTTGCTTGTAGCCACGTATAGTAATTTGGATAAAGGCATACTCAAAGAAGAGCCTTTCCTGATTATCTTAATGGCCTGGACTGTACATTTGAAAAGAAACTTTTTGTAAATGTATTTATTCAAAGCACGTTTGTGCTGCTGCTCACTGAAAAGGCTTTTGGGGTTATTCTAATGAGTAAAGGTAAAGGTTTCCCCTTGACGTTAAGTCCAGTCATGCCTGACTCTAGGGGGCGGTGCTCATCTCCGTTTCCTAGCCGGGGGAGCCAGCGTTTGTCCACAGATAGTCTCCGTGGTCGTGGGGCCGGCATGGCTAAACACCAAAGTGCACGGAATGCTGTTACCTGCCCACTGAAGTGGTGCCTTTTTATCTACTTGCATTTGCATGCTTTTGAACTGCAAGGTTGGCAGGAGCTGGGACGGAGCAACGGGAACTCACTCCATTGTGCAGATTCAAATCGGCGACCTTTCGATCAACCAACCCAGCAGCACAGCAGTTTAAACCACTGCGCCACCTGCATCCCTTTGTTCTAATGAGTAGATGGACACATTTTCCGGAGATGGAAAAAACTGTGCAGTGGAAACTAAATTTTTGGGTAGTTGGGAATATGAACTTTAATACGGAAGCTGATAAAAAATATAACATGAAGAAGCAGAACCTTGATATTATTGCCATTTCCTTTCAATCTTTATACACTTCTACTAATAGATTATTTGACTAGTCAAAGGTTCATGTACATATCATTATTAATTCATGTACATATCAACAGCAGGAGTACATATGCAACAGTAGCACAGAACACAACAAATGCAAAGATTACATAATTGTGTCATGTGCTGTAGCTGCTCTCACAGTATCACTGTCACATCCACATTTCCTTTTTCTAAGATGGTCATGCTGCCACCATATAGGACAAGACAAGATGAAAAGCATTGCTTGGAGGCTTCTGAGAAAATTCCTACATAGTACATCTGCTTTCTTGTTTTAGCTATGTTTGCAGACTCTCGTTTAAGTCATCCATAGGAGCACTGATCCCCTAGGATCCCATTCAATGAGTGGTGACATATTGTGGTAAATGTAGAGAGATTCATGTTCACCTGAGAGTCTGTTTCTGGCTATGGACTTCGGAGTGATGCTGATGCTGATGAGGCATTCAGCATCGGCACCTTGAGGCTCAACCATTGGCAGATGTGCCGTTAGTGTTGCCACATTTCTGTATCCTTTTGACAATGTAAGAAAATAGACCAAATGGGATAATATCATCTTGCAAACATCACTGATGCTGTCAAATTGAAGTATCTCTTTATTTTCTAGCAGGCGTTCTGCTAGATCAGGGTCTGTACATGGCACCTTGTGCACTGCTCCCAGGATTACTGAAAACTACTAGGAGACAAAAGGCTGCATAGTCAGTGATAGTTCAGTAACAACTTCAAAGCGTGGATTTGAAAACTCAACAAGAAATTCAACTACCACACTGCAGACAGCCTCAACATCTTTCCTTTGTAGTTTAACTTCTGGTGCTTTGTTACCAGCTGAATTTTTTTCAGAGTCACTATTCCACCTGGTCATGTAACAGTTTCCTCCTTGAAAGCCTTTATCCATCCACTAAGTAAATGCTGTTCCTTCAATATCAATAGCTTTGATTTTTACCACCACTGTTGGCTTCTGCTTGTTTCAGAAGAAAAAATTAAAAAATGTTTTAATAAATAAATAAATAAGAAGGTAGCTTCATAAGACTTATGAGACCTGGCACTCCACCAGGCATGGTTGGATTAGACAGAGTGCTTTTAGCATCTCCCACAACATTCTGAGCTTCTCCAAATGTTGCCTAGTTGTTGGCCATGTCAGGGGCATTTCGGAGTACTACTGATACAGCAGGAGATATTGAACTTGTATCAGCAATCACAAGACGTTCATCAGTAGACACAGATAAGAGCTTAGCTGTGGAAAGGGTTGGGACAAACCCTGTTGGAATCTATCCCTCCAAGTGTGTGTGGGCTTCTTCTCATGTTTGGCCCAAAGTGAGTTGAGCCAAGCCAAAAGGAAGTCAGTGAATGTTCACAGGCCCCCAGCTGTCCAACCAGCAACCTCCTTCTGCATCAGCTGCAGTAGTCCTAAAGGTATGGAAGAGGGATGCTACTTGGGCAGCGGTCATGGGCAGCTGCTTTCCGGGCGGGTACCTTGCCACAGTTGCAGCTGCTCACATAGTGGCTGCTCCTAGCACACGGGAGGAACTCTGGTGGTGGTTGCAGTGGGCTGCTTTCCTGGTGAGCCCTTCCTGGCCAGCCTTCTTCTGTGATAGTTGCAGCCACTCAGATGGTGGCAGTTGCTGGCACATGAGGCAGGTGCTGCTTGTGTGGCGCATGGGGCTCCACTCCTGGCAAGCTCCCTGTGAATCCTGGGTATGCTCCTCAGGAAATTGGACTCTGGGTCACTTCAAAGCAGACAGGAGTCCAAGGACCTGAACTAGGGAATTGGATGGATCCCCAGCCCTGGACAAATTCCTCACACATCCATAGCTGTGAATAATATATTGGCAGGTAGTGTATGATGAAAGTCAACCGGCAAACCTGCTGTAGGTGATGGTGCATTGGGGGATGTGGTTCGAGCCAGGAATGTGGAGAGCTTGGTTTGCATTGACTTTTTTCTTGCTCCTACAACTGATTTACCAAAACAAAGGAGGTGTGAAGAATATTGATGGGATTAACAACTGACTAGCCATATGAGCTAAAAAAATGCTGAATAGTTGCCTTTTCCCCACTTCTGTCTGAATGTATCTCTTCAAACACTTATTGTTCTTGTCCTAGGCAATAACAAACTCTTTGCAAAGTCAAGGCTGGGCTTCACACTACCCAAATCACCTGTGCACTAACCAATCTCTCTCACAGCTACGGTTTTCTTCAGCAGCCCTTGAACTGACTCCGTTGTCCTCTGCCCTTCAGCAAGATGAAGCCTGAGTAGGAGAGTTTCTCCGGTCCCTTTCAGCAGGCAGCTCAACACCCAACAGGCCAGCTCGACTTCCAGCTCTGTGTAGGCTCCTTGCCCCCTTCCTCCAACTCCTAGTCTTATATCTTCCCTCAGTGTCATCTGTCAAGCCTAGCACAGTGCCAGACGTGCTTTGTTGCATCGTGCCCCAATTCCCAGGTTACTATGGAGTATTCTGGTTCCTGTTTGTCATTTTTCACCCTTCCAGAGAAAAGTAGAATTCCTGGTGGACACTCGTATCACACGCCTGCTCTTGCAGAAGACTCAATTCAGCACAGCCCCTTAGGAGGCAATGTTTCTCAGAAAGACACCCCAACAACCCAGAGAAGCCTCACAGAGTGAGCCACACAAGAAAAACCCCAGTTTGTTCTCTCTGTGTGTGCATGCGCGTGTGTGCAAACACACATGTACATTTGTACATTTCCATGCAGCTTTGTGAGCAAAGCATCCAATTCTAGTGTGAGAAAGAACATTGGGTTCAGTCTGTGGGAAAGGCAGCTACGCACTTGCTCGCCTCCGCATGATGGGCTGTACAAAGTAAGAGGCAGTGGATTTGGCTCCTTTGTTTTATCCTGCTCCCAACCTGTTCCAAATAGGGTGTCTTCCTCTGGTTTCATAATATGTGGGTTTAATAATCAAGTGTTACATTTTTAAAAAAAATCTCCAAATTTAAGAGGAAATATTTCTCAAACTGATCCATTATCACTGTATTTAGCCCTTAGAGGACCTTATATAACAGCAACATTTTCCCCTCCACTTTTTTCTGTTAATGATGCCATTTCATATCTTAGTCACAAGGCAGCTGGACTGGCCTTAGTCAGCAATTTCCTAGCTTTTGATTTCCCTGCCCCTTTTGTCAATATTCATTTTAAATCTTTCAAGTCAGGCTCCTTTTCAGCTGACATGGCTCCATTTCTTCCCACATCCTTCAGGTGTATAACTGACAGGTGACCAGTAGTGCACTGAGGAGACTTTAAATGAATCCCAGAAGGCAATATTTGTATAAGCATGAAAGGACATTGCAGCCTTTTTGCTGAATAAAGGATGTGATCATAATTAGAGAGAGCTAATACAAAGGGACTTCTCGCTAGCAAGGTTTTTGATCAAAAGATGCAAGAGCTAAAAAGTCATATGAATATGACAAACATGTTGTTCTGCTGACTTTGAGAATGAGCAATTGCCAAGAATACAAAACGCAGCCACCATCATAATGCATGCATGCGCACACGCACCCCCCCCCTCCGTTTTACCATTGAAATTAGTGGTACGCACTGCTTCTAAACACATCTACTTTGTGCAGTACAAGCCAATGCATATCCCTGAAAGTAAGTCTCACTGAGTTCATTCAGTGGGTTTACTGTGGGTGTCCCAGGTAAAGCCTCAGTTTCAAACATTCTCCTCCTTGTGTCCTTCCTTCCATCCGTCCTACTTTAATTACGTTCAAAAGCAGACTGCAATCGAGATGCCTTCTCAGATTTGAGGCACAAAGGAGACATTTTCACACATTGCTTTCATGGTAAGGCCAGTCCAGATGCCACAGGACTGATTCCCTGCTTCTGAAACTTTAAATCCAGAGTCAAGGCCTTAATCTAATACCATAAATTCAAACCCATCAAAAGACAGACATCTTTTCAGACAATGCTCAACATATAGCTGGGCTGTACCACTCTGCACATACTTCAAGCAGGATCAGGCAAAAATGCTGAGGTACCGGGAGCTTCAGTAATGAAATTTACAGGCCAATATTCCTACTCTGATTCAGCAGGCTTGGGAAGTGATTGGAGATCACCTGCTTTCTGATAAGGGCATCCTTAATTAACCATTTAAATGCTAACATGGCTATACTTTAGGGAAATCATTGGCTTGTAGTTTACAACCAGGAGTAAACATTGGTTGTACTGAAAAGATGCTGGTATGAGGAAAGAAGCAGGACAGAGTGAGGGAATCAACCACTTAATAAGAATACCAGCAAGCAGAACCAGCATTTTCAAAGCAGGACACATACCTGCAACACAGTCTTCAAAGAGCCTGATGGCCTTTCAAAGCCTAATGCATCCATCCCAGAAGGCTGCCTTCTCCATCCACAGCACGAAGCACTGCAAAGCTGTTGGATATTACACAGAATAGATGGATGGGGGCAGGTGGGAATGTGTGGATCCTTTTTAAAAGGTAGACTGTGCTCCATGGATCCAGAAGGCTAGTTATTGCGAAACTGAAGCAGAAAGGTAGGCTGTGTTCATTGGCATCTTTCATAGGTACCCTCCCTTGGCTGAGTCTGAACTGAGAGACTGAGCAGCAGCAAAAACCTTGGCTGAACCTCCCACAGATTCTGGGCTGTTAAACTATCACAAAACAATGAAACCAGGTCTCTTGGAGCAGAGTTCTAAATATTACAGAGGGTAATAAGAAAGCTGGTAGACCACACACGAGTCAGTTAGCTGAAACAGAAAACAGTTTCTCATGGTGCAGGTATGTCACTTAAACGGATCAGAAATAGTAAAAGAAAAGGCCTTCAACTTAACCCAAGGCCATATGAAGTATATAGAATCTAGCTGCCATGCTTGGGGTCTTGGATGTCTGAGGCGAGAAGGGAAGTCACTGAGCAATGAGGACAGCCATGTTGTTCCCAGACATGTTCCTGAAGGGCAGGGGCTTGTGCTTTGAGGCTGAAAGGACTGCTGTGAAAGGAGGAGGGTGGTGCTTGGGTCCTGAAAAAGGCACAAGTATTCTGAAATCCTGAATGATTCTAACTTGATGACGTTGGAGACTTTTTTCTCTTCTAAACTCAGCATTGCTGTGAGAATGCAGCCTGTGCCGTCTAAGTGGTTAAAGAGCTGGAACTCAGGAAATCCAGGTTTTAGCCCTCACCTGGCTATGAAGCTCACTGGGTAACTTTGCCCAGTCACTGACAATCAGCCAGGGCTGTTGTGAGGATAAAATGGAAAATGGCAGCATGTGAGCTATCTTGGGATCCTTAGAGGGGAGAGGCTCTGTTCTGTGCAACAAATAAAAGAAGACTGGAGAAGAAATTTGCAAGCGAAGACTTAGCTATGCTTAGGCTGGCAAGCTCAGCGATATGACTTGTAGACAAAGGTGTGTGCTTGTTTGAAGTAACTGAAGGAAGGAATCTGTGGAGCTATTCACAAGCATAATCTAAAGATCTAATTTGCAGAACTGGAGTTCCTGGTTTTAAAGGAGAAGCCAGATATTATGGACAATATGGAAACCTGCTGGAATATAGAGAACCAATAGGTTATGTTTGCCTCTGGATATAAACACTATATGAAGGACAGGAAAAGGAATGGAAAGCAAAACTGTCAAGGTCATACTCCCCTTCTACAAATCTTTGATGTGACTACGCTTAGAATATTGTACAGAGTTCTGGAATTGGGAAAAGTGCAGAGAAGGCAATTAAAATAATCAAGGGGTTTAAGCAACTCCTTTTTGAGGAAAAGTCACAGCAGCTAGTGTTGTTAGCTTAGAAGAAGGTCAGTAAGGGGAGACATTTTTCTCCATCTTCCTTAGACTAGAAACCAGGGTCATCCCATGAAATGAGAGATTCAGGACAGACAGGAGGAAATACTTCTTCTCACAGCACATAGTTAAACTATGGCATTCACTTCCACTCAGCAGCCACCAATTGGGATGGATTTAAAAAGGTGTTGGACAAATTCATGGATGAGAAGGCTATGAATGGCCATTGGTCCTGCTTGCTGTGTGCTATGTCTACTATCAGAGGCAAAGTGCCCACATCCACCAGTTGCTGTTGTACTCCTGTCCTTCTTGAGGGATGCTGTGGGCAGCTGCCGTGTCACTGTGTGAACACAATGCTGGACTAGGAGCACCATCAGTCTGATTCACCATGGTTTTTCTTTTTCTTGCATTAAATTTATACCTCACCTCTCTTTCTTTTGCAAAAAAAAAAAAAACCAAAAAAAACCCAAGGCACTTTCCAAGGTTCTCTTCTTCTCCATTTTATTCTGCAAACACTCCTGTCAGTGCGTAGGCACTAAGATATGCATGGCAGGAGGGCAGGGAGGTAAGGATTGACCCCACCATTCCTCCCATCCTGGACTGGATGATCAGAAGCTTCCAAGTTCAGGTCCTAAGCAAGTCTGAGTAGGAGGCATGTGAAACAAGCATTCTGCACTTCAAAACACCCAGACTGGAATGAATCGAATTGAGCCATGTGGGGAACAGAAGAGAAGAGAAGAGAAGAGAAGAGAAGAGAAGAGAAGAGAAGAGAAGAGAACAGAGAAGGGAAAGAAAGAAAGAAAGAAAGAAAGAAAGAAAGAAAGAAAGAAAGAAAGAAAGAGATAGCTGGGAAACTGGGTAAACAATAGGACAAATATTAGAATGCTGGAAATGTGTCTGTAGGCTTGACAGGAGGATAAATTTGAGAAAGTGCCACTGAACATTTGCAACGGCAGCAGACTTCATGAGATAAAGGACAGTAACAGACTGCATCATAGAGCCATTTCTGACAATGGGTGTTGAATGCTACAAAAGAAAAAGTAAAGATCCATCATCTTGTATTTCTGAATAGTCTGTTTACAATTCTAAAAGCACAGGTAGGGAGTTAGAAGAATTCTGCTACAACTTGAAAAGCATGGCAGAAGTTTTAAAGGAAGAAAAGAGGGTGGAAAGTGTATGACGATGAGTTCAAATAAATCTTCACTATTACTGTTTTTAAAGATAGCATTTCAACTTTAAAATAGTATTAAGTGTTACCATTTTTTAAAGAAAGCTTTAAAAAAAAGCTAAAGAAATAACTTTCAAAAGGTATGAACAACAGGGGAAATTTAATACTTGGCAAGAGTCATTAATAAATACAGCTGCAAAAATGTACAGAAACTGCATTTAAACCCATTAATCAATACTGAAAGTAATAGAAATAGAAATTGTAAAGTAACATTTATAATCCAAATAACTTGGCATTTTATAATAGAAAGTGAAACAGATGTAGAAAAAACTTAAGCAGGCAACAAATACACAAACCTCAAAAACTGGACTGATCCCTCACTTGTATAATACTAACGTTTTCCAGCTTTCAGACCTTGTTTTTTAAAAAGCCCCCAAAGTCCTAAAGCCCTGGTTTTGGTATGGAGCATCAAATTCAAAAGGAATAATCTAACTGGGTTGCCATATTCTCTTCTCAAGAAAATAATAAAAGCTTGATCTCTGGAGTCCTTTAAATAACAAGGTGGTCAAAGCATTAGCTAGAATGTTGTAAGGGGTAGTCCTAAACGGACAAAGAGCTGGCCCAGGCGGGGTCTCACTGAACCTCCTTCCCCAGCTCTTGCTTCTGACTCTGAAGCCCCTGAGGGTGCTTGCAGAGGAGAATCCCAGTCTCTGTTCTACCATCGGCACATGGGAATCGCTACCACTTAAATCTATTAGCATTAATGGATGTCACCTGTGGAACTCTCCCACAGAAGAGCTCTCTTCAATCCATAATTTATTCCATGAGAAATACAGAAGGATGAGTGGGCTGCACTGAGAATTAAGGGGGTGGAGATTTTTTGGTGGAATATTCTATGTATTCCTTTTTCTCGAGTTTTTTTCTTCCTATTGCTGAAAAGAGAAGTTATGAAGGGAAAAACATGGTTGGTAGGGAAGATGTGAATAAGGTTCCCCTGGGATTCTGTTGCTGCAGGACAGATGAACTCATTGCATGACCTTGGGAAAATCTTTTCAAGTCAGATGTTGCTGCTGTTGAAATCAATCTGAAAAATATTAATGAGAACACAATCAATTTAGTTTCTCTAAATATCATTGTAAACCGTGAAGTCTTTCACAGGAATTTAAGCACCTTAGAATATTAGCACCTCTCTAGTAGCTGTGCCAACAGTGAAAGCACATGGCATGGGGATAAAAATGCTTGAGGCTTTGCACACAAACAGCAGCAGAGGAGCTCCTAACTTCTGCTTGTCCCTGCTTACTTATTTTTAGCAAGGATGCCTTGGCTTTGGCTGAACAGGGACCACCTCACCAGGGGTAAGGAAAGAGCTCCCCTTTCCCGCAAATTAAAAAGAATAATTCTAGCATGCGGGGATCCATGCAGAACAGCAGGAGGAATAATCAGTAGAGCAGATAGCCATTTGTTTATTAAGCCCTTGTTTGGAAGCCCGGTAGTGACATAACCCTCCAGGGTTCAGGGCGGAGGTGGCCCTCACTAAGCCCCCTGAGAGAGCAAGTAAGCTGAAGCTGAGGCTGTGCTGAAGAGGGTAAAGGCCCTTGTGATCAAGGCACGCCTCCCAGCCACAGGACCCTCCTCCCACTTCCAGGAGCCCTGAAGCTGTTGGGGATCTACCCTCTTCACAACCTAGATACTCCTTTGTGTGGTCACTTTAACAGAGAACACTCCTCTCTTTGAAGGGATGCTTGGCCCAAATCAGAGTTACCCATAGAGAACCAACAGAAAGAAGGGCTGGGCTTGGAGGCTGCCTATCAGCAGCACTGGGACAGCTGGCCAAGCAAGCCACATGGGTCACCCAGCCACAGCGCCCCTGCACAACACTGAGGCAGACTGTGCTTTTTCTTTAAATTGTAACAATTAGTGCTACATTTGCAGCTGCATTCATAAATTAGCATGCTATGTAATGTGGTACCCTCTTTTGGTGATATGTTTATTATTCATTGGTTTTGTCTCTTAGCAGTTTATAAGCTGCTATCTTGCTTATGAGATTAGACTGGGTCAGAGAAACCTTCTAATCTCACATGCCAAAGCAGACAGCACCCCACTCACATATAATTTATGGGATCCTGAAGGGGAAATGGGAGTCCAGTTGTGTATGCCTTTTCACTGCTGGGTCCCAGGCCTGCCTCTTGCAACCAGACAGCCTACTAGTGAGCTAGCAATGAAAACCTTGGGACTGATGCAGGTCATAGCCCAGTACCCATGGAGGGTGCCTAGCTAGAGAAGGCTGGTGCAGGGCCAGCCTCTTTGTTAATAAGAGTCACAGGCAGGATGTCTAACAAAATGTGCCATGTATCTTCCTTACCCCATAAAAGGCATATGTCCTCCTCCAGGATATGATAGGAATTTGCACGGTGACATGCTGAAGCTCAGTGTTCCATAATTCCTCTTCCCTGATGTTCTGTTGTCCTCTTCTGGCAGATACTCAGCATCTGGTGGATATCCAGATTCTTGGCCTTCATTGAGAAGATGGAGGAAGGGCAAAGTCTGTCTCCTTGGGGCATTTAACATATACTTTTTGTAAGACATGGGCTTTCTTCAAGACTTTTGGCTTTTTTGGTGGTTCTCCATTTCTCTCAGTATGCACCACCTGAGTGCCTATCAGATGCTGTGAGGATGAAGTTGTAAGTCTCCCTGGGGTCCTTTCTGCTTCTCTCTAGCAAAAGTTAAAGTCCCCCTTTCAGCAAGAAACATGATGAGTTCTTAGGGAGGGGCATGTTGATGTATAAAAAGAGGTCAACTTTCTGTGTAGCTTCCAAACGCTGCAGTGAAAATTAAGGTGCTACATGGAAGTACAAAGTTTTTGGATAAAAGTGAAAACACACACCAATCCTGGGATGCAAATGAAGAGAGGCAGCTCCCCGTGTCATCTGGATGGAGGCTTTCAGGCTGTCTATGCCTGGCTGAAGATGCTGTCACTGTGAATGATTATCCTCCAGTGCCTCAGGAAAGGACTTTTGTTTATATTCCAGGTAGACAGCTTTACTGCATTATATATGATCCTTATGATTGTTACCACTACCTGCTTCACCCTAAATACAGTGCGGATGTTCATTGCCGGCATGACTGTCATTCCTACCCTTCACACACCCACTCAGGGTGTCACATATTGGTGCCAGCAGTTACAAATCAGTGCAAATGCAGGTCCATGTTTAAGAGGTCAGAAATGAGAGAGGACTGCATTGGGAACATACTTCCCTTCACGTTTGTGGATAAATCTGAAGAGCCAATATCTTCCAGCAGAAAGCAAATATTCTCCTATGCATTGTATCTGTATCTTCAAGAAAGCAGCATCTGCTCTGACAGGCTTACATCAGATTTATGCCACCCCTTCTCAACACACACACACACACACTTATTCTGCTCAGTTGTGGAGTTTTATACTTCACACTTTTAGAACCAGGGAATGTACAGGAGCATTCATTTTGAAGAGCTTTTGATGACCCTGCTTTTCATGCTTTTCAATGTTGAGGAGTGGCTGGAAGATGAAAGGGAAATGGTTGGATTTTGCTATCTGATCTCAAACTAAAGCTATGCAGTGGGTGGAATTCCAGGTCAGATGAGCAACTTTAATGACATGACATCATGCGTGTTCTATATTTATGCTTCTCTCTGTAATGCTCCTATCAAGTCCACTTGGTTTGAAGGTCAGGCTACAGTAGCAGTCACTGACTGAACAGTATGCTCAGTTCAGCACCTGAAAATCAAATTGTACGTTAAAAAGATCCACTTTGATAGAGGATGAGCAATAGAGATCCTAACAAGCGAGCTGATTTCAAGATACATGAACCAGGGCAAAGCACAATTGTGCTCTGCCCTTGCTTGTTTTCCGTCAGTCCTTGCACTGCGGATGATAATGTAAATCCTGGTTATTGTCAATCAGCTAAGCTGAGTGTGATGCATTACAAAAGAGCAGGAGGCCATGATGACAGAACCTCACTTTTCCTAAGATACAAATACCATTTCAAAGAAGTAAAATATATCACTAAAGAAGCACTTCTTGGGAATTTAGGCAACCCAAGGAGATTAGACCAAGAGCTGAGAAACATGGCAGGGATTTGTACATCTGCTTAACCAAGAACTGAGGACCACATCACATGAAATGATGATCCTGCACAGTAGGATTCACCACAGGCATGGCATGCATCTATTTCACAGTATGAACACTCCATGTGATTGATACCTAAGTAGAGTTCAGCAGCTGGAACTGCATCTCAGAGCTGCTGTGTTAAAAATGGCTGCAGCATTTATGGGTTACAGCTCCCGGAGTCTGGTCCATGGGTCAAGGACACAGACATTGGACAGCCTGATTGCTGACAAATCGCTGCCCCAGATCACCTCACAGCATTATTATGGTCTGGGAGCAGACCAGATAGGAAGCATTCTTGCACGTATCTGTTTTATAGTTCTGTGCCCAGGAGTCTCCACATACAACTGATGAGCAGATCCTGCACCAAGGACCTGTCTGCAGTGCACCAAACTTGTATGGCCTGGGTGTGCAAGGAGGCTGATGATCTTTTGTCTCATGCAGTCAAGAGAAAGAGCCCCCCCCCCCACCTCCTAAGCAAACAAGGCCTGGGGATTGTCACAAGTTACTGAGCATATGAGATTTTTCTACACTGAAGTGATATTTTTATAGCAAAATTTGCCTCATGTCGAACAACCTCCTGTAGGTGGTCTTAGAAAAGCCTTTCTCTGCTCACCTTTTCATCTCTCAAATGGGAATAACAGTACTTTTTCGCAAGGGAGGAGATGGAAGCACTGCAAGGCATTGTTCTTCCTTTCGCACAGTGCATATATAGCAAAAATGTGCAGATTTGCCTCAAATTGAATGAAAGTTTTTCTCATCTAAAATCATTTGTTCCAAGGGATAAATTTGTTTGAGGGGGGAAAATATGTGCATTTAATGTTGAGAAAACAGATGGGAACTGTTGACAGCTTTCCAACTGGAGCTAATAGGAATGAGTCTTGGAGAGGTGAAGGCAAATGTCAACACGGTGAGTCACTGGAGAGCAAAGAGGAAAAGCAGAAGGCCGTGAAACTCCCTCCAATGAAATCCACCTAAAGAAGTGAAGGCAAGTTCACCCCTTTAGCTGCAGCTCATTAGCTTCCAAACCCTTCCAAGCTTGTTTTCAAAAGTTGGTGAACTTTGTGTCAGCGTCACAGCTGTAATTGCAGTTCTCCTTAAAACACAATCTGCTGAAGCTCATCAGCTGGTAGCTAATAAAAATTACACAGAATCCTCTGTTATCAACATGTGTCCTGGGTGGCATTCCATTGAATAGGAGGATGTTACAGAAAGCTTCATATTTTATGCTCAGTAATTTAAGAAGTACTGTGGTGATCTTTAGGCTCCATAAAAGTGTCAGGACTGGGTCAAAACAAGGCTTTAGTCACTAGGAATGCATTGTTCCATACTAACTGCAAGGCACCTTCAGTATTCCAATAGGACTGGCAGCTGAATCAGAGCGTTGCATCGCCATCACAGCTTTTACTGCAGTGCTGTGACCAAATGTGACCTCAGAAGAAGACTAAAGGTTTCTCTCCATGAAAAAGCACTTTTTTAGATAATCATTTCAGCAATTCCCAGCTATGTATTTATTTTAAAATTTTCTACCCTGTCTTTTCCTGAAGCAGGCCTCAAGACATCTCACAAATCAGTAATAGCACATTAAAATACAATGTAAAAATATCTAGTAAAATTCCAATTATAATAAACTATCTACCCTTAAAATAAAAAGTAGGGAAAATTAAAAGGTTTTGGCCTGGCACTGAAAAGAATAAAGTGTCAGTGCCAGGTGCCAGGTGTACCTCTCTGGGGAGCAGATTCCAGAGCTGGGTTGCTACCACAGAAAAGGCCCTGCTCTGGGTAGCCATTCTTCTAACCTCCTCCAGAGAGGGCTCCCGAAGATCTTAATGTTTGGGAAGGTGTATATGGGAAAAGGGTGGTGCGGGTGGTGCAGTGGGTTAAATTGCTGAGCTGCTGGGTTGGTTGATCAAAAGGTTGACAGTTCAAATCCACATAACAGGGTGAGTTCCCATTGCTCCGTCCCAGCTCCTGCCAACCTTGCAGTTCAAAAGCATGCAAATGCAAGTAGATGAAAAGGTACCCCTTCAGTGGGAAGGTAACAGCATTCCGTGCACCTCGGTGTTCAGTCATGCCAACCACACGACCACGGAGACTGTCTGCGGACAAACGCTGGCTCCCTCGGCCAGGAAACGGAGATGAGCACCGCCCCCAAGAGTCAGGCATGACTGCCCTTTAACGTCATGGGAAACCTTTACCATGACCCTTATATGGGAGGAGACGTTCCTTCAGACAACCAGGTCCTGAACCATTTAGGGCTTTGTATATCAAAGTTAACAGTTAAGTTGGTCTTGGCCTTCTGTTGGTAACCAATGAAGGTGATATAGGACTGGCGTTATATGAGCATGTCTTCTAGTCTTACAGCTCTATTCTGTACCACCTGAAGTATCTGGACAGTCTTCAAGGGTAGCCTCACATAGAGCACATTGCAATAATCAAATTGGGAGGTTACCAGAATACATTATTTATTTAGAATATTTAAGTTATCATTTAGATTATGTAATTTATTATTAGTTATTTAGATGTACATCTGTAATTTCAGCATCTGAACATTTTCAGTTAGGCTACAGTGGAGCCCAGTTTGCCAAAGAACTGATTTAGTTGTGCAGCATGCCACTAACAGAGCTAAGCACATACTGCTTGGTAATACAAGAATAGTAGGAAAAATCTGAAAATCATACTGGGAAAAAATACCTTCCAAACTCCACTCATCACTGTGATTTGGAGGGAGACTGTCAATGTTATGTTTGCATCAGAGAAGATGTGCTGTGAGGAAAATCTGTGCAAAATGGAACGATAGATTATTTTTTTTTAAATCAGATTTGCTATTGGTCATGTCTTATTTTTGTCAGGAGGGAGATGGGGACACAAATGCTACAAACCAGCCTACCAACAACACTTATTTTATCATCCAGGTCCCATTCAATATTCCTAGCAATATTTTCTGAAATGCATGCAAGCAAAATATATAACTATAAGACCACGTAATTGCGCATTAGACCACGTGACTACAACTTTTGTCATGAATGGGGGAGACCCAGATTCAGTATCTGGCATCTCAAGATCAGGTAGCAGATGTTGGGAATGAGCTCTGATGGCAGCCATGAAAGGCGACTGTCAGTCAAAGGCAGCAACACTAGCCTAGAGAAACAAATAGCACAGAGCAGCTGGCTTTTGACCTGGCATAAGGCGGCTTCTGTGTTCTCAGGGCTTCAAGAGTTAATTTACATGATAGGAATTTAAATGGGGAGGAATTTTGACAGTTAAAGCAGAAATCAACCATGTACTTCCACGGGCTTAAGCATGCTTAGCTATGAGTTTTTGTACATGGGGTATTTATTGCATGCACAGCAGTTGCTACCCATGGCAGTTTAGATGGTGTTGTGGCCCACCAATTTCACAACTATTTTAAAAGAGCACCTTTTGCCAGATTTTTTTTAAAGAGCATGTAAGATGTACTGTATTGTTGTTAAAGCGAAAGAGCATGAATTGTTTGTTAAAGCAAACGAGAATGTTCTTTCCACTAGTATGTTGGTATGATTTTGCTGCAGCACAGTGTCACCTAGAGGTAATGAACCAGAAGAGCAGGAAAAGAAATGCTCTTTGTGTAGTTCTCAAGTAAACTGAAAGTAGATACAGGGAATGAATAGACTTGAGTAGAAAAGCTCTCTGAGACAGACTGTGTCCCTGGTGGGCATCTGATGGGCAAGTTTCTGCATGATTTGCTATTACGAGACACATATCCCATAATCTTTTATTGGTCATTGTACTTGATAGCCACTCTCTTTTTCCAACCACACAAGTTCTTATGTAATTAAAGAGGCACACCCTTAATGTGATCCATATGCTTTATGTATTCATTCTTAATTAACATTTTATCAAATTCATTAGAAATGAAAAAGGTGGTACAAGCTATTGTGTGACTGATCAAGAGAAAAATTTAATGCTCTCATCTTTCCTGGCCACTTTCCCACAAATCCAGCTTCGTATGCCTAATAAATTAAAACTGAATATGTCATATTGTACTCATGCACCCAGTCATCTTTGAAGTAGGGTAAAATTCCATGCATGTTTAAACAGGAAAAAGACCTACAAATCCCAGCATTCCTCAGTCAGCCATGCTAAATGGTTGATGGGATGGTGTAATGTAGTGTCCTACAATAACAGGGGGTTGGACCTGATGGCCTTCTAGGATGCTTCCAACTCTATTCTATGATTGTAGGAACTTTTCTTGACTAAACTTCCATAGAATTGCACTCTAAACACACATAACTGTATAATCCTAGAAACTGACTCATATTCCTGTCCCCTTTCATTCAGATAATAATACTGTGAAAAGTTGTATAATTTAAAATTATTTTAGGCTACATTGAAGGGTGAAAACCTCTTAAGGTGATATGCAAGATAAAAACCACACAAAGTGGATATATTAAAATTCAGTAAGAATGTATGCAATAAAAAACTATATAACTAGTAGTCTAGATATTTCAGGAAGGCCAGCCAAAAAAAAAAAAAAAAAAGGCTCTTTCCTGACACCCTGAAAGTAAAAGCCTGACAAAACCTGATGAAAGTTCAGGTGCGAGAACATCATGGAAAAGATCATCCTTGTATTCAACAGCCTAATTGCTTAAAGTAGCAAGCTATGAAAAGGGGCTCTGTGTAGGCAGGCTAATATGGGCAGTCATTGGGGTTACTTGGGCTGATCCTTTTTAAGGCTTTTAATATTAAAAGTTTAATTTGGGCTCAGACATGCCCTTACAGCCAGTGTCCATTTAGCCTACCAACAGCTTCCCCTATTATCTGGACAGCCATATTTTGTACTGTCTGAGGTTTCTGAACCATTTTCAGCCCCATATGCCTGCACATCATTGACTAAACTGTGGTGCTTCAAGGAATGCTGGATCACAGACCACCCTGACCACAGACTGAGATACTCTGGGGAGGATCCTCTCTATGAGTTCCTGCTATTTGAGGCTATGGGGTGGCAACCTGAAAAAGCATCTTCTTGGTGGTGGTCCCGGATTTAGGGAAGTCCTTTCCCAGGAAGGTGCACATGGAAGTAACTTTTTTTTTTGCTTTGATCTTGGACACAGACATTTTTATTCTTTCACCTTAAACTGCTTTCATCCCATGCTGTATTTCATATTTTTATACGCCTTATGCAACCACTCTAAGATCTTTATCGAAGGGCAGTGCTGAAATGCTTTAAACATATGTTCACTTGAAACAGTTTTTTTAGAAATGGTTATGCTTATTACATTTGGGGGTGATGCATTTTGTATTGTTATTCAGCTTCACTGTTCTACCACCTTAGATTTATGGCTGAAGATATGCGTATAAAGTCTGTAGCAGGGGCCTGACAAAGCTGTGTGGAATGTATTCCTCTAGCATTCATGGACTTCTTTCCTGCTCAGCCCTGTCTGAGAAAGTGAGAAATTTGTGAGATATCCACAAATGCTTGTGGTAAGAAGGTTGTGGAGCCTTCTTCCATGCCCCATTCAGCACAAACAAAGGGCAGTTCATGTGATGCAAAGGAGGGGCCCTGCTTGCTCAGTGTTCAATTTCAGGCAAGTACCACATCAACACTGGATCCTGGATTCATGGCTACAACAAAGTAGGCCAACACCTGGGGAGCCGAAGCCAGGGAATCCAATGGAGCCCCATCTTCAGAACGGGTGCCTCACACATCCCTGGTCTGTAGACCAACAAACATGTTCTGTCCCACTATACTCCTATTGAGTGATCCAGTACGCAATCCTATATATTTTTGGACAGGGAAAGGGGCCTACAACTCTCATCATGCTGCAGCCAGCCATGCTGGGACATGTTGGGAATTGTAGGACGTTTTTCTGTCTAAATATGCATAGGGCTGCATCTCCTGTGAATTAACCCTGAGTAAATGGTTTCAGTATTGCGGCCTATACAAATTTCCCTACAAAATTCAGTGAGCACTCACACTGGAGATGCGTTCCCCAGTGGCAAGGGGAAATGATGCTAAACTCATGCTGTTGTAGAGACAAAAAGGAAAAGAAAGAAATTAGTTTTAAGGGGTCAGAAAATTTGTTAGCAGTGCAGCCTGCGTAATGCCGAAAACTCCGCAGTGCAGTCTCTCTCCTGCTGATCACAGCCACATCAGGATAGGACAGAGGGAGAGGCTGGTGTGTCCTAGAACTGCTTCGGAGATGATTTAGTGATTGACTCTTAAAGATGGATTCATTATAAACTGTTGCAGGCTTCCCAAATGTGGAAAATTCCAAAGATGGGTAGCCTATACTCAAAATATTTGGTAGACAAATGCAACCTGGATAGGCTTTTTCAGGCAGGGCCTTGATTAGTGTGGAAGAAGAGCAGCTGGGAAAGTAAATCTGTTCAGAGCTCTTTTGCATAATTTCTTTTCTTCTCTTCTTTTACTGCTTCCCTTGGCACCACAAGATTGGCTTTTGGAGTCTGGGAAGGAATATGAACAGCAGATGTTGTGTGTCTCTCTGTCACCGGGTACAGCAAAGTGGAAATCGTGGGGCAGAATTCATCTGTGAAATATACACAACAGGTTAACCAGTTCTGGAGAGTCGAGGTCACAGATCTTCCTGTGAAAGGCTCTCTTTTTTATTGAGTGGAAATGATTCTGTAACACCAGCAGTGGTGTGCTTCCTTGCAGATTCGCTGTGCACCCTATTTATGGAGAAGCCCCTTTGTGTTTCTTTACAGCACAGCCCATCAACTTGGGAATATTTTCTTGCTTTGATATAAGAAGAAGAAGAAAACAAGGTTTGATTTGATTTGATTTTAGAGCTAGAAGTAAACTCTGGGTGAAAATCAGTAAGTTTAGTTTATAGTTAGTACTTCACCCACTTAACTTGCAGTAAGCTTCATTGTGCTCAATGGGGCTTCACTTCTGCATCGGATTGTGCTGTTAATTTTTACCTCATCACAGGCTGATGAAGAACTGTAAAAAGGAAAGAAAAAAGTCATTCTTCTCAAGCACTGCAGAATTTCTTACTAAAGCGCATTCAAGGCTTCATTTAGCCAAGCTTCACCGAGTCTTGATTTCAGGAATGGTTTTCAAAGTCCAGGCTTCACCACAACACATCATTTAGCTTTAATACAAAAGGGACTGACTACCCTTAATAAGAAGCTGCAACCTACCTCGCGGTGAAGAAGGCTGAAGGCATCTGAGACTAAAAGTCAAACTTCCAGAATTTTCCTGACTCTCAGCATCCTTATATTAGAAAACAATGTAATAAGTTAGGGTAGAATCCTATGCATGTTTATATGGGGAAAAAGTCCTACAATTCCCAGCTGGCTAGAGCATACGGGGAATTGT
The DNA here is from genome assembly GCF_004798865.1 of Varanus komodoensis. Lineage (NCBI taxonomy): Eukaryota > Metazoa > Chordata > Lepidosauria > Squamata > Varanidae > Varanus > Varanus komodoensis. The sequence continues at coordinate 3,541,616 of NW_025336345.1, read as the reverse complement.
AGGACTTTTTCCATCAAAATATTCATAGGATTGTGCCCTAAATATATTAGCCTGTGTTCTAAGTATAACTTTCTGTAGAAGTAGACCCCTAACTGTGCATTTTACCAGGCACAATGATGGTAAATGGGCCAACAAAAATGAAATGCGCATAAAGTGCCAGATTTAGTTCCTGGCATCTGTTTCAAGGTTTGGAGGAAGACTAGGAAAATCACTGTCTAAGCACTTCATGCATTGCTGTCAGTTAAAGGATACACTCTGGGCTAGATGGACAAGTGGTTTGCCTCACTATAAGACAAATATATATGTTCATATGATACTAGCAATCATCTGCTCAGGAGGTGGGATAAAAAGGTAGAGAAGTGAATTCAGAGCTTTTCTGCATGAGCTTGTTCATCCACTATTTCAGCTGTTAATTTTGCTGCAGAACTGAGATCTGAGCTATAAACAAAGAGCTTTTCCTTGCTTTTTTTCCTCTACATAATCTGTAGGTGGTGCTGCACTATAACAAAATAATACTATTAGGCAAGTATGTAAATATATCTTCATTCACTTTCAGAAATAATATTCCATTTTTTCCTACCCTTGAGAAAACCAACAACAACCCAAGAAAGTGCTCTGAAGAACAGAAGCAAAGCTAGAGGGTCATTACATAATCTAGAGAACCTATAAACAGCCACAAGTAAAGATTAATGAGTGCATAAGAATTGAAGTTTCCACACATAAAAAAATCTATCCCCTTTCCCTCCTTTCTTTCCCCAAATTATTGAAATTGATTTGAATCATGCTGGTGAGGAAGGGAAGGTGTCCTGGGTTTTTTCCCCCCCAATTCCTCCTCCTTTCTGCAGCCTCCAGTGCCACCCCATGCTGTTTTGGGAGGCCCCCTAAATCCTTTGGGCAGGTACAAAAAGTGATGCGAAGGGAAGGGGGAGCTCTAAGAAAATTGCTTTCAGGTAAGGACTTGGGAAGTTTGTTGCAGCCTCTCTGTGTGTGCGTGCGCGCTGTGTGTTTCCTCATGCAGCTTGGGATATGTGCAGAAGATTGTTTCTAGTAGTGGATGGCCCTAGACTGTAAAAGTATTGCATTTTTAGAAGGCAAAAGGTGTCTTGCAGACCTTATCTCATCTTTCCACTCTCAAGAAACCTGAGATGGAGCTCATTAGGTTTCCACGATGGAGAACTAATGCAGATAGAAGCAATACATAAAATTAATGACAGTTGCCCCAAATGGCACTATTCTTTGTTCTTGGTCTTTTCCCTCTCCCTCCACATATGTCACATTTTGAAAGAGGATTATAGTATTCTCCTGAATTTATAAAGCCACTTGTAACACAGTACCTTAAAGGAGGTGGCGGCAGCATCATGTGGGGAGAGGGGAAGGAAGCATCCCTGTTGCATGTATGCAAGAGCACTCCATTAGACAGGGCTTAACGGAATATGGTTTTCAAATTCTAAAGTTTTGTTATAAGTGTGTGTGTGAGAGAGACTGTCATGTATCTCCCCCAGGAAGTATATCATTTTTCAAATAAAATTCAGCCCTTTCCGGATTTTCTTAAGCAAACGGGCTAGCCAAACAGCTGAAGACTAATAATACTGATTTCCTTTAAGCAGCCACGAAACTCGGGCACAATAAAGGAAGCTACATATATTCACTGCCCTGCGGCCTCATTTCTGACCTCAGAGGGCCACTGCTTGTGTGAAAGATAATTAATCATCCATGCTGGCTCAGGCCTAGTCTTTTCCCCTGAGTAGCCTCCACCACTGGTGCCAAATTGGGCCTAGCAGTATGGATGATAAACAGGGTCTGACATTCAGTCCCATGGCCAGCTGCCTGCACTGGATCACTATCCACAAACTGCAAGCTAATTACCTCAACCTCACCGCTTCTAAGCAGGCAGTCACTCAGTTGGTGACATTTTTTTTCACGCAGAAGCCAGAGAAATACACATTTCAGTGTTAAAACAAACATTTCCAGATTGAAATATTGATTGAAGGAAACAAAAATGTAGAATATTGACATGAAGCCATCGATTTCCTTTTATTCAAATTAAAATAAATGTCCCGGCCATTTAAAAAAAATATTATTGTCCGCAACAAAATAAGCAAATTAATAAATACAGTTATTAAATTAAACCTCTCCCTCTCTTGTGCACCCACACACGCATGCGTGTGCACACACAGTTTCCTCTGATGACCCAAGGCATTTAATCTGCTTTTCATTTCTTGTTTTTATTTTGTAGTTTTATTGGTTTTGATATCCAGTTTTGCAAATTGTCCTACAACCGAAACTGATCAAGGACCATATATAAATAATTTAAATTAATTAGAGCTCAGAAGAAGGGGTCCCTCTGAAACTGCACCCCCCACACCATGTTTTATAGTATCCAGTTACACTGAAGCTGACAATCATCACAGTCTGAATGAAACAAATTATCTGTGGCCTGTGAGACAACGACAAGGCATTAGAAATTGGTAGTAGGAGCACTATAAGCGCTTATTCCCACACCACAACACCACAGCAGTGAAACAGGCAGACCTTGCCTCTGCCAGCATCCTCACTGGATGCAAGGTAGTAAGACCCTGAGAAAAGCCCTACTGGACCCAGCCAAAGGCCTGTCTACTCCAGACACTGATCAGAAGCCCAAAACTAGGACAAGAGGTTAATATTTATATCCTGTTTTCCACAGTGCAAATAGGATTGGGAGACATGCTGTCTCTGATACTGGAGTTAATAGAGAGCCATTATGACTAGCAGCCATTGTTTGTTTTATCTTTTATGAAATTGTCTCATCTTCTTTCAAACCCATCTAAATTGGTAACCATTATCAGATCATAGGGTAGCTGAATTCCATTTTATGATGCATTGTATGAAGAAATGCCTCTTTTTGTTTCTTGTGAAGCTTCTACATTCCATTCCATTCAATAACCCCAGATTCCAGTTTTATGATCAAGGTAGAAATACTTTTCCATGTCCATATCTTCCAAGCGAATCATAGTTCTATATGCCTCTATCATGCCCCCTTCTAAACTAAAAAGTCCTCATTGTGACTTTGTGATTTTTCTGCAGAGTGGACTTGCTGTAGCCCTCCAGTAATTTCAGTTGCCCTTTTCTGCATGTTATCTAGCTCTCTTGTTGGAGGTACAGTGATGAAGATTGTATGCAGTGATCAAGTTCAGACAACATGATAACCCATCCTCTAGGGCTAAGTATGGTTGAGTCTGGGTTCTTGTTGAATCGAGTTATTGTGCTGACTGAACCCAATCGGTATGTTAAGTGTGGTTGCATCATATATTTGCATAAAGCCATTAGGATATTGGCCATTCACCCATTTTAGAAAGATCCTATTGGAGCTCGGCTGTCCTTTTGTGTATTACTATCAGGAATTATTTGGACCATCTACCAACTTGGCCACCTCCTTACACACCACTAACTTGGGAAAAAGCTTCTTTCCCAATACAGATTGGAGGTGTAATGATTTAAACTGTTATGGGACTGTGTTCCTTTAAATGTTGGCAAGTTTTAGAAGAGCAAGGAAGGTAAAAGAGCAAGGTGAGTGAGTAAGGTGATTGGTTGGTGACTGAGCATGTGTGGATGGAGCTTGGAAGTGTGCAAGGAGAGAGCAAAGAGAGAAGGCAGAAAGTGGTGTTCTGTCAGAAGTTAACAGTCAGGGTTTGCTCTGTCAGCAGTTACATTACTTGGAATCAGTCAGCAAATCTGCAGAATCCGAAGAGGCTGCCTTCTCTTTAGAATCCTAGATAGTGCTGTGGAAGGCATTTAGGATTCATAAGGACAAAGGGAAGGAAGTAGAATACTTAGAGGACATATTAGCAACCACGGAGAGCCAAACCCCAATATTTTCAAGTATTATAAAGGTGTGAAAGATACAGCCTTAGAGAAACCTGAGTGTAGGAGAGAAAGGAGGATCTCTGAGTAAGGAATGTTTGTAAAGGGAAAGAGTGATATACCTGCTAGAAGCTGTAATTATACGTTGTTTAATTCATTAAGGAAATAAGTACTGAACATCTTGAAACTAATGTGCTTCTTGAACAAATAAAGTTTTCTTTGTTATTAACCCAGCATCATAGGCTGTTTGTATATCAGTGTCTCATCCTCAGGATCACATAGTCCAATGAAGAGGCCTTACAGCTTGTGCACTTTACTGTGTGAAAGTTTAAGTCAAAACATTGGAATTAAATTCCTGGTGGCAACATTACATACCAGAGAAAGAGAGGGAAATATCAAGGGAGTTAAAGACACTCCATATCTAAATAAAATATAGGACACTATTCTTGACAGGAGGGATTCCACTTCTTACCTCCCTCCATCATGAGACCTGTCCATTTATTCCTATTATTTTATGTTCTTTAACCAAATGTTAATCTGAAAGATGACCTGACTTATCCCACGACTACTAAATTTGTTCAGGAGCTTTTGGTGAGGGACATTTTGAAAAGCTTTTGGAAGGTCCAAGTATACAAATTTTGTTGGAACATTATTATCCACGTCTCAAAACACTCTAAAAGGTTAATAAGATGGGCTTACCTTTGCAGAAGCCAAGCTGATTCTTTTTCAGCAAGGCAAATTCTATTTTTGATTTTTATCTTTAATCATTCTCCACCAATTTACTGAGAAAAGATGTTAAAGAAGCGAACCAGACTGTAATCCTCTTTTTAAAAAAATTAATATTACATTGGCTGTTTTTCAGTCCTTTGATATGGAGGTCCTATTTACATAGTTTTACCATTTTCTTAAAAGTCTGATAATTCACATTTGGATCTGGTGATTTGTTACATTTTTACTTGTTAAGAGGTTCTAACACTTGTAGCATTCCACTACTACTTGTCTTAATTCTTCAGACTCCCTTCCTGAAAAAGTGTGTGCCCTGCATGTACCATAGTGGAGACAGATGCAAAGCACTAATTTTATTTTTTTTTGCAATCTTCTTATCCTCCTCTGGTCCTCACATGACATCCTATTTTCTTGATTTATTTTTAAAATCTTTGTTCTGCTTTTAGTGATGTATTCCACAGATTCTTTCCCCACCATTCCTTATTGTCCATTTGCATGTTGTGTATGTGTAAGTTTGTGTTTCTTTTTTGTTCCGCCCATTTAGGCAAGACTTCTGTTTTGAAAAGGAAATCTTGCCTCTAGGAAATTCCTTGTTTCTGTCTGTGAAACACACAAGCCTCCACCTGACTTGCTGGCCCTTCCTGATCTGTGATGTACATTCCAGTTGTGGTTTGAATAGTCCCTGTGCTTTCTGGAGACATTTGACCATTTATACTTCTCTGACATGTCCACCAAATTTGGAGGAAAAAAAATCCTCTTTTGAAGTTGCCATTCTGTTTCTTTATTCTTGCATTATTTAGGAATCAGAATGTATCTAAAAGAGAATTTGATAAAAAGGTTTCACATAAAAGATATGTGTCTGCCTGACATCATTACACAGAGAACTAGCTAACCTGAAAGTCATGGAACAGGCCAAGTTCAGACGTTGGCAGATCTGCAATGAGCATGAGAAGAAGAAGCTGTGCAGAAGAGCTGGTAGCTTCACCCTTCGGCCAGGATAACCAGTGTCCATCGATATGTATGATGGAGACTCTGGTGTTAGCTGCTTGTTGTCACCTTGATTATATGTTTACCCAGGCTTCATAAGTTTAACCTAATTTATTAGTGTCTATGCACATGTAGTTTATATATAGGCCATTGTTTCTATTTTATTTTTTGGCTTTGCATTAATTGTGTTTGTAGTGCTCCTGTCCCAAATAAAGCCATATCGTTATATTAGATATGTACACTGACAGATGTATACCTTTTCCCATACTAAACACAAAATTAAAGTAAAATTGGAAAATTCATGCCATGTCTGTGCACTCCATTCTACCCATCCCTCTTTCAAACAGGTGGCAACAGTTTTAGACTCTAGGCCTGATAGTTTTGATTTGCCCATTCTTGAAAAGCAATAACTGCATTTTCAGGTACAGACTGTACACACCACTTTCTGGTTCTGGTTGAAAACCTGGTTTAATGTAGAGCTCAATGAGCAGGACTGAGTGTGGGGAGTTCTCTGCCCAGGCATAAAGCTTGTGACTTAGGCTTTGTCACTGCCTCAGAGCTTTACATATCAAAAAGGGTTGCTATGCAGATAAAATGAGTCTGTCAAGTCCCTGAAGAAAAGGGTGGGTAAACATCAAAGAAAAACATGCAGGAGAAGTCTGTCAACAGAAGCTTCTCATTGGAGAGTGCCACCCTAGAGAATGAGCAGAAATTCATTTAATTTTTAAGTTCTCATTAAGTAAAACACTGAGCAATAATGGAGTGGGAAGAGCAACCCTAAGCCACACACAGTTTGGGGGGGGGTGGTGCAAGAGGGGTTGTCCCTCCACCAGCACCCCCTAGCAGAGAGGAACTCCATTGGAAGAGGAGGGCTCTGCTGGTGGGGAGACTTCCATGAAGCCCACACAGAGTTTTATGGATGTAGCTGTAGGTGGGTCCTCAAGACCAGGCAATATGCAAGTGGCCTTGGATCTGCCAGATCATAAGCCCTTCACTTTCCCTTGGGGTCCAGGATCAGGACCCTCCCTTACACCGGGTGCCCAGAGCTGAGATAGGTTTTTTCCATCCAGTAAGGTAACCAGTAAGAAGGTGTCCCTCCACCCCTTCAACAACCTGCGCTGCAAGGAGGGAAAGGAGAAAAGTATCCCCCTACCCTTTCATGTCTTTGGATAAGGCAGAAGATCTGCTGTTTTGCTCATCTGCCCCCTTGACCTTGCTTTGGCTTGCAAGTACTCAAACTAGCATTTTCAAGGAAAATTTTGGCAATGTTTATCCCCAGATGAAGATTTCTGTTGCAGAACTACAAACACTGGTCAGTTTGATAAGCTCGTCTGGTAGTGCTGTGCAGGGATGTCCTTGCCCTCCCATTCAACCCAGTCCTCTAGAAGCCTTTCTCAGTACATGCTTGCAAACATGCCCAGTAATGCAGCTGGAATGAACATATTGGCACACGCCAGAGAGAAAGAGGGGAAACGAACCTGATTTGGAGTCATGGTATGGATTTCATTGTGGCATATTTGGAGTAAAACTCTGCTGGATTCTGCAGAATGTTTAAGTGAATTACTATGGATCCCCTTTTGATTTCTTTCCTTCATCCTTATCCCACAAAATACTTCTACAGATTTAAGGGTGTTTTTATTTTAAATCAAACTGAAACTTGAAGATCACACTTGATTGCATGGGACAAACCATTTTAAGTGGTGAGAGTGAAGGATGGAAAAAATGAAAATGATGTAATTTAATCACATCCCACAACAATGGGGCAAGAGATCTTCCAGGAGCTTTGCTGACAATGATCATCTCTGCATGCCAACCCCCTTGGCTGAGAGAAGCCACGATTTTCCCACTCCCACCCTTTTCCAAATGTAGGCCTTGCTCGTTCCATATTGCCAAGTACAAAACAGAACGTTGGCTGTTTTGCATTATGCTGCTACATACCAATTAATTCCTGTGAAACTGGCCGATTAAATATTGGATACATATGAATTTCATATAGTTCCAGAATAACAGTTCTTAGCTAGAGATGGTGGGTTTTTTTCTGAAGAAAGCAGGCCCCACTGGTGCTGTTCCATAGCTACGGAGGGAGTGGTGTGAGTGGCCTGAAATTTAATGACCAGAGCAGATTTTAAAAATGCCAATAAGAGCACGTTTGGAGATAGTGAATGTGTTGTGTCCTCCCATTCTTATGCAGAAAGAAGGCTTAGGGCGCTTGCCTCGATTAGGAGATTCTAGGTGCTGCCCACGTGACCTCGCCAGTTTTCTGCTGTCATTTGCTGTCATCCTGCTTCTGCTTACTCCACCCCCTTGCTGCTTCTCCAGTAGTTTCTCACACTGGGGAAAATTCAAATATTCATTCTTTCTGGTGTGCCATGATCTGTGAAAAGACAGTGGCGTGAAAGCAAAGAGCCTGCACTGTTTTATGGGGGGTTGGCTAGGATATGTAGTATGCTGCTCTGGGGCAGGGCCTTGTTCCCATAGCTTCTGGCCAGCCATTAGCTGTGGTTCTCCTTCAACAGACAAGCCGATTGCACCTTCTCTGCCACCAAGGTTGTGTTGCTTTATAGCTCTCCGCCCCCCCTGCTGCCCACACAACACACGTATGCACGCACAACCTTATGCACACAGGGCTTTGAGAGATAAGGAATTAATATTTATGCAGAATGGTTCTTCCTCATTCCCCTGGAAGAGTCCAACCCCAGAAGACTTCTACTGCCTCACTCAGATTTCTTACTTTTACAAATTCATATAGCCCAAGCTGAAGCTCTTTGGCCAGGATGGGGCAAACGGGTGCGCAACTCTCCAGAACTGTGCTTCATCCCCCATAGAAAGAAGGAGAGGTTGGAAGTTATCTTTTTTACTTTGTGATATAACAGGCAAATACAGTCCCAATTTAAAGAATGACAGCCTGTTTTAAGAAAAAGAGCGATTTAAGAATAGGACCACCTGAATGAGTGAATACGAAGAGGCATACGCAAGAAAAGCTTCATCTCGAAGAACCCCACAAGATGCTTACTCAAAACTTTCCCTGACTGAGGGTAGATTTTTAACTATCACAATCACCTCATAGTTAAATAAATGAACCTTAAAACAAAAACAAAAAAGCAGCATATATAGTAATATTCAACCTAGGGGCACCAGGTTGTAACTCAGGTCTAACTTTTGTTTTCCCGAATGAGTGCAGCCTTTCCAGGGTTTCTGGTAGGAGGAAAGTTATAGATTCTGTTCTCAGCAGCACTCTCCCTAGATATTTGACTATGGTTGCCTTGTAATGCGCTCTTATCTCTGTTTCTAAACCTGTTTGTTTGCACTGGTATTTTGATCCTAATTCAGATCAAAACTGAATCATTGAGTAAACAAGCTACACATTGGTTCTTAAGTTCTTGGTTAGAGGATAAACTGTTTTGTTTATTTTAAACCATTTTATATCCCCTTGTTCACTGTATTGGAACATCCTTCTCTCTTATGTGCCATTCATTTAACTCTGGTGCCCATACTAAATGTTCTGTTAACTTGACCTGGACGTAGCCCATGATGTGAGTTAACACACTACCTGTGTGGAGGTAAAGTGAGGTCACTGCTCCTCCCTTCCCCTGGCTTGCCACTGTGCCACTGAGATGAGCAGAAGAGCTGGTGCTGCACAGCCCCACTGCCAAATGCCCCACTGAGAAAGATGGCTGCCCCTCCTAACGAGGGAGGCCCTTGCAGGGCTGTTTAGGCTTGACTTTTGTACCCAGGCTCTCGAATGTGAGTTGCGTCAGCACTGAGCTGCACTTCGTGCTTGTCCTGTGTCAGCCTGCCATTCGCCCATCCGCCATTTTGCTCACTGCTTCTGGGGCAACCTCGAAATGGCAGGCAGCCACGGCAGAGCAGTGCGGACTACTGGCCCTGCTCCTGTTCAAAGTCTTGCTGGTATTGCCCTCCCAAGGAACATTTTTGTGGAATAAGGAAGAGGAGGTGGTTGTGGGTGAGAAGAAGGAAAACTGAGTTGTGGGAGTGCTAGGAAAGGTTTAACCCTCCCCTCTCCAAATGTCATAGTGTTCTTTCATGGGAGTAAAACACAAGCCCTCATTGAAAGACTATGAGAATTTTATACATCAAATCGAGGCAAAGGAAGCTTCAGGCAGTGAACTTTTGATGATCCAGAACTGTTTGGTTACTGAGGAATAAACAACAACGAAAGTTCTCATCCAAACACTGTGGTTGGAGGGAACAGAGACATGAAGAAAGAGCTTTGGCTCCATTCTCTCGTTCTCCAGTCCTGGATGTAGACAGAACATAGTGGGGCATCTCAGCAATTTCCTTTAACAGTATGGAAGTCACTGCAAGGCTACTAAATTCCAAAGCAAGAGGCAGGTTCATTTTAGGGCAGGGTAATTAAACTGGGACAGCTCAAAAAATTGGGGGCAGAACACTGAATTCAGGTTAGAATCAGTGTGGCATAGGGCACAAAGATGGTGGCCAGATTGCAGGGAAAGCCATATGAGGCGAGACTGAGGGAACTGAGTCTTTTCAGCCTGGAGAAGAGGAGACTCTGAGAGGATCTGTTGGCAACATATAGGTACATGAGGGGGTGCCACATGGAAGTAGGTAGAGACCTGTTTTCTCCTGCAGAGGAGGGCAGGATGTGTTCCAATGGAGCAAAGCTCAGAAAACCAAGGTTCAAGTTGGATGCCAGGAAGTCCTTCCTGACAGCTAGGAGCCCAGGGGTATGTAATGGGCTTCCACGGGAGGTGGTTGAAGCCCCATCAGTGAGGGTGTTCAAGGGTAGGCATGTCATGAGAGGAGCCTGCTGGAGCCAGGATCAGACTAGATGGCCTGGGAGACCCGTCTGACTCACTCTGTTTCTATTTTCTATGTTTCTACATGCTGCAGCGGGCCTTTTTATAATAACACCCCTGTCCATCTTCAAAAGGGAAGACCCCTTCTTTCTGTTAGCACATTCTGGCCCTCCATGTGAGTTTTCTACCTGCGGGGATGGAGTTGAGAGAGCAACCAGTGGGAAAATCAGAGCCTTGAAGCATTTCTTCTCGGAATTCCTGGATGCAGTGCAAGTCCATCTCTGACAATGTGTCATATCTGTCCATCTGTCTGTCTGTCTACCTATCTCACATTTGTATGCACTTCTTAAAAAACACAGGATGACACAAGTAGAGTTACTCTTTTTTAAAAAAAACATATTATTACATTAGCTGGTAAATGGGTAAAGTTTGCAAAACACAAGTAAAAAAAATAGACTAAGAAGTGTAGGGAGATTCGGAGTTTCTGGTTAGTAATTGTGCATCTGACTCTGTCCAGAAAAATAGATTGAGGCTCACATTTTAATTTTCTTTTTCCTTTCGTCTTTTCAAGAAGAGATTTTCACTAGCTCTAGGAAAAAAACCAATTCTCTACCGGGTGGGGGGGACCCCAAAGGATTAGGATAGCAATAACATACCAAGCCAGAGTGTTATCATTGTTTAATTCTAGACTGTCCTAGGCTGGGAAGCTTGTATTTCTTCTGTTTCATGGAAGAGCCCTGATCTCTTTTTCTCTGTGGCTTTGACACAACTGCCTTATAGAAGGGATTATCCCTTGTTATGAAAAAAGAGAAAGCTGAAGAGCAGACACCTGCCAGTCCTTCCAAAGCTGTCTTTTCAGCCAAGCTCCCATTACAGAGAAAGCCACATTCTACATAAAGCCCAGGTCAAGCTGGTGGAGGTTGAGAATGGAAGAGGAAGAGGAAGACAATTGTGCAGACTGTGGAAGGGCTAATCCTCTTTAGCATGTATATATTACCAAGGGATGCTAGTGGCAGCAGAAGGGAAAGAACCAGGACTGCTCACTGCTGGCGTCTCCAAAAACGCAGCCTTCCAAGGTTGTTAGAAACTGAATCAGAACTGGAAGAAGAGGTGCAGTCTGAAATTTCTTGAAATTCAAAGACCAGCAGGCCCAGCAATAAGCTTATGGGCCAGTCAGCAACAGGCCATGCCTGGTTCAGTGAATATCTGTGAACAGGCGGAGTTAGATGGGGGAGAATGCAAGATAGACAAATTCATAGTTCAGCATCAGATTGAAAGAACAGACCAGCTGAGTAGGACATGGTATTCCTGCACAGGAGCCAAGCTGAGGGTGGAGCTAACTCCTTCGGCTGGGAAAGAAGGATCGGATTCAATTTAGAACCTAGTTCTTAGCAATAGGTCATATTTCCCTAATACCTGGTATTCTAACTCTGCTAGTGTCTTTTGTTAATGACTTCTCCAATACTTTTCTTTTGTATTACCAAGCCACCCTGGTTAGGCAGTCTTAACATAATCAAGACTACAGTTAGAAGCCTTTTGTCCTGATCTGCTTGGAGGGTGAGAGGGAAGGCCAGCCTCCGACACCCTCTCTGGTAACATATTATTCAATACCTTCCTCCTAATGCTGACAGGTTAACCGGAGAAAGAATTCAAAGCAAGTTGACCCAGCAAGAAAAAAGATCCAGTGTACCAACGCAGGGCTTCCATGAAACATCAGTTCATTTCAGGAACATTTCAGTGACAGCCTCCTGTGGATTATATGCCACGTCTGCAACGAAGAGCCAAAGGTGACAGTCAGTTGGGTAGTGGATAGCAAAGTTTTGGCCAGGATTATATAAGAATGAAAACAATTGTTCTGAAAATTATTTTAAAAGTCAGATGATTAGCACTCTGTTAATATTCCTTATTTAGTCCCCACTGCACTGCCCCTCATTCAATAACAAAGAGGGTTAAGTTGGCACGAGACAAGACATCTGTAAAGTAAGATGCTTCTGAACTACACGGCCTTTCTTTGAAGTAGAACCAAAACTCGGAATTCTCCATTTTGTGTTTGTGCTTCCAAAATAAGAGTCCTGCTGATTCAGACCACTGGCCATCCAGACAACTTTTCAGAATTCCCCAAAGCGGAGAGAAGTGGAATGGCAGTTTCCTGCTGTCGTTTCTCAAAAAGTGACCAATGTTTTCATTAAGCAATCCACCGCAATCCTGAAATACTTTCCTGGTTATGCAGGAGTTTTTTGGGGGGTTTTGGCCACTCCCTTCATGTCTTTCACCCTCTGCTTTACCATACAAGAAAGCAATCTTGAGATGATCATACGTGTGACTGTAGCAGTATTTATTTTCTGCAGTTTCCTGTGACACACATGTGCATCTGTCTGAACTGATAAAATAGCACAAAGAACAGAACTGATCTGAACAGATGCAGTAGCCAGACTGTTGACTAGGGATGATTACAGGTAGTGTGCGTCTCCTGTGTTACAACAGCTCAGTGGGCTACAGCGTTCTTTCTAGGAGCAATTACAGGTTGCTGGTTGTGACCTGCAGTCATTGATGGCTTCACGCAGGCTGCCTGAAAGACCATGTTCACTCATATGAGCTGGCTTTGTGGATCCTTGAGGGAACACCCACCTCTTAGTACCACTGCCATCAGACGGTGGAGCTCAATGTCAAGGAAGGCTAGCTTGACTCCCTCTAGTACAGGGGTCTCAAACTCGCGGCCCGCGGGCCAATTGCCGGGACAGGTGGGGCACAGGGGAGGGGCCCTGCGGCCTTCAAAGCACCAGCGGCGCCCGGGCCGGCCACGGGATGAGCGGCCCACCACCACCGTGGTGGTGGAATACTTGATGCGGCCCAGCCTCACCCAGACTCTACTTCCAGCAGCCCCCAGGTAAGTTGAGTTTGAGACCCCTGCTCTAGTATCTTCTGCTGGCAGGCAAACATCATCATCATCATCTTCATCATCATTGTTATTAAGCGTGGCAGTACATTACATTAGTACTCCACCAGTATTCCTCTTATAAGGAACCCGAGGTGGCTTGCATGCTCTTCTTCCTCTCCACATTATCCTCACAACTTTCTAATACATGAGGCAGGTTAGGCTGAGAGTCAACGACAGACCTGAAGTCATGGGTTAATGGGCACTACAACCTGAAGTCCCTGCTTAATACTCTAACCACTACATTGTGCAAGTTTTCCTTCTGGTAAGCCATTGGTATCTAAGCTGTCCTGTTGCAGGGCTTTTTATTAATTTATTTATTTTTAAAAAATATAGACTGCAACCTATAGCCCAAATTGGGGTCCTCTGGGCAGTGTACATTCCATTAAAAATCAACAATAACATAAAAGGTTCCATAAAATACAGCAATATTACAGTAAGGATAGGTATAACACTTTGAGAGCATCAATTAAAATTCATTAAAATATGCATAATATAACAATATATACAATAAAAATTAACTATTTAAATACCTAGAAAATAGAACAGTCTTCATCTGGGGCCAAAACACTAGTAATGAAGACACCAGATGAACTTCTTTGGGTAGTGCTTTCCAGAGATGAGGTGCAACCACCAAGAAGGCCCTCCTTCTGTTTGCCACCCCCCTCACTTCTTTGGACAATGGTTCTTTATGAAGGGCCTCTAACTCAGTTTTTAAGGAACAGGTAGATACATGTGGGAGGAGGCAGTCCTTTTAATTGGATGACACCATTTATTTATTTCGTTTTATTTTTAATTGAATTTTCATTTTTATGTCATGATTTAATTATGCTTTGGAGATGTCTTGAGAGTATTTTTGGGCAAAACTGTGGGGGATAGAAACTAGATAAATAAATATTCTCTCTGTGTGATGTTTATTCATCTGCAGGAGCACATTTGATCATCGGTAGCAAACTGCACAAAGAAAAGTTCACTGAAGCCATCGCACATATGATAGCATCAATATTGTTTTCCCATAGTATTTTATCCGTTTTAAGCCCTTAGCACAATGACATGATAGCAAAAGTCAGTATACCTGATACTGAAAATCAAGTGCATTGATTGTACATTGAGCACCAAGGGATTCATGTCCTAGCAGTGAGTAAGCCTGATTTTGGTTACAGTTGCAAATCTGTGTGGAAATATATTACTAAACAGAGACAGATATATGCAAAATGGACTAGTACTAAGATATGACTGGGCAAACAATTTTTGTATTCTTCAGCCTGGAAGTTCTGAGAACAGATTAATGCTAATTTAGGAGGAATCTGAAACAATAACCTATTTAAGCAGCATTCTAAATGAGACTTTGGAGCCTGCATCAGCCCATTTCTGTGGGTGGCTTTGCAAATTGAACCCAAAATCTTGCCCTCCACAACCTATTAATTTACTCTAGGATGAACGTTATGCAGCTCAAAACAAGTTTTGAACTAGGGCTGGGAATGAAGAGAGGTTTTTAGAGCACTGAAGATAGTATGGTGGTATAATCATCCTAGCCCATGGTGCTGTACATCATAATATTTGTTCTGTGGTCTCAAAAATCTTGTGCAGGATTTTGAAGCATTACAGAAGTCAGGGCAGGGGATGTGTATGTGGGTGGGGGAGCGTTAACCCCCTCCTAACAAAGTGAAGCAGTTGAAAGTATTCACTTGAGGACTGAACGAAATGGTGACTGGGGCAGCACATTTTTTCTGACATACTGTGTAATATATCACAATAGTGCTATAAAGGTTATGTGAATATGGCCAAAATATAGTTTATAGTGAGTGGATGACATGGAATTAGTTATACCTGGATGGATCAGGACAATAAAGTTTTTGCCCAACTTTCTGAGTGGTGTGGGATTTTTTCAGCCTTTCATGATACGAATTATCTTACTTTTGGAACAACCTGAGGGCTAGATCCACCCTTGAAAAGAAATTTGAAAAAGTAACTTCCATACAAATAATATTTCCTTACACAGACCAAATGCGAACTGTTGGTGTTGGACAGAGACTAAGCAAGCTCTATTATTATCTTGGACAATGTGGCTAGTCTTCCCCTTCCCCTTCCCCTTCCGCTGAGCCTAAAGGCTGACTTCACACTTCATTGCCATGGGGTCAACAGATCATGTAAAATGCAGGCACATGCAAAATTCAGCATCTCAGCTATTTGCACATTATCATAGTTTCAAAATTCACTTAGAAAATTTCAAAAGTGTCAAATTTTAATTTTCAGGATCTTTTTTGGAAAAAAAAATCCCTAGTTTTTAAATCTTAATATTTTGCATCAAGGACATTAACAACTTTGTTGTTTTACCTTTATTCTTTCTCCTAGTTGTGGTTACATTCTTCTGCAACCACAACTGGTTGTTGTAAACAAAACATTAACCGAAATAATCTACAATTCATTTTGGAAAGCAAATTTGAGCTAGAACATTTGCATACTTGTTTCCTCTTTACTTTTTGGACAATTTATATCTCCCCCAAATATTAATTGGCCTGACAAATTTACCCTTGAATTTATATTCAAATGTACCCCTTGACTTGTTGATGCCAATACACTATCACCCAGGAAAGTCTGGCAACTTTAAGAGAGAGAACTAAAGGGAGAAGTAAAGGGATTTGGAGCCCAAATTCATTTTACATTACAAGGAGATAAAAGACTAGCAGGAGCAAGTAATTTGAAATGCAGAAGAAATCCCAGGCTATGGATCTCCACTCCCTCACCCAAACCCCCTCCAAGATGTACTTTGGACAAACCACTTGACTGCTAATGAACCACAAACACAAACATGGCTCCTTAATTTGCATTCTGTACCAGAAGAGACCCGCTTCTAATGAGCACTGCTGGTCACCCCTCTCCAGCTGCTGAAAGGAGCCCGCTATTCCTCCAGGGAAGCTGCCACTGGGTAAATCCTCAGACTTTGGATGGCAAATCACATTGTGCTACATAGCGCTGGCTCACACTTCTGTCAGCGATGCTCTTACATTCTGCCTGCCATCTCCATAGGAATCAAAAGGGCAGCAGGGGTCCTCAGATCCCCCCACTGTACATACATAGAGATTTTAATCCAATTATGCAGCTTCAGCTCAGCAAGGGATGCCCCCGCCTGCACTTCTTTTTCTTTTTTTTATTTGCTTTCAATAAAGAAGCTTAATTTGTTTGGGAACTTTCCAGAGATTCAGAATCAGCCCTTGACAAAGAGAAGGCAGCAAATCATAGTATGTGTTTAAGTAGTGGGGCGGAAATACCATTGTGATTTCATTTAAAAAAAAAAAACTTTAAAAACCATATTAAGCATGCTATATTTCAAGAGAGGCCTCACTTCTGTAAGCTGATAAATACCATACTGCCTGCCTCTTTAAGAATATTGTGCAGGTGAGAAAGGGACCAAAAATGTTTATCAGGCATTAAATTTGACACTTAACAAAATTGCACTTACTTAGGTAGACTTCCACAGAGACGTACATACCAATCCTAGCACCCTTTGGAAACTCACTTTTATTGCATGGACTCTGTCATACTGAAAGTGCATATGTAGCATGCGCACACCCCTCCTCACAAAAGCACAGCATAGTGACCTGATTCGTTTGCCAAGGAGCCCAAGGAGCTGAAGTTCTGCACCTCAGCCTCGTGCAGCAGAAAGCTCCAGGGTGACATGCAGCCCTTCCCAATTGCCTACACACTAAAAATTGAAAAAATGATCCAGAAAAATGAACTTCCATTTGTTTTTAGGGTTAGGGATGTCAGAGAGATCTGTAACAGATCAGAATTTCATTTTTCTAAGAGAATTTCTAAGAGTCTTGCTAAGGTGCATGGATTCTGTGGACTTGAGGGCCACTTTTTAACTTTTGAGAGGTGGGAAGATTTGTGCAAATGTACAGTTGTGTTGATGTGCCTTAGTGCTAATGCATGCTCTGAAAAAAATCAAATTCCAATAATGAGTGGGGGAAAGAGGTGATAATTTGGAATAGAGAGAAGGGATGAATTTGCAGAATCCAGGCATCCCTGCTGAAGATTGTCTAGCAGAGAAATGCTGGATGGAAGGATGGTGTAACTTGGTGTCCTGCAGCAGCAGCTGGTTGGACCCAATGGCCTTTATGGCCCCTTCCAACTCTACTCCTCTATGATTCTATGTCATCAAGGCTGCAGGGGCCCAATGACAAGAGCCTGCTGGCATTATCCCTCCTCTTCCTCACTGCAACAGAATTGCTCACTTGGTTCCCACTCAAGAGTGGTGGTAAAAAGAAGCAGATGATGCCATTTCCTGCTTGCTCACCAGCTCACCATCCCTTAAGCAAGCAATGATGGGAAAGAAAATGAGGAGTAAAATGGGCTTTATTCTTGAGCAGATTTGTGTGAAACTGAGCTGGTAGGAAAAAGATTTATATTAAGTTTTATTCATTTATTTATGAGACTTGTATGTCACCCTGTAGCCCAAGCACACTCTGGGTGGCTCCCAAAACAACAATGACATAGAGAATAAAAGAGAAAAATTTAAGGCTAATAATCCAACATCATAAAACTAAAAGTTAACATGAGGACAGGAGACAGTGTACATGATAAATAAAAGCAAGCAGTGAAAAATACAGAATACAACTATAAATTCTAAAAACAGGTATGAACTAAAAATGTCTTCATCTCGTGACAGAAACTGAGCAATGAGTGTGCCAGTAGGACCTCCTTAGGAGAGGCATTCCAAAAATGAGGCGCAATAGCCCGTTTCCTTGTCATTTCCCCCTTTAGTTCATTTGGGGGAGGCTCACAAAGAGCAATGTATGGCTGTGAAAGCTGGACCATAAGGAAGGCTGAGCAACAAAGGATTGAGGCCTTTGAATTTTGGTGCTGGAGGAGACTCCTGCGAGTCCCTTGGACCACAAGGCGATCCAACCAGTCAGTCCTAGAGGAGATCAACCCTGACTGCTCCTTAGAAGGCCAGATACTGAAGATGAAACTCAAATACTTCGGCCATCTAACGAGAAGGAAGGACTCCCTGGAGAAGAGCCTAATGCTGGGAACAATTGACGGCAAATGAAGAAGGGGAGGCAGAGGATGAGGTGGCTGGATGGAGTCATTGAAGCAGTTGGTGTGAGCTTAAGTGGACTCTGGGGGATGGTGGAGGACAGGAAGGCCTGGAGGAATGTGGTCCATGGGGTCACGTTGGGTCGGACACGACTTCGCGACTAACAACCACAGCAACACAAAGAAGGGTGTCCATAGAAGATCTTCAGGGTTTCTGCTGCCCTGTCACTTGTCAAAACATTGGTAGCGAGAGCGCTGCTGCTGGGGAGAGGAAGGACGGGTGTCGTGTGGGCAAAATGGAGGCAGAGCTGCACAGGCTGCACCTTCTCAGCCAGTGGTGTTGCTGTGGGCACTGTGCTTTGTTTTTTGCAGGGAGGGAGGTTAAAGTTGTACTTTATTGTTGCTTCATATTATGTATTACACTATTGCATTGAGTATTCATGTTTTGAGGTTTGCATTGCTTTTGTAATTAATATTGTATTTTGAATTTTTGTTTTGGTTATAGTGTTGTATTTTGTAATTGAATTTGTTTTATTTCTGTTTTATTGTAAGCTGCCCAGAGAGCCTATGGACTATTGGGGTGGCATACAAATGTAACAATAGTAGTAGTAGTAATGGAGACAGGTATCCGTTACAGGTATCCTTCAGATATCCCAGCCCCAAGTTGTTTAGGGCTTTGTATGTTAATGGAAACCCTGTGACCTGGGCCCAGGGGGCAACGGGCAGTCAATGCAGCTGGCAGAGGACCGGAGTGATATATTGTCTAGGACCAATCCTCGTTAACAGTCACACTGTTCTTTTTGGGAATAGTCGTGGTGCCTGGACCGTCTACAAAGGCAGCCCCATGCCGAGTGCATTGCAATAACCCAGGCTAAAGGATACCACCATTCGTTCAACTAGGAATGTAACTGATAAATCAGCCTGAGTTGATGGAAGGTGCTGCTGGCCACCAACGTCACATAAGCAGCAAGTCATAGGTCAAGGAGCACCCCCAAGCTACAAGCCTTGGCCTCTGGGGTGAGTGCAACCCCATCCAGGACAGGCTGAACATTTCCCAGTTGAACAGACAGGCCGCCCATCAACAGCACCTCCATCTCATCTGGGTTGAACTTCAGCTTATATTAGTGTTGTTATACTATTGCATTTTATGGATTTAGCCTTATTTTGTGAACTAGGCAGAGAATTTCAGCTTTATTTATTTATTTATTTATTTACCTTATTAAATAAATAAGTAAGTAAGTAGACTTTGATCAGATTTACATCAGGCCTTGCCCATCTTGTTTTCTCTGTCCTTAGTGTATGCCCTGCCCGTAACCAGTTTCCAAGCACTTTCCCACATTGGAATAAGGCCACTGGGCTTAAGAAGTTTCAATATCTGTTCTAAAGCTAATGATAATAAATAAATAAATATTATGTTATTACCTTATGAAGGCCCAATCTGCACTTGAGTTTCTTCTTTTCTTTTAAATTGATATTGCAAAATTTGACTCACTTTCCAAAGAACAAGATTTTCTCTTTGCAAATTTTCCTTTTTGACAAAATTAACAAACCCCTGTGAGAAAAAGAACCACAGTTAACTTTCTGCTGTTTACATGATCGATTGGTTGTGGAACATTATCGACTGTTTATTCCAGTTCCAAGATATAATCTAAAATATCAAACTCTTATCTTATTTAAATACTGGATAATGAAATAGTGAATACAGAAAATGTTATGTCTTCTATGTGCATAAAATTTTGTCCACTGAACTTACGGATACATAATCTGATGATTATGTACTTCATTTAGGTCATTTTAACTTTTTATTAAGGAGGCTCTCATGAGCATTTTAAAACTTGAAATTCTCTCTCTCTCTCTCTCTCGTTCTCCCTCTCCCTCTCTCTCCTTCAAATACTACACCCTAAACATAATTATTTTAATGCCTCACTAGTTATATCTAAATTCACTCTCACAATTTATGGCTCATATGATTACCATGGAATAAAACTTCACCAGAAACGTTTCTGTAAATGAAGATAGGTATGTTTGATCATTTTTAGCTTTAGGGAAAGAAACATGAAAATATAATGGGAAGTTATTTTTGTGATTTTATTTTAAACATAGCCATACTGAATAAGGCTCATAGTAAAAGTTGTTTCTCATGTGGCATTTTGTACTAGCTAGATCAGCACAACTTTCACACACCACCACCGCCACTACAAACTAGCACAAACTAGTTAAACTAAGCACAATTTATAACTGGCACAAAATATACATAGTCAGTTGAAAATAGTGCATATATTTGAAAGTAAACATTTTCCCTTAAAAAAATATTTCTGCAAGAGACACAGGCACCTGGATCTTCCCAAGCATTCTGCATACTTCTGCATTTTAAGGAGGGAAATTATATGTATACACACAAACACATAGTTTGCACAGCTTCCATACCCGATGCTGTACACACGCACTGAGTTTTGGGGGAAAGTGTGCATGCTTTCCTTATCTTTTGGTTGATTTTCGCTTAAAGAACAGACGCATCTTATTTCACCAAACATCTTCTCTGTGTTAATTAATTTCTTCTAACACAGCAATAGCATAACTCATCAGAACTGTTGGGCCACATGATGTCAATATTTTCATTAATTCATCCCTTTCAGCTGTTGTACTTTCCCACGGAATAGCTCACAGAATCCCAGTGAAATCAAACTTTGCACAAGAGGCCAAAGGAGAAGAACATAGAGTATGATTCACATAAGGACTCTGCTGAATAGATAGAGCTGTTTTCAGTCTACCCTCTTGTAGGTAAGCCCCAAGCAGCCATCTATGGGAGTCACATACGAAGTGGCCTTAAAACTACCAGTACAATCCATCTTTGCTCAGGAGATTTTGTGACTGTTTGACTGTCACAAAATTTCCTAGCCACTAATGGAACATGTGGATATGGAGGCAGGGGAGAGTGCATTCCAGGAGGTCTCAGGATTTGTGAAGGTTGAGCTATAGGCAGCTCCTGCACTGCCTACAATAAACCCAGGAGGCCAGAGAGCAAGACAGGAGCAAAGGACAAAGCAGAAGGCAGGACCAAAGACTAACTCAAGGTTGTGTCCCTTTTGAAGGCTGTCTGTCAAAAAACCTCTGTCAAGAGGAAGTTGTGCTAACTTCTTTGTTTCTGAAACAGGCTTCTCATCTATACCTCCAGCCTCTTCTCTCCTGTTAGTGACCCTCGCAGCAGGGCATCACCACTGACCAGGGCTGATGGGAACTGCAGCCCAGCAATGAAAGGCCAGCCACAACTAGCCTACTCCTGTCATAGGCAAATGCCTGGAGACTGAACTACCGCAGGAATATCAGTAAAGAGACTGTACTATGCAAAGGATTTAGGAACACACTGAAGCTCAAAATGACCACATTGTCTAATGTCACAGCCTCTGGCCTGTAGCAGAGGATGTGCTACTTCCTCAGGGGTAAGACGATCAGTGCCATGTTCAGCACCAACCCAGCTGTCATCTGCTGCCTTGCCCTCTGACTGGCCCAGCAATCCCACTGCCTCACAGATATCCCAGGCTACAGGATATCTGTAGTGGTGGCCCTTTAACGTTCCAGTCAGCTCCCCCAAGTGTCAGCTTACGTAAGAGCTGAGTTTGCTTTTGTTTCGTGCTTAGAAATCATCTTCTGTTGCCCTAGTAGAAGAAAGTTATTGCCTGCAAGACCCACTGGAAGCTATCCAAAGCCCCTGGCCTGTCTTTCTACTTTATTCTTGCTACCAGATTTCTTTATAAGTCTGAGGAGACCACAGATGTGGATCCAGTGGCCACCTTGGGTGACCGGAGTCAGTCCAGGGCTTGTGTGTACTTCACTGTGTAATTCAGTCTCTTCCAACATAGTACTTACCAAATGTGTTGGGCTATCATGCCCATCATTCCCAGCTAGCATGGGCATGTTCCCTGGGTATGATGAGGGTGATAATCCAACACTTGTGAAAGGCACTATCTTGGAGAAGGCTAGTAGATGACGCAAGCTATTTATTAAAGTACTTATTGAAAATAACAATACAGCCTCAACCCACTATACTTTTGCAGAAGACATTTTGTCCACAAGCCACTTTGTAAACCTAAGTTTTCTAAAGAGTTTCCCAACAGGTTCTACAAATACTAGTTCAGGTGGATTTTTGCCTTTCTCAGAACTTGGCTTCTGCTCCTGCAACTTCAATTGCACTAGCAGAATGACATCATTAGGAACACCTCTCTCTCTCTCCCCCCCCCCACGTTAGTTAAATTGTTTTAGAAATTATTTTTTAAAAATGTACTGCTCAAATGTTTACAGCTTACACTATTTTAATTGCTCAGTGTGCAGAGGGACTGGGCATTTGCTGTTTGGAACAATTTTGCCATATAACTTCTCAAAGTACTTTTTTTTTTGTTTTTGTGTTTTTTGCAAATATAGCACCATTAAAGCAATAAATGCTTTCACTGCCTCCAACTGCGTAAATCCCTAAACATCACAAAAAGCTATATGAGTGTCTCCTGCAAGAGATTAGAGATGGGACTTTTGTTGGGCACAACTGGGAACACTAAGAAGAGGTTTTATACCATTCCCTCACTTTCCCCTCCTTCTCTTTAATAATAGCTAGTTTTGAGAAATGGACGTTTAGAAAAGAAGGACAGGGAAAACTCAGGAAAAATGAAAGCAACTTTTTGCTTTGAGAGTATGTTTCTCCCATTTTAGATGGATTTTCTTTAGGAACAGTATCTGCCTTGGCTATAATTTTGAGCAATTAGGTGTATACTCCCCTGCCATGACCATTTGGCTTTACATTATTATTTGTGTTTGTGACATGATAGAGCAGAGTTGGGCAGCAGATTTCCAGATGCTTTGGACTTCAGCTCCCCACATTGCTGACTATTGGCCATGCTGGAAGGGACTTTTGGGAAACGTTCAGACCCTGCCCCTGCTCTATTGTATCACAAACAAAAAAACATTTAAAGCAAAACATAGAATTGGGCATGTTCTTACGCTCTGCCTTTTCCCAAATCACAAATATTAAGAGCTCAATCCCAATGAAGTAGTTGAGTCTGAGCTCATTTTAAAAGAAATGAAATCTCAGCATGGGACAACTTTGTGCTGGGTTGCTGTCAAGTTTATTTATTCCTAGGCAAGGAAAAAGGAAGCTTGCATCAAAGCTGCAGGCCAAACTGCATGTTGTGGAAGATTCGGGGCGACCCCTGAGATATCATGACTACAACTTGCAAATACTCCTTGTCCCTCTAACATGTTCTTTGAAATAAAGGCTGGCTCCAAGTTTATCAGCTGAACTTTGGACCTCCTCTTGCTCCAATTTTGGGGTTCTGAATTACCTGGTCTTGTAGCCAGAATAAAACTGATGTATGAGGAATGATCCAATGTTCTGTTAATTTCCAGATGTTGTATTCAGTGTACATTCAATCTATGCCAACTTCCAGTTTTTTTAGTTCTTCTACGCTGCTGCTCCTCTTTGTTCATGTGCAAAAAGCAGCAAAACACAAGTTTGCTATGAATGCACAGGCGAGAGCTGGCCAGGCATTCTAGCCTGGCCCCTCTATTGTATTTCTACCACTTGGCCCCCTGTCACATGTTGGAGAAAACAGGTCTGTAGCGGGCCGAGCCTGCTCTGTGGCGAAAGGCTCCCTGCACCATTTTGACCCCTGCATAATCAGGATGCAAATTCCCATGTGTCTCTGTGTCTCATGTAGCTGAGACAGACAGATGTGCGCAGAGTGGGGGGGGGGGGGCAGACAACAGGGTCATGGCAGAGGCAGTGGGGATGGAGGGCTAGAATGCCTGAAGTGCACGTCCGCATGCAAAGATGCTTTGTGTGTGAGAGAGGGATGCAACGGTGTATTCATGCCCCTATAAAGCATCTCACAGAACAAATCTTAACCAGGCCAAACTTGCTTTTTTGCAGGGTTCCCACCCGTGCGTGTGTAGTGGGGGCTTCTTGGCATCGTCAGCAAAACAGGCTTACTGCCCCAGCCTTCATGGTGGATGTGCAAAGCTATTCGGAGTGCAGGGCAGGTGATGATGGAGGAACGGCTGGGCCAGAGCGAGTGCAGATGCCCCTGGCACCACCTGTGCCCTCCCTTTGTGCCCCCACCTGTCCCTCGAATCACCTGAATGAGGCTTTTGTTAGTTTCACATTCTTGTCTTCTTGTCCCAAGAGCTGAAGGTATATATGGGTTATTTGTTTTTATTTCATTCTCTTTAAATTAATTATAGCTTGTATATCTACTTTCCTTCTTCTGTGGAACTCGAGGTGGCTACAAGGGATTCCCAAGTGGTTTCTCCTTCACACACAGATCAGGTTCAGACCTGCTTTGACGGGGCAAGGTGGCTGTGTCAGGTGCCTCTGACCACCTCCTGGGACCAGGGCTGCTTTATCCCACAGTAAATCTCGGAGGTGATTTTGGCCCAGAGAGTGGCTTGCCTGTGGGGCATCCATGAAGCATCTTCACAAATGAGTGTAGATTTAGAACCAGGCTTCTCCAGATCCAGCCAAACAATTTATCTAGAGGCTGACATAGCCCTTGGTGTGATGCATTATGGCCCATACAGGCATAGTATGAGCAGAGACATGTAAGAAGATGGGGTAGTCAGAATTTAAGATGAATTTTAAAATATTTTCTGCATCTCTGTAGAGGGAAGTTCCTTCAAGCACCCTTACACAAACACACACACAAGTCTCACATTTTGCTTGCCCCCGCGTTCTGGCTGGAAGAGGAAACTAAGATGTCGCCCAGTGATCCTTACCACTCAGTCACACTTCCCATTGGCTAAAGAGTTTAAAGTAGGTATCTCACTCAATGACTTCATAATTAACCATTGTTCCTAGTCACTGTAGGTGTTTAATAGCCTCCTCATGTTGCCTTACAGAAGTGGATTTTGAAAGTGGCAGAATTCTCTGAGGAATGAAACACATATGTTGCCGTGAACTCCAGTCAGGTCTAATCTTTTGGAAAAGAAAATCTCTGCCCTTTTGAACAACATCCTCATGTTTGGAATCAGACATCTTTCTACCACACCAGTGCTTCTTTGAGAGGCTCTTGTGGTGTTGTGTCAAAGCAAGAATGGCCATAATTTAAAATGACGGCCCTAAGAAGCCTCAGTATCCCTAATAGCATCATTAATTTCAAGGGGAGACCTAAAGTGAGGTATTCTGTAACCTGATCTCTTCCAATAAATCTATCTTCAGAAATTCTCCTGAGCCCAAAGGCTTCAGATTGCAGGAAAAGTGCATGGCTTCCCCTGCAGGTTCAATATGGGGGCCTGAGGCTGGATGCCAATACCTGAGTGACAGCAGCAAGCCCAGATTAAAATAACAGCAATTTTAATGAGTAAGCTTGCATTTTTCATGCGGGCTTGTCTGTGCGATTTCATTTCCCTGGTGAGCAATTTTCTGCCACTAGAGCTCTACTGCAGTTGCAAAGCATTAATGGAATAATATTTTCATTGAGCAGCTCTATATGAATGGGGCATTTAAAAACGTATCCATTAATGGTGCTAGATATCAGTTATATCAGTTAATGTTAGGAGAGTTGAAAATATTATTGCAAAGGTAGTTCTCCTCTGGCTTAAATAACCTCCAGATTAGGACCAAAGGGAAGTATGATTTAATGAACTGAACATTCCATTTCTTCAAAAGCTCTGTGTTAGCTCTTGTGTTTAGAGAATTCAGGTCTTTTGTAGAATTTTATAGGGCTGCAATCCTATATGTACTGCCTTCAGCTTAAGCCTCATGCAACCTAGTGAAATGTACTTCCAAGTGAATATGCACAAGTTCTAGGTGTGTAGGATATAAAACCAGGCTTGTCTAAAATGCAAGACTATTCAAAGTTTCATTTTTTTAGTTTTACGTTGCCTTGGGGTCTCTGTATTGGAACCAGATTTGGACATGCTTAAAGAAGACCTCAGTGGGACTTGAGCTGGTCATGGCTAACTCAGTCCCATTGATTTTAATGGGCCTGCTCTGGGTCTGACTTATTCTGGGTCCAACCCTCTATCGGGACTGAAAGTTAAGTCATAATTGCATGGATAAATAATATTTGGAGCCTCTGAGTGACTGAACAAGAGAAACGACAGGGGCGTAAAAGTCTCAGCATATGGATCATGCTAAATGCCCTATTACCTCTTTCAGGCAGAAGACTGAGCTGCACATATGTGGCCTGAACTGCAGCCACTAAACTTCAACCTGAACCTACATTTATATTTTTGTCATATCTCTCTATCTCCCCTGGTCCTCCCTCCTCTCTTAAAAATCAATTATCAAGAGTGGAAGTGCAGCCCATTTTAAAATACTGTACTTAAGGCATATAAAAATGGAGGATATTAAATGATCCTGATATTTGCCAACATCATTTAGATCATTGGTTGCCTACTCTGTATGTTATCTCCAACTGGCATTTTTGCTTTTAAAACTAACATTCATGGTCAAATGCCCACTTTCTTCGAAGCAAAACCTCTCTGACCTCAGTGAGTTTTACTTCTGAGTAAATATGAACAGAATTCTGCTGTTGGTTGGCATTCATTGAAAATCCATGAATTTTCACAAAGCCTTAAACAGAATTTTTATTTTTATTTTTAAGTGAAAAGCACTGGAACATTGCTAGGGAATGCTAGGGCCTGAACCCATGACATTTCACATGTGAAATATGTGCTCTGAAAGAACATGGCTGTGGCTCAGTGATCCATATTTAAGCCATTTGCAAAACACTCTCTGGGAATTTTAGTAAATTTCCAATGTTTCCATGACCTAAAAACATGAAAGGTTTAAGCCAACAGAACTTTTTGGAGAACAACACATCTGATCTACCTGCCAATAGCCAGTTTGGATGGGGGAAAATTATTCATTTGTTTTTTGGCATTGCATATCTGCCTTTCTCTGCCAAAAGGTGCAGGGAGATGTCTGGAGCCAAGAGCACCTCATTTGGCAACATATACCTGATTCCTATTATTGGTATTATTATTACAACTACTATTATTATTTCAGCAGTAGACCCTGGAAGAGCATAACTAAACTGAGATTAATTGTGTGCAGAGCAATAGGAGTTTAATGAACAGAAGGCCAATGGAATGCAATTGATGTTGGCACATTAACACACTTTTTCCTTTGCAAAGCACTTGTATCATTTTTCCCACATTAAGGGTAAAAAGGGCCCCTTCCAAATTATTTAACAAGTTTCCTCATTTGAAAACTATGTGTTATATTATACCTGAGCCATCCAGCCAGCTAAAGTATTTTTTAAAACTCAGGTACAATACCCATATTTAATGCTATTTTTTTTGTTTTTGCTTATCTCTTTAAAATGGATCTGAATGGAAATCACTAGATAAATGAAAACCATGCAAAAAAAAAAAAGCACACATATATAGTTCACACTGTGATGCATATGATTCATACCATTCTTCATGTAGCTGTTGTAGTCTGATAAATGTTCTAAGAAACAGTTTTGAAAAAAGCACTGAATCTGGTCTGACTTACTGCATGGCCTCATTATTTCACTGGCAAATGCAGTTATGGCTGTGATCACTTCCCCCATTATGAAATCCCTACTTTCCGTCCTTGCAGCTCGGAAATCTGGTTGATGGTTTTATCCTCCCTGAATGTGTTTGATCCCCTTTTCAAGTTGGCAGTCAGAACAACACCTTGAGGAAACAACTTCCATACTGTACGCACCTTGTCAAGAAGTACTTCCTTTGGTCTGTTCTGAATCTCCGTGTAGAATGGAGCCACTCCACGCCACAATCACTATCACAGCGACAGCCCCAGAGGAAGGAAAAAGCCATGTGCAAAAGACCACACAAGTGCAAGTGCATCCCTGTGATTGAAACCGTTTTGTAATGACAGGAAAAAACGGCTGGTGTAAGGAAGATGCGGGTCTTTCGCAAGCAGCACAGTGCTGTGTGGTGGGACTTGACTGACCTTCGCGGGACAGCAGCCTTCGTGTGTGGAACAACACCTGGCAGGAGACCGCGCCGCGCACGCGCCCAAAGACCGCGCCGCGCACGCGCCCAAAGACCGCGCCGCGCACGCGCCCGAAGATCGCGCGAAGACTGCGCCACGCCGCCGACTCCGCCGCTACCTGACTGCCCTGCCACGCCCCTGCACACGTGGCAGGTGTGCCCGGACGGGGTGGGGCGTCGGGTGGCCGGCGGCTATAAAGCGCCGCAGGGGGGAGCGCCGGCGGGAGGAACAACACCTGGCAGGAGACCGCGCCCGCGCCCGAGAACCGCACCGCGCCCGAAGACCGCGCCGCGCACGCGCCCGAAGACCGCACGAAGACCGCGCCGCGCCGCCGACTCCGCCGCTACCTGACTGCCCTGCCACGCCCCTGCACACGTGGCAGGCGTGCCCGGACGGGGTGGGGCGTCAGGCGGCCGGCGGCTACAAAGCACCAGTTTAGAGGGCTTTTCATATCCCCTGTTTTATTATTGGTATGTTAAATATCTAGCCCCCTTCCATTCCCTCGTGTTACATGTCATCACAAATTATTCTGCACAATGTTTGGAGCAGGATCTGCACTGAATGGCTTTTGGCACCGTGCATCAAGTAAGAAAACCAGTGCAGCACCATCGGGCTTGGGCTTCCATGCAGCCGTGAGGCGCACTGGGGCACCGTCTCTCAGTCTGAGTTACCTGCTGTGAGGATGGGATGGGAGACCCATCACTGCAGGCTTCTGGAGGCTCACTGGAGAGAAAGTGAGGGTCCAAATGCAATGACGTTGACAGCAGTGCTGACTGGGTCAACAGCAAGACCCAGAGTAAGCATTTCATATGGCAGTTCTTAGTTAACATTTACAACACACCTAGGATTTTCCTGAGTGCTGCAAAGGCATTAAAATGTGAGACAATGCCCCCCTCCCCCAGCGCATCTTGCAATCTACTGCTGCCCCCAGCTGCTCCTTCACTGACGGATTGGTCTCTCTCTGGCTGATGTTTCCCTTCTGGGAGGAGGCATCTGCAGCCTCCCAGTTGCGCTTGGTCTCCTGGCTGGTCCAGGAGCTAACATGTGCTCTCCTCACCTCTGCAGCCTTAGGATAAATGGCACTTGTAGCAGGCTGTTGTTCAGGCCAGGAAGAGACAGTTGTAGGCAGTCATGTCTAGTATCAAATATTTTCTTTCACACCTATCCATCGAGTAACTACTGACACTGCACAGGCATTGCTCTCTCTCTACAGCAGATCTGGGGCAGTACTGGGGCCGTGGGGGCTGTATGGGAGAGGGGGGGATTGCAGAAAAGCTTCTTCCTCCCATTCCCTGGATGAAAACCTCTTCCAGACCAAGCAGCTTTCCATTGGCAGAGCGGCACCAGCTGAATACAGGGCTATGCAACTGCTGGATACAATCCTATCTATGCCAGTGAAGGCAGAGCGTACGACTGATGTTTACCCTCTGTGACTGTGCAGTTGCTAGTACGGAGGATGATAATCAGACTGGTGATGACACACCAGAAGCAGCACAAATAGAACTTCTAGAAGGAAGAGTAAACATAGCAACAGAAATGGCTGAAGTTCCATTCCGGACCTCAGTAGTATTGAAATGCTTCTCCTTTCCCTCCTCCCACACACCCATCTTGCTTCATTATAAATAGCCCAAAGAGCTGTCACGGTCTCCCTTAACACATACACATACCACTCCCCAGAGCTTGGTAACTACCTTGCATTGTCTCTTTGATAGGCATGTAAGAAACAAATGAGGAGGAGAAGATGTCTGA
This sequence comes from Varanus komodoensis, assembly GCF_004798865.1. Lineage (NCBI taxonomy): Eukaryota > Metazoa > Chordata > Lepidosauria > Squamata > Varanidae > Varanus > Varanus komodoensis. The sequence continues at coordinate 3,511,588 of NW_025336345.1, read as the reverse complement.
ACGGTCCATTAACATTGTTAGGTTAGATGTGCTGACAATAAATCGATCCTTTTTGACATGAGTGTCGCAGTAATGAAGGCATGTTTCTCAAGGACTCTTCTTAATATAAGATAAGATATGGATGGCCCACGTTTTTCCTCTGACACATGTCCAGCATATCAAAGGGTGGCATAAGAAAAGGTTTGCTTATTGACACACTAATAGGAGATAAAAGTTTAAGATTAATAGCAATGCTGCCTGTGTCTGTCTTTTTTGTTGTTGTTTCTGGTTTGGTGGGTACTCCGGAGAACACCAAATCCCATGACCCAGCGCCAAGAAGCAAAGGGAGCAGAGGAGACAGGGATGCTGCATTGAGTCTACAGGAAAAGGTCCCTGTTCCCCCCAGTGTATGAGGAAAAGGCATTTGGAAGGAAAACATGTGTCATCCTGAATGTCAGGCCACATTCCATTTTCTGCCTCTGGTATTTAGAAGTGCTCTTCTCTTGATTTGCAAAGCAGGGGAAGGCCATGCTTAGAGAACAATGTGCCAGGGGGAAACCAAGGCTTGCCTCCAGAAAGGCAAGGATAGGCCATTGAGATGCTGCATAGAATCACAGGATAGTAGAGTTGGAAGGGGCCATGAAGGCCATCGAATCCAACCCCCTGCTGTTGCAGGACGCCATGTCACACCTCACACAAGTGACAGGGAGGCAAAATGATGATGCTGGTGCTTCGGTGGTGCTGGTGGTTTTGGTGGTGATGAAGGATAGCAAGCGTCCACTGAATTTTAAAGCTAGCTCAGAGCCTGGTATAGGCCTACTTGTTAGCCTGTCTAATATTAAATTATCACGTTACTGTTGATTCTAGGAAAAGGCCCAATCATCTACTATATGTATAAATATTATTATTATTATTATTATTATTATTATTATTATTATTATTATTATTATATTATAACATTTCTATGCCGCCCCTTGCCGAAACCTCGGGGCGGCTTACAACATGATAAAATACATTGAAATACAATAGTACATAATAAATTACCATTAAATATAAAAATACAACAAAATACATTGATTTACAAATACAAAATTAAAATTATCAGTATAAAATAAAAATATAGGAGGAGAAAGAGAAGGAAGAAGAAGTTGCCCCGGCCAGATCATATGTTTTAACAATTGAAATGATGTTTAAATAAAAAGGTCTTTACCTGGCACCGAAAAACCAGTAACGACGGTGCCAGGCGGACCTCTTTGGGGAGTGAATTCCATAGGTTGGGCACCACCGCAGAGAAAGCCCTCCTCCGGGTACTTACTCTCCTAATTTCTTTCATGGAGGGTTCCTGGAGAAGGGACTCTCCCGCAGATCTCAAAGGGGCGGTCGGGCATATACGGACGTAAGCGCTCGTTCAGGTAGCCAGGACCCAAGCCGTTTAGGGCTTTGTAGGTCATAATCAACACCTTGAATTGGGCCCGGGCTTCAATGGGAAGCCAGTGAAGCTGATGGAGGACTGGAGTCATGTGAGCATAACGCCCCATCCCCGTCAGCAACCTGGCAGCTCTATTTTGCACCAATTGAAGTGTTCGGACTGTCTTCAGGGGAAGCCCCACGTAAAGCGCGTTACAGAAGTCTAGGCGGGAAGTCACCAGCGCGTGTGTCACCGTCGCCAGGCAGTCGTACTCCAGGTAGGGGTGCAGCTGATTAATCAGCCGAAGCTGAAGGAAGGCGTTCCTCGCTACCGCTGTCACCTGAGCTTCCAAAGAAAGCTCCGGGTCGAGGAGTACTCCTAAGCTGCGGACCTTATCCCTAAGAGGGAGTGTTGTTTATTTTAAATTATTTAAAATTTAATTTTAAATTATTTAAAATTTAAAGTATAAATTAATTATACTTCTAAATATATAAATAAACACTTGCCCTGACTATTCTACTCCCAAACGCCCCATGTTGATGGGGAACGTCTGGAAAGAGAAAGTTGTTGCTGTTATTATGTGGCATCGAGTCATCTCCCATGTAAGGTGCCCATAAGAATGAAAGCCCTCTAAACTGTCCCCAGTATGACATCCCTTCTTATCTGTTCTAAATCCAAGGCTGTGGCTTCTTTTACGGAGACATAGCTATTTGGTCTTCCGTTTCTTCTGCTTTTGACATTCCCAAGCATGGTTGTCTTCTCCAGGGAGTTTTGCCTTCTCAGGAGATGCCCAAAGTGTGACAGGCTCAGTTTTATCATTTTTGCTTCTAGGGAAAGCTTCAGCTGGATTTGATCTAGGACCCGCTTGTTCATTTTTCTGCCAGTCCAGGGTATTTGCAAAGCTCTCCTCCAGCACCATGTTTCAAACACATCCATTTTCTTCCCATTGGTTTCCTTCACTGTCCAGCTTTCACACCCATACATAGTACTTTCAACTGAACACAAGCTCCTCCACATGAGAGGGAACCATGGCTTCTCAGAGACCCCAGTCTAGTGGGGCAGGTTGTGTGTTCAGCCAAATGTGCTTGTTTTGGAACTGCACTGAGCAGGGCTGGAGTGTTCGTCCCCAGCTCTCTCCATGCTTACATCAAGGGCAGCCCCAGCGGAGGCCCTAAAACGGTGTCAGACTTGAGTCTTCCAGGGTGGCTGGAATTCCACCTCCATTCTACCCATTCTCAAGTTTTTCATCCTAAAAGTCATGTGTCCTTCTTGCTGAAGCATAGAACAAGTCCTGGGATGGACTGCCCTGAAGTTACTCAGGGTTTTCTGGCATCTTGGGCTAGGACCCAGGCATGGATCTATTGCAAGCAGTACCCTTCACCAGAAGCCACTCAGGTATGCTGCTAAGCTGTAAACCTACACGACCAAAATGAAATCATAGCTATAAATGACCTACTCATGCTGTAAAGCCTCCAGGGTAGTTGTGAGGGAAATAAATCAATGTGCTTTGAAGGAGCTTAGCAACATGAAGATGATTGGGCAACTCCCTTAATAACTTCAGCTGCATAAATATTTGCATCTGCTGATTATGCATTTTATGCTATCGATTTTCATTAAGAAGATCCCTTGCAATCCACCTTCCCTCTCAGAGACAAACACTTTGCCTTTTAATAAACGCACAAAGCCATTGCACACAGCAATTCATAAATAGATATGAGGACACAAATTTAAGTCTCTTAAATGTCCATCTTCCATCAGCTTCATCTATTGCAATCTTCCTCCTCATCCCCTTTTGAGTTGCCCCACACGGATTGAAAAGTATGTGGAACTGTCCCACAGAATCCAGTGTAACTTCCCTATTTAAAGTTGCTCTGCCAGGTGCACTGAGAACTTCATAGCCGGGCTAAGCATGCAAAAGCAAAGCTTGTCCCAGAATACCAGATTAACTGTTGCTTCCTTACCCTGGACTGTTCTCCTCTGGATTTTCCGGACAGTAGTCTGTGTTCTTCAGAGCACTTAATTAACCCACAAATTCTTGCAACAGAATTAGTTAAGATATCCTTAACTGAATATCTGAACACTATGCAAGGGTAGACCAAAGGTCCATCTAGTTCATCAGCCTGTTTTCCTCGCTGGCCATCCAGCTGCCTCCAAGAAGCTCACCAGCAGTAGACAAGGGCTATAGCCCTTTTCTGCTATGGTTGCTCAGCGACTGGCATTCCAAGGTAGGTTGCCCCCGCACCTGGAGGTTCCATTTAGACAGGCTAATATAATACCCATTAGTGAGCTTCACAGCTTGTGGCAGTGAACACCATTGATGAAGAATATACTGTGTGATGAGGAAATACCGTTCTGATTTGATTGTCAATAATTTCATTGGGCAAGCCTAAGTTGTAGTTTCCTGGGACAGGAAGAAAGGGCTCTTTGTCCACTTTCTTTTTGGCATGCCTAATTTTACAAACCTCCATCATATCCCCCTTATCCAGGCATTTTCTCTCACCCCAAATAAAAGCATTTCAACTGCATTAAGGGTTCTTCACAAGGATGACGCTCCATTTGTCTGGTCAGTTTGGTGGCATTTTCTGCATCCTTTTCAATGCTACCATTGAAGATGCATTTAAAAGATTAAAAATGTAGCACTAAATGCACTAAATATTTTTCTAAAGGCATCTTAATATTGGCTGTCCTATTTTCAATCACTTTCCTAATAATCATTAGTGTGGAAGCTGCCTTGCTTGCTTCTGCACTTGCCTTCGCTAGTAAGCTTGTATTTTCACTGAGCTATCCATCAAAACCGCAAGATCTTTTTCCTGGTTAGTCACCAGCAATATCCATTACTTATTTCTCTTATCCCTCCTTGAGGCCTACTTTAGCTGTGCCTATCCTGCCCTCAGTAATGGTGCAGAAAGCAACCCCATCCCGTGAAGTAGGTGTGAGATTTCCCTTTACCCCAGCGTACCACAATTTACAATTAGTTACAGTGCAGCTCTATCGCCAATTTGGGGAGACCCTTTTGGAGTGCGCTTCAGTCCTTTCACCCAGAAAAAACAGTGTTACCCTGCACCTTACCCACCACACCAGCTCTCTCCTGACTCCAGATTTGATGAAAAGGGACCCAAGCAGACATGACACTTGATCTGTGCCAAGCGGCCATGAGAACAACACGACGGTCCTTGGAGGGCGTGCCGGGTACCACAGGATTGTTTGAGAGCTCCCTCCCATGGCAGCAGATGCCACTGTGTCCTTGAGGGGCAGACTTTGAGTTCTGACCCCCGCCCTTCCCCTGCCATCCCACTGCCACTGCAGAATAGCCCCAGTGGCTGCCTTCTGAGGTCCCAAGTGCAGCCTCAGAGAGAGAGAGGAGAGGAGAGGAGAGGAGAGGAGAGGAGAGGAGAGGAGAGGAGAGGAGAGATCTGGCCAGTGGCCCAGCCCTGCCAGTTTGCTCTCTCCAGAGGAGCTCAAAGACCCTTCTAAGAAAAGTAACTAAAAGGGGGGGCACTTCTGCTGGTAGTAGCTCGTAAGGGGCACTGGGCAGCCAGGAGCCTGCAAGACTGGAGGCTTCCTTCTAACATGGTATTATGTCTTTGTTGCCGTTGTTTTTGTTCTTGATGTTATTCTAGGCACCAATTTAAAGTAAGGCTTCTTTTGGCCCTAAGAGTTGTGAAGTAGTCTTTCTCCCAGCCTTACTTCTTTTCTCTTCCTAGTAGATCAAGAGCAAAGGTATCTACCTACAGTATTTTATTACATTAAAGCTGGCCAGCCAGGATACAAAGAAGGTAAAATATAAAGGTCATTAGCAAGATGCATCCATCAAGTTAATGAACCCTCTGATTGTGGATTTAGTCTTTCCCATGCCAGAAGCTGACTCCAAACTTAATTCCCCTCCTCCTTTCTTCTCCAAACAGAGTGGGTTGGTTCCGACCTCAGAGAACCTCAGGCTATCATGGGCCAGATGGTGAAAATGCCAGATATTACCTAATTGGTCTGCTCATTTGACCGGGCATCACACCATTGGACTGATCAAGTTATGCTCCTCCCTCTCTGGCCACCCCTGTTCCACACTATCTCCCCCTAAACCAAAGGTGTTCTGATTCTCACCAGCAGTTTGGCTTATCTGGACCTTGGCATTTCGGCTAAGCCTTCTCATCGCACCCCTTCTTTCAGTTCAGATTCAGAGTCAGCTATCCACCTTGGCATGCTGCAGTTTGAGAGAAATGGGCTCAGTTAAATATGACCAGTCCCAAGACGGACCCTTGGGAGAAACCACTGCTTCATTTCCTGAATTATGAAAATTCTCCATGTGCTCCTACATTATTCTTCCTCTTCTTTAAACCGTTACTGATCCAACAGAGGAGTGGTCACCATATCCTATGAACAGAACATTTGCTAAGAAGGAAGGGCTTTCTAGTTCAATCCTTGTGCATCTTTTTTATACATTCATTTCATTTTATACTGCCCAATAGCCAAAGGCTCTCTTTAGTCCAACCTGTTGTCTCCTTTGAGCAGACGGCCACAATAAAGAAAGCACAACCATCAATATTCACACACATATGTGCTAGGGTGTAAGAAGAATAAGCAAAATGTGAAATGTGAGTGCTCAGAGCATGTTATCACCCTTGCTTTGATATAAATCAGGGGCACTTCTCTATTTACTAGATGCTTTGTAAGCATCTGAATGTGTAGTACTTGATGGAGCATGGAGGAGGGATGAATAAGAGCAGCAGAAATATTTGTTGTCGATGTCATGGTATGCCTCATCCATAATATGATTTTTACCAGATGGTTCTGAAATTGCTGAATGGAAAAAAAATCTTGCTTAAAACTTGTATATAATGCTTCTTCTAATTTACTGCTTTTGGTTTCCCTTCCACGTTTCCCTTCCCTAACAGAACAAAGCTTTCCCTCTTAATCTAGGTTTTGGAAATGTTATGCATATGTGCATGAATAGAAACCACGTATTAATATATGGGTGTATTTTAGCATACCGCAAATTCTCATTTATCTAGACCTCTCTGACCAGGATGCTTTAATATGCAGCACTTCTTCTTTTTAAATAAATCTATTGTTTTTTGCCTTCAGCATCCTGAATAACAGACTCATTTAACCTGTTACTGACCAGGCTGAGTGCAAAGTCCACCAGAGATTCGGCACATACAGTTTTGCTCCTTCCATGGGGATGCTAAAAAAGTTTGTCAAGCACATAGCAGAGCACAGCAAATAACTGGAGGGTTTAGTTTCACTTAGTAGGAGAGAATAGTGCAGGGCAGGCCCACCATAGCAGTACTAAGGGCTGTCAATACCCCAGTCCATTAATGATTTCAGATTTCCTGGTCTTTCTTGCCTCATTTCTGTTCTCCCTCCCACACCCCTGGTGGCTGATGAGTTTCCTACCACATGGCCTTGCTCATGCAGATTTATTCCAAGGGATTCCCCCTCCTCGCCCCTGCTGCCACCTGCGGGGAAACTGCCTCCTTCCCTGCCCACATCCTCTTCCCTCTGCCCCCCCCCAGCACCTACCATGGGGCAGCTTCACAGCACTTGCATTCCTAAGGCATGCTTAAACCCCTCTGTCAATCAGCCTGCCTTCTCACCATCCTTCTCACCCACTGCTGCTCCTCACGCTCAGGGCCATGGCCACTTGCTTGCTGGCAAGCCTGGGAGCTGGAGAGCAAGAATGCTGCGGTTTCCACCACTCTTCCTCCTTGCTCTGCTTGGGCCAGAGCAAGAGGCTGGTGAACAAGCATGTGGAAGCAGAGATGAGGAGGAGCAACCACAGTTGTCCCCGACCAGGGGCTCCACAGGGTGGTCTCTCAGCACTGCCTGACCATGCCTGCCCTTGAGGCCAGCCTGCCAGAGGCCGACCAGTCCCACCGATCCCCACCAGCCAAGCTCCCTGAGCTTGGCTTGTTCACCACTGGAACCTTCAGTTCTACCAAGGCAGTAAAGCACATGCTTAAAGCCTTTGCTCCCCACCAATCTCATTTACACACAGAAACCCAATTATTTTTGAAGCTGTACAAGCAGGAGACCATCACATCCAGCCTGGCCATACAATTGCAACTGGAGGCAACCCTACCAGGAAGAATGTCTCATGGAAGTCAGTAAGGCTTCCTTCTGCTTACTTCTGTTTGGAGTATGGCTTTAAAACGGCTATGTAAATGATTCATATTAAAAACAGTCCACTCCCTTAATGTGCAGTAACACAGTTGCAGGGGGGCAGATTCCAGCGAGCATTTGCAAGAATAAATCCTCACAGACTTGTTCAGTAATGGAGTTTCGACACAATGCTGGCACTTATCCACAAAAATTGGACCAGGTCAAAGATTCAGTTTTCCATGATATATTTTCCTCTCCAAAATATGTATGTATATGGTACTAAATCATGTCACGGCCCGTTGCATGAGCTCTACAAAATGTTTGGCATAGCATCTCTCTATACGTTGCATTTCAGAAACAGAATCAGCTTTGTCCAACTCAGTGCCTTCCAGATGTTGTGGACTTCAACTTCCCCAATCCATGACCATGTTGGGACTGATGAGAGTTGTAGTCCTAAATGCAACAGGTTGAAAAAGCTGGTTTTTACAGCCTCGATATAGCTCAAGTGTTTTCTTGCTCACATCTTTTCTGGCTGAATGCAGGAGGGTTCACGTGTGCATGTTCCCAAAATTAAAAAGTTTACAAAATGAGCATGTCAGTGAGAAGAGTACAAGCTAGCCTGCTCCCGATAGGCTTATTTTAAAGGTGCAAAGAATTTCTTGTTGCAGGAAGCATGCAGTTTTCCAAACACCCACCCAGCATACACATGCCCTGGCAGCCTAACATGATCCTGTCCAGGAACAGTTTCACCATTCCCCCTTCCACTTTCCAAAGCAGCTAACATCACAAAATGTAAACACATGAGCAGCTTTTCAGAGACAGCAAAAGCATGGTGTTAGAAAGTATAATGCCAGGGCAGGAGAAAATACTGCATGGATGTGAGGACAAACATGATTCTACCGAAATGTATAGACTTGTCCCAGCTATTCCCATGAATACAGAATTTCACTGTATTCTTCATTATTAGAGCCATCTGCCCAGCAATCTAATAGCCCTTTGATTCCCACAGTTGTTTAAGAAAGCCAGTTAACACTGGCAGAGATTGGCAGTCTATGTCTCCTTGGATCTGAGTAATCTGTCTGGCCATACACATCCTTGCTATTCCTATGGCATTTTATAGGACAGAGCACCCTTTCCCAACCTGATGCCTTCCAGGAGTTTTGGGTGTCAACTCCCATCAGCCCCAGCCAGCATGGCCCACTATCAGGAATTCTAGGAGCTGTAGTCTAAAGCATTTGAAGCATACCAGGTTGGGAAAAGCTGCTTTAGCACAAGCTCCCCTCCCCATAACTGAAGATGGAGCCTTGCAATTTCTCTAACTATTTTTGACAGGCAACGGGAGGGCAAAGTTCACAAGTGGTTTCAGATTCCCACCATAACAATGAAGTTCTGCTCTGTTCCAAACACTTGCACATTTCCTTGCAAACAGGTGACAGACATCTGTGAAGCTGATCTCAGAGCTGGAAGGGCCCTGGCCCCACATGGGCAATTGTGGGTGTTCCTGTTCTTAAAACAGTGAGAAAGAAACCATTTAAATATTTCCAGGCAAGACTGCACATTTCCACCCTGCTGGACATGGGGAGAGATTAGCTAACAAAAATATGAATGAGAAGGAAAACACAAGATATTTAATGTGAATAATAGTTACACAAAGTCAGACCTAGTCCATAACGAAGGATCGCATTAGAGTCTATGTAAAATCCCATATGTTATTCTACACACATAAAATAAACATGTGTTCAGGGTAGGTGGGTGGACAGAAACAATCACTTGCCAAGAAGTAACTTACCACAGTGTTCATGTAATCACTTAGTCAGCCAGTAGTCTGCACTGGGGTGTGCAGAAAGTAGATCTCCACATGTTTTGGACTTCAACTCCCAGCATTCCTGACCACTGGCCATGCTGGCAGAAGCTTCTGGAAGCTGAAGATCAAAACATCTGGAGATCTACCTCCTGCCTTCCTCTAGTTTACACCAGCCTGCCAAAGGTAAGAGGAAATTTGGTAGTGTGTGGCAAATTGGTCATCTATTATCTGTCACACATTGATTGTGCAGACTTTTTGTTGGACTGTTCCAATCACCCAGTGAAGAAGTAGGCTAGCCAATGAAAGCATGAACCGAATTCCCACCAGCTGGGAGCAGCCACTACTGGCTAACTATTTATTTTATTTCATTTAACGTTGTGTTAGGTTGCCTTTTCTTTAATGGCAGAAGCCTTTTCAAGGTGACCAGTACCACCACCTTGTAGCTCAAGGTGGGAGCTCTCAATTCTCAATGCTCTCAACACTACGCAATAAAGTATAGTGTATGTGTACACATATATACAAGAGTGAGCATGCCATGAAATTTAACTAACAATTTATGAGATGGAAAACCGAAGAAAAACTCTCATGGATCAGTTTGATGGCCTATCTAGTCCAGCATCTTTTCCCCATAGTAGCTACTAGAAGCCTCTGGGAAGACAGAAAACAGAGAGAAGGGAAGTAGCTTTCGCCTGCTGTTGTCCATGCTCCTTCTGATCCTAGAGGTAGTATATAGCTCCCTTTATAGAAGTATATCGAATACTATCCATAAAGTAGGGAAGGAAAGTATCCCTATCATTCTCTCCTCCGACGAACTGCCTGCATCCATCCTCTGTTGGTCATCAACACTGGTGTTTTCATGATTAGCTAGGAGCTTGGAGAGGGTATCCACCAGGCTTCCTTCAACAAGCGGCCAAGATTTGCAGGGTGGATTGGTCCTCACACATTTGTTTTCCCCACATCTTTCACCAGCATCCTAGCTACAAGGCAATCTGGACACCATCATGCATTGAGCAATGCATCTGTGTATCTTTTCAGCCAGAAGATGTTGGGATTGCCCAAACATGCTTTCTCTTCCAAGAACTGGGGAGACAAAGCCCAGAACCCCTACCCCATGCCTAAATTCTGCTCAGTGGCTAGAAGAGCCTAACACCCCACATTCCAGATTCCACCTTGAAACCGTGATTAAATTCAGGGACTTTGGTTTGTATTCAGTGTTAGTCTTACTTAGAGTAGATACATTGAAAAGTATGGATGTTAAGATAACTATTGCACACAAGATTCCACAAAGACAGACCCCCTTCTCTTTTTACACCTATTGCAAAGAAGAGTTCTTGGGAAACTGAAAGCTCTCTCACTAGTTTGTGACATTTGGTTAACCCTATATTGCCCTATATGAATTTGGGATTTTTTCTTATGGACCAACAAAACTACTTTAGTTGGGGGAGGGGTTTTCCCCTAAATATTTCCCTGCTTCTCACAGCAACAGAGTAGCTAGTCCACCTCATGGCAGAGGATTTGGCTTGGCAAGCATTTCCCCAGTGCCACCAAAAGCAAAAGTGATAATTTGGTCAAATGCACTCACTGCCATACCGAACTGTGCAGTTTGCTACACAAAGATATTTATTTTGAAAGGACAAGAATAGGGTAAGAAAAGTAGTTTGAGTATATCTGATGAAGACACAAGAGGGAAATATCAGAAATTGTGGATCGCAGAGTCGCTTGTGTATACCTACAAATATTTCCAGAGCTATCAATGGTATCTTTGGACTACAAGGAAAATTGTGGAACATTAGTTTATTGCTTTTCATTTAGGTTTATCTGAGTTATCTGAACGGCTTCCAGAGACTAGTCTGGGTTAGACTGGTGCAGGGAATAATTTTAAAAACGTCCTTTCAAAGGACTTTGTAGCACCATTAATGGTACCATCCTATGCACGTTTAGAAAAGAAAAGCATGCCCCGGGGAATTATAGGTCTTTTTCTGTCTAACTTTGTATAGGATTTTATCCTGTGACTAACGAATGAACACTTAGTTTTCATGGACTAAAGTCTAGTCAACTTACCATGAGGTTCTATAGAGATCTGCTCAAAGGTAAATCCCATTTATTTCAATGGGACTTCTTCCTAGGTAAATGGATCTAGAATGGCAGCCTTCATGGGATACTTTATACCATCATGAGAGTATCAGTAGCTGATGTAACATTTCTACATCCAGAAGAGGAGTTGGATTCAGGAGCTGAAGAAATGTATTGTTTCATCTGGAACACCAATACATGCTAGCATTAAGCACTCTGTTAGGCACATATAAGGGCAAGAATAGTCATCAAGGTATTGAGAATGAATATGGTTTACTGCAACTTCAGAATGACAAAAAGCAATTTAATTTTATCATGGGGGTGTTACAGAGGAGAAGAAAAGAATATTTTGTTATGGCATGACATTTCTGACTTCCTCCAAGAAACCTCGATTTAAATTGCCTTGTTGATAATTTGTGCAAATTATTTTGAAATCCACAGCCAAAAGCAATAGCTATGATGAAGAATGTCTACTGAACATTTAATCTATGCATGCAATAGTCATTTTAACTCTTAAAACTGTATTTCTAACAACTAGCAAACCAAAACAGAATTGTGTTTACTGGGAAGAGTAGTCCCATTGACTTAAATGGCCAACATATATGAAGGATTGTGGCCTAAATATAATTGCAATTTCAGAGTATGAAACAAAAAAGGGAGGGAAGTACTGGCAGCAACACTGCCTCTTTTTCACTGGACAAGTGTTCGTTAATTCAGCACTCATCCAACTCTATTTGTAATGTTTTCTGGAACAGATATATTTTTCTTGGAGAGCATCGTCTTTTATTAAAAAAAAAACAAAAACAAAATACCATTTAAAAAACCCCCGCTCTACATCTGTGGAAATCTCATTAGGTAGTTTCAGATCAGTTGGCATCTGGAAAAAATCATTGCTTCTAAACAGAAAAATATGTCATAAATGTCATAAGGGGTGTTGGGAGAACCACAATGAAATTAGTTTGGTTCCTCAAATCAGCAATGGGGGCCTGAATTGGAGCTGAAAAGCAGATTTCTTGAATAGGCATTAAATGGATTTCAGTCAGGGTTTAAGCAACACGGAGGGAGTGGGCTATGTGAAATACTGAAAACATGTTGGAAGAAACATCTCCAGGTCAGAGTGGTTTTTAAAACTTCTGATGTGAAGCATCAGCTTTTCCAGAGCAATTGTATGTGTGTGTGCACAAAAGTAAGACCTGCTAATATTATGTAGATTTGCTCCCAGGTAAGAGGTTTAGAGGACTACAGTTCTATTCTATAAATAACAGGGCTATTTGCTATTTTATGTCTTCCTTGAGATGGATTCAGGGCTGCACTGCTGAACACAGTTACAGCCCAGTACTTAATTCATACATGGCAGCTAATGAGAGTCACATTCATGGAACTGCCTGCAAGACTGCAGCTTATCTTGCATGCGTTTTCTTAATGATGAGAGCTGGGTCAGAGCCCTGCTGCAGCTGAAATCCTGGCCCGACTTCATTGAGACAGGAATATCCTGTAATGGACCTAAGACATTGTGATGAGTTCCACTCCCATTCCAGAAGCAGGGTATGAGGTGAAGCTAATGTGCTTGGAGACATCCACTCACCATACTGTACTCACCTTCTAGTGAGTGTTTTGCTCTCTTTGGTATAGCAAACAAGGTGTGCATATTGTTCCATCTTTGTTTACACCAAGAAAAAAGATATTGGGATGCAGAACTCTGGAATCCATACTCCACAGACTGGCTGTAGTGGAACTAATCCATTCTTGACTCCAACAAAATGCTTTAGAATAGAGAAAACTGGTTCCACTCATTTCACTCTCTGAGGTAGGTTAGGTTGAAAGAGGAATGGGCCTAAATTCACCCAGCAAACCTCATGACTGTGCCAGCACTCGAACCCACTTCACCCGGGGTCGACTCAACACTATTTCCTTCACACCACTTTCCCTGCATGCGATAATCATGTCGCTGCTAAAAGCAACTACTAGTCTAGATGAACTTCTGGTGTAAACTTCTAACACCATCCAGATATGCACAGTGTGCTTACAATTGTTACTGTTTAGGAGACCAACTGCCAGTTTGCAAAAGGCGCATCACACACCAGGCTCGCATGATGCCATTTGGCCAGGGCATTCTGAGAACAAGGCCTTCCGACCCCTTGATAGGCCTATAAATCCTGCATGCCTGAAGTGCTTCAGTTACTTAGCCCAACTTAGTTCTGTTGAAGTGAACTGTGTGGCATAGACTTCTATTCCATCCCTTTGCCTTGACTGAACTTTAGACTGCATATAGGAAACTTGGCTGTAGAACCCTGAACTGAACCCATTCCGGACCAGATGGATTCCCACTCCCAGAGAGCATTGCCCCAGTCTCTCAGTATGCTCAAAATGCAGGGACAGTGTGATTATCGAACAAGTGACCAAGCAATCATCAAGCAAACACACTATCAAACATCACCCCATGAGCCCCAAAGAGCACAAAAGAAATACTATTCCAGTGTAGCTGAAACTGTGGTATTCCAAGTGAAACCTGGATGGTTTGAAAGCTCCTGAGGGCTTCTGTAATGAGGAGGACATCCAAAAGACAGAATGCCCATTACTACTGCTCTCCATTTGCAATGCACAGTCACAAAAGCGTTCTGGGAGTTTTCTGGGATGCATCTTCATTCAGAATGGGGGGTGGTGAGGCCTAACACCTATCTGAGCATAACACAGGCCCTGGATGTAGCTCAGCATCTTCTGGAGAGGCAAGTATTTAACAGAGGGGAGCCTGGGAGGGATTCCTTTCTCACTGGGGTAGGTTGAACCCATGGCAAGTTCAATTGGACCCACATCCAATTTTCTTTAAGCTGGGCCAAAATAGAAATAGGGCCCACACTTTAGGTGCTTCCCTACCAGTGTCCAACATTCTAGAAGGAGAGGAAGAAGAGGAGGTGGAGGGGAAGGCTTCTTCGCCATGGACAAGGAAGCAGGACTAGTGTGGCAGGGCTGTAAGTGATGCTTTCTGCATTTTTCCCTGGACTTGCCTAGGTGCCCCACAATCGCCCACAGAAAATGCCGCAGGTTGGCAGCTGAGGAAAGGCACAAGGTTTCTCCTCACCTCCTCACCTGCATGCCATCACTCTGCCCCAAGTGATACCTGCCAAGGACAGCTTCTCCTGGCCTGTTCTGCCTTCCACCGTCTATGAGCCATAACTGAAAGCAAGCCATTGCACATTACAAATATTGCAGGATATCAGTTTTCAAAGCTTTGGCTATTGGGTGTCAGAACAATGCAGTAAACAAATAATTAAGTATCATTTGGTGCCAAATCTTAATATCAAACTTTTGGAGCTATTGCATGAGTATGTGAACCCAACCAAGAATATCTAAGAAAACTGTTCAGGATAGCAATCTACAAAGTGAAAAAAGGGCAGGGGGAGATGTCAAATTCATTTGAGCACAAGCTTCCAGAGAAATGCACTTCTATTAAGAATGTAATTCACTAACTGGCAAACAAAATGACTCTCATAAAAACTCTTTTCATTCTTTCCAAGCTCAAGTGGAAAAACTAATGCCAGCAGCAATCTGGAGTAATATCAGGATAAAGATGCTGCCCTCCTGTTCAGCCACACAAGGAAACAGAGCCTCCTGCATGTCTTTAAATATACAGAGTTTCAGGGTAAATCTGTGCTGTGTCAACTCAAAACTGAAGATGGCGTTCTTTGTGCCATGCCATTAATGAAGAGCTACCAACTAAGTGAAAAAAAAATCAAGTTAAAGGCCAGAGGGTGCCAACCAACTGTGCATATAGAGTACATTTCCAGTCTCCCTGCCGTAGAGAAAGCTGCCTCAATTTTCTGTCTCCCATCTCTTTGCGCCCTGGGCAATGTCCGTTAATGAGGCTGTATAGCTCGAACGAACAAGCTACTGCAGTCCCGAGGCTGCCTGTGTTCTCCCAGTCACTATTGTGTGGTTTGCAGGCCTTTGTTGAAACCTTGACAATGGCAAATTTCATTAAGACAAGCTGCAACTGTATGACTGGGGGTAGGAATGAAATGGGAGAGCATCTTGGAGGCTCAGAAGGGAAATAAAACAGTTTTTCAATTTAGTATGTGTTTAAATCTCCCTATTTATAATTTAGTATATGAAGAGCAGCCTTGTACATTTGAATTTGAGTTGATGTGTCAGTTGAAGAACTGCTAGCATAGCCCTGACCTCCACCGCAAATTCAAAAATCCTGCTTTTTTTTTTTTTTAAGGAATCATGTCACAGTTCCTAACGTGTTATGAATTATTGCCTAAAAATGAAATGTGATAGAAGAGAGAGTTCTGGCTCAGGTGGCATCGCAAAAGAAACAGGACATAACCCCCAGCCACACTCTGGTGTGCAGCTTGTTCATGTAAATCGTATGTCAATGACATCAATCTATGTGTGCATTTACATGCAAATTAGCAGCAGCCCTCCAGCGCATGCAACATTTGGTGGCTGTGGGACTGGCCATGTTTTATGTATTGATATGCTCTGCTTAACAAGGTCTCAAATACCCTGAAAAACCTGAAATTGAAACAAGGTCTCTAAAAACTCTAGCTAAATACACCCTGCCCATCTACAGTCCTTAGGTGTAATAAGGTCTAGGGACCTCAACCTTCCTGAATCCTGCAAACTGAGCTGTCTACATTTCTATGGCAAGAATGAGAACATAACTGGGGCCAGGCTGCATGAAAGGACTCCTTCTACCAGATGCAGAATACTTCAACGAGGGTGAGCAGGCGGGCAGGCGGACAGAGAGACAGGCAGGCAGGCAGGCAGACAGGCAGGCAGAGAATTTAACCATTGCTGCATACTGAACAATCCATCAGACTTAACTACCAGACGCTTAAGGTAAGAAAGAAAGGATGCATTTGCTGGGGGAAGGCATCTGAAGCCTTGATGTTCTCCTTGCCAGCTTTCCAGAGGCATCTGGTTGGCTCTTGGGTAGCATGGCAAGGTAGACTAGGTGGACCTTTGCTATGGCCCAACAGGCCTCTTATATCCCTGCATAGTAAAGACACATTAATCAATCTTTTGCTATCTCTCCATGGGGATAGCTTTCCACTGCTGGGAATGCCTTTCTGTATTCCCTCTTTATGGAGAATTGTTACATGGATGAAGCTCTCACTTGAATTCAAAGACAGGCAGGAATCAGTGGGTGTTGCGCGTCGCTATCCTAATGTAATAGATAGTCTGGGAATCCCACAAATGTGATGCGCTTATAGTCAGGGCTGGTCATCATTTGGTGCCTCCACTCACGGAAGCAGGATCAGCATCTCTTTCTGGGAGCTGACATTTTTCTTTAATGATATTCATAGTAACTGCATGAAGGGGGGGAAATGGAAATGTACAAGCAGCAAATGGATCGACTCTTTCTCATCTGGCCTAAGTGCTTGGGAAATCTCGGTGCTAACAGGTACATGTTAACAAGGAGCATGCTCATGTCATGTTACTAAGCATTTTTGGGTGGCCGGTCAAGCATAGCTGCCTTTCAAGCTGCTTCAGAAAGGAGAAATATTAATAAACTCCTGGCAGCATGCAGATTTGATTGAATTTCTCATGGATCACAGCCCGCCCGCAGCAGTGTGGCGTACCTGTCAAGCAAAGACATTGTTCCATAATTGTTCTTGATGCATTGTGTGCTAATTACCATTGCTGAAAATAATCTCCACAGATTATGGCAGGCATCATAAATAACAAGCCGGCAGTTCGACACTGCATTATGACAAGGCCTCAATCGCTCTTATCTTTTACTGGAGTGGAGCTTATGCATTAGTATTACTAATGAATCTTTTTCATTTGTACAAGTGATGTTTCCATTTGACAATGACATGAACATAAAGTGGAGGTTAATTTACTCTGTTCCAAGAGGTTCATTATTTAACCTGACGTTGAGGACAAAACAATGTAGCCTAATAGATGGCAAATAGAAATTAGTTGTGATGAATTTTGCCTTTTAATGCTTTTGAATTCAGGGGATTGTTTGGCGTGAGCGTGGCAGGGGATTGTATATCGCCTCACCAGCTCAGCCACCTTATCTGGCTGTGTGCTGAGGGGAAATTTTCTACTCTGTCATGAATGTACCCTGATAACTTGTAAAACTGCAGTGGATTTACAGTAACAAAAAGGCTGCCTGTACTAACAGCCAAACACTGTCATTGTGTCAATTTTTATCAGATTAGTTGGCATTAACGCTGCATCACCAATTGCTTTACAAGTCAGTGAATTGAATTGGACTCAGGTAGCTATCGGAATTGCCAATTTAAGCACTCAGAGCGTGTCGAAGCTTTAAGCCACTGACAAAATGGTTGATTGCCCTCCCAACATTTTTCAAGCTCCTTGAAGATGTGGGAACACTTGGTCATTGGAGAGCAACTTGAAGAGTAGAACCTTTTGATAAATTTGACCTCTGTGTTGACAATGGTAGAGGAACTGCAAGTGTATAGCCTGATTTATTTATTTGGCACATTTCTATCCCCAGCTCGCATACGCTTTCCTTCCAAAAGCCCCGGGGGCATGCATGATCTTCCACCTTCCCATTGCAACCACCTGGTGAGAAAGGCCAGGCTGAGTGGATGACTGTCCTGAGGGGGGACCAGAACCCAGTATTCCCAATTCCAGTGCAGCCCTTTAACCACTGACTCACTAGCTTCCCTTCTTGCATAGTTGCCAGTAATTTTAGGATGAGCATGAACTTTGGAGGTTTAAGATCATGGCAGGAGAGTGCAGTGTATTACTTGTCCTCCTTCACAGGTATCCAGCTCAGCATCCAGTTTATTTGTTAAATATTGCCTAGAACAGCAGGGCCGTTGCCCCTGTTTGAGAGGAAGTTACACAAAAGGGCAAAGGAGAACAGATTGTGATGAAGGCATAATGCCCTCCCCCAAAAAAAGAAAAGTTAACTGTTCCTGCAGCTAGCTTAGTATGACTCCTTCTCCTTCTTTTAGAAATGTTTGTTTCTGAAAACTTCTTATGTTATCTTCCCATCTCTGATGGACCTTTAATGCAGGTAATTCCGAGTGTTCAAGAGTACTCATGGATCTATCCCTTCTATCTAATAGAAGGATTACTCCAGCAATAAAGTAAGGCTCAAATGTTTCAACAGGCAATATGGGCCATTATTCCTGGACCCAGACTCTCCATTCAACCCTCTCTGGACTAAGGTCATTTGCAAGCAAGCACAGTCGTGGCATCGCTTAACATCATTGCACTAGCTGTGGCTTGGCTTAATGAAATTTGCCAACGTCGAGATTTCAGCAAAGGCCTGCAAGCCACACAACAGCAACTGGGAGAACGCAGGCAGCCTCGCAACTGCAGTGGCTTGCCCCTTCATGCTACACAGCCTCCTTGTGGATCGCAGGGCGTGGCACTTAAGACTGCAGCCTTACCTTCCATTTTCCCTTTTTATTCTTAATTTTGGGGGGTGGGGAGGAGAGGTAATGCTTAAACTGGTAGAGGGGTGTTTTCACTTAATTTTACTGGCACCTTGTAAGACTTTTCCCCAACCTGGTGTCCTCCAGGATTTCAACTCCCATCGGCCCCAGCCAGCATGGCCCATTGTCAGAAATGGAGGGAACTATACTCCTAAGCATCTGGAGGGTGCCAGAGTGAGGAAGGGTGCAAGCTCGTAGTTGAAGATCCAGATCGAGTGTGTGCTAGTCCCATTTTGTCTTCTAAAGCATACATATGTTAGTACGTTTGTCTAATAAAGTGCACCCCAAATTACACATGAATGCTGGTGAGTAGAAAAGTTGTAAAAATATGCTCCCAAGCGTATACAATTTAAACACTAGAGTGTGCCAATTAATGTGCTATCATCAATATGGTTTGCATCAAGCAAATAGTTTCCTTGTTTATTGCAGGAGTGTATTGTGCTCTGTTTTCAAGCGGTGTTATTTATAGTTTGTAGTAAATTAGCTGAGCAATTTGCTATAAATTATGGAGTCATATTTTTAGCAGTGACATATTGTACAGGACAAACATTGACCTTTCCCATGCCATAAACAGAGAGAAGGGCCAGTGGGCGCATCCATCATAACCCTGCCTTTTGTGATTTCATATCACTGTTGCGTCAGCTTTTCACAGACCACAAAATGCATCTACTCTGATACACTGGGTTTTTTTAAACAAAAAACCCCACTGATGCTGCTCTCTGGACTTATATCTTTGGTTTTTTTCACTCTCCGCATAAGGCTATTGTTCTGATTGTGGTCTTGTTCTTAGAAATCAATTACTTTTTTATATGGAAAATCCTCAAGAAATACGACACAGCGCAACCCCATAGACATCTACTCAGAATGAAGTCCAGTTGAGTTCAGTGGTGATTACCCCCAGGTAGTTGGAGATATCCTTTCTTACACATTCAGGATATAAGTCTATCCAGCCCAGTACTGGCAGCACTGACTGGCAGCCATGGCTTTCCAGGATTCCAGGCAGGAATTTTTTTCCCAGCAATAACTGGATTGAACCTTGGACCTTCTGCTTGCAAAGCATATACACTACCACAACTACAGCCCTTCCCCTACCATTCCAGATGATGATGATGATGATGATGATGATGATGATGATGATGATGACGATGACGACGACATCATTACATCTATATCCCACCTTTCTTCCTCTTGCAAGGAACCAAAGGTGACTTACAAGTTTCTCTTTGTATTCCTGTTTTATCTGCATATCAGTCAATGGGGTTTTCAGGAAAAGCATCTCCAGATTACCCCAAAATGCATTTTCTGGCAGGGATGGTAGAGAGTAGAAATCATGACTCTGCAACTGCTTCTGATCTTCTGGGCTTCATTTGTCCAGGTCAAGCTGCTCCCTAGCCAGAGTCCTCTGGTCAGGACATCATTCTCCACCCAGTCTGTCCAGCTAGGCCTCTGGGACAACCAGTCATTTTCCATTAAGGGGGCTCTCTCGTGTATGGCTTTATCTCTGGGCGGTGGCACTGGTGGTCCAAGTTGCCCAAGAAGCTTGGTGTTGTGCAGTACCACTTCTGCACCGTTTTTCTCACTGGGTAACGTAACCTAGACCTCTCCACATTTTTTCCAGAGACATAGAACTTGGAGAGCTCGGGCCAGCTATTCCAACATCCTCATTTTAGAAATACAGGAAATCCATGTGCTCAACTAGCAGCTGATGAATCAATTTACCAGCAATTTATAAAGAAGACATGTCTTTCTTGTGAATCAGTTACTCCATATATGTACAAACCATGAGAGGGAGTAATACTAATACCACTGTTGTTTCCTCTCAAATTCTTGTCTGTCTGAATTGAGTAAATAAAAACAAAGCAAATGTTTGGAGATGAGCATCTCTTGAGTTTATAATCCAGTACCCATTGAATTCAATGGGGCTTATTTCTGAGTAGACAGAAATAGGCTTCTGCTATGGATCTGCAACTGGCACCTCACTGTGTTTGGGCCAAAATGGCTCATGCAAACTCCTGCCATGTCTCCGTACTCCCAGTGGCAGCTGTGACTGAGCCCTCAGAGAATGCTGGGTAGGGTCTTTCCCTGCTGTGGCCATTTTCTCCCTTTGATCCTCAAGTTGTTCACTTCATTGACCTGAGACAGTGGGACAAAAACTGGACTTCTCGCACCGAGATGGATTGGGTGGTCAGAGATTCCAAGAGCACACACAGCTGCAGTTTGGTGGAGACACAGTCTCCAAATGTAATTATTTTGTTAATAAATACAACTTTTGTGTGAAACGCTGCTTATTATATTCTTGATATGTTGTTTATTTATTTTTAATTTGAATAATATATTAGCTACTCTTCAGCCTAGCTCTCAGAGCCATTTACAAAATAAAACCATTACAATTCTTTAAAGATCCAACAAACAAAAGCAGCAGCTTGCAGGTAAAAACCAAACAACCATGAAATAGAAATAAAGCCCAAAGATCTGGATCTTTACAGAAAGCTTTTCATATGGCACCAGAAACAAAATAAACAATGTCTGGCATCAGGCATCTCTCTCTGCAAAGGGAGTTCCAAAAGCAGGTGGCCCAACTGACTCGTTCTGACTCGGGTCATACATAGCAGCAGCAAGTTTGGTTTAAGTAAACCTGGATTTACCTAGTCACATGCCACTGCTCTGTAGAATCAGCCTCTGAGGTTGTTTCTGGCATATGAACTTGGACACCAAATTGAAACACTAGTCATGATTTAAATAACCTACAGTTAACCTATAATTTGTTTCTAGGCTAACTCTTAACTAGTCAGGCTGATTGAAAGATGATTTGTGCAAAGCAGAAATCACTGGGCATGTGCCCAGCAGATTTTGGGTTATATAACCCACCATTTGCCATTGTAATGTGTGAATGGTGTGACTCCAGTCACCACCTAGGGATGTGTGAGAAATCCATTTGGGATGGGAATTGGTCAGAGTTATGTGGCTAGGCTCCCTGGATTCCAGCCAGCTTTCTTGGGGTCATGAATCCCAAACTACTTGTTGAGTGCACCAAGTGTTTCCACGATGCTCTCCTGGAATCAAGCCCTGCATGACTGCTGGACATCCCAACATCCCTCTCCCATCCCAACAGGTCTCTCCAACATGTCTCTCCCATGCACATGATTTGTAGCCTTTGTTTGTGCTGCCCGTGACACAGAAGGTTTATGGTTGCATGACTAGGTTTCCGCAAGCATTTGCAGTCTTCTTCACAGTCTCTTTCTAAGATTGGGCCAAGCAGAAGAGGAAATCCTGGAACTGAAGAAGGATGGACTCTGCTGAGCTTTGTCACAACACTGGTCACCACCCATTCTTAAGTCAGATAAAAGGGAAACATAAAGCAGATATTTGGTGCAAGGGTAACTTTTTTCCTAACAGAAGTTATTCTGCCCCATAAGAGTTTTCATGACAAAGATTTAACTGTCAGAAGTTTTCTCCACCAGTGCTGGGAATACCATATCTATGGAGCTCCTTGCAAATTTTTGCAGCTGCTCTAGACACAAGATCTTCTTCCAGAAACTTTTGGGAGTCAGAAGGCTGTATTCACCTGCCCCCTGGGCCACACCCCAAAGAAACCAACTGTGCAAGGATTGTTTTCAGACAGAATCATGTTCCTGTGAGGCTTCCAGAAGTGTGACTCAGCTTATAAATAAGGTCCATGTTCCCTGCACATCCTCTTTCCTTTCAAAATCAAAGTGATCAATCACTATGATTATTTGCTGGGACTGTTGAGCCAAATCCAGTGGAGGTGAGGCAGGGGTCACAACAATTCCTATGCAGAAACCCGATGTGTCGCAGGGTTGCCCTTTTATATTCTCTTCTCATGGCACCTTGCAATTTAACTGAAAAACAATGCTTTCATGATCTGGTTTTTGTTCAGTAGTTCTCAGGCTGTACTCTTTGCCTGAAACTTTGCTTGAAATTCTTGTTCTCCACTTTCAACTCTACACAGTAACGCCCAATAGAAATGGTGAGAAAAAGGATTTGTCTGCTATTTCAGATGCTTCTGAAATAGACAACCTAGAAGGTTATTTCCCTTATAGTAAGGCTGGAGGAATGTTTTTAATAACAAGACACCATGTGTAATTATTACCAAAGTAGCATATGCTGTCAAAGCCTATTGAAATTACAACCATGGAGAATTTCCGTCTATGTAACAATCTTGCATATAAACTCCATGGGAAGAGGATGAATTCTGCTTTCCCAGTTCTGGGCATTTCAGACACAAAAATAATATTGCTTCACAGGTTTCAGATGGGCAAAGCAATGTTCATCTTCTTAAGACAAGGATCCTGTGTTTATGCAGTGATGAATGAAGTGGAGCCAGAGTTTTCAGGACTACAGTGCTAGATGATGCTGAGATCGTCTGTCACCCATGTTCCCTCTGAACTTCCCTGCAGTCCTCACTGTAGCTGGTAAACTCTATTCATTTTCCTAGCAGCAGTAATATTGACCTGGTTCACACAATCACCACAGCCCACCATGTCCCTGGTAGTTTGTGGCACTCATGGGTGATCCATGACCACATTGGGTGGTCTCCTGTTACACATGAACATGGCAAGGGTGGGTTGTTGGGCTGGTTGTCAAGTTACCCAGAACCTATGGGTTGTTTTAGGGTTGTGAGTGGCTTGTCACATTGGGCAAGTTTGCAGGTAATGAGAAGCTATGGCATGTCCCACTGTGCCCCAAATATTCAGGAAAGTGGCTGTTGCCACAACAGGGAACACTCTGGAGAAATTCACCCCCTGGTCTTCTTACATGTGAACTGGTCCATTGTTTTTATTGCAATGTAAAATATTTGAGTGTAGTTTGGTCTGGAAAGAACAAGGAAGCCCCCTTTGCTTTACGAAAGACCAGGTGATGAAACTGTTTTGTTGAGATGGATCAAATGCCTGCCTTTCTGGACTCTTCTTAGCGGGGATCTGACTCTGGAGACTGTCATGATGAGTGTCCATCCTACAAAATTTACCATTACCCCACTGTGCATGCGTGTGTCTGTGTATCCTGGCTCTTGACAGAAAATGTCGGGTTTTTTTCTTTATCAAATGAGAGCTAAAATGTTCAAATCTTGAAAGGAATCTTTAATGAGTGGAACCTAATTTTGCACGCGCGCACACACACACTTTTCCTCAAAAATTGAATAGGGAGTATGCAGATATTTGTTCTGTGGCAAGTCAGGAGAGAGAGTACCACCTACTGAATTGCAAAGAAAAGCTATTAAGGTGGTTGTGATGGTGATGAAGATGGAAGGAGGGGGAATAATCTAACTTCCTGGAGTCAAAAAGTATTCTGGAAAGAAATCGTATCATTCCAGGAGTGCTTTGGGCAGCATTACTACTATGCCTTATTTTTACTGGATATTATTCTAACATTGCATTCGTAGCTAAGGGTCAGCTGCCATTTCCTGAGGTTTATAACTCGCCTGCTTTAATTAACATCAGGTTGAAACTTGGTAGGGGAGGTAGGGTCAGCCCAGATGTTAATGTTATTCTAAAAATGCCTTATATCAGTTAAACCATTCAAAAATACATTCGCTAGTAAACATTTGGCTATGTGATTTGTGGTATAGCTTCTATTAAGCAACTAAGGAAGATTGAAGGGAGGGGGGAATGATGCATTTAATTATCCTTTGCCGCGAATTGGTTGTTGGCAGGCAGCTAGGTAGCTATGATAGAATGACTAGATTAATGTTTGACTTGACTTAGAAGATGCTATTAAAATATGGTGCATAACTAATTGCAAAGTTGTCCACTGTGTAGTTCATTGTATGGAGGTGAACTGATGCGCTCGGAACAGTATCCCAGACCTGGAATGACCTTACAGTGCTAATGAGACAGTTTCCTGACATTGTGCAAAGAAGGAAGGACAGCTCAGTTGTCCCATATAATGTCCTGTATAAACAGTTCCATTTATTATGTTCAAGAAAATGGTTAATATGAGCAATATCAACATTGTATGAGTGGACCTCCGCGAGTGTGAGAGGGCATGGTCCTCGTCTGCTCCCTCCTGCAGCCACTAAGACCCCAGAGTGGCTCTGCAGCCTCCAGAAGACCCCCAGGCCTCTGGGGCACACACTGAGGGTTCCCATCAGCCTCAGCCAAGAGGAGCCAATGATCAGGTGAGTCTGGCGAGTAGGGGCATTCCAAGCACCTTCTGTCTTCCTCTGCTTTGGACTCACTGAATAATCACCACAACCTCCTCTCTCTCTTTGCCCGGCCTGGTCCTGTGTCTAACATGAATCTTGAAAGAATGCATCATTCAGATATTGGAAATTTAGGCAAATGTGCATGATTTATTCCAGGGAATTCCAGGGCTCTTTCCTGTGTAATTTGGATAGTTTGGGAAAGGGAATATGCAGGCTCCTGAGCATAGATCTGCTTAAATGCTGCTGTCTAAGACAGTGAGTGAGTGGAACTGGAAAAGAGGAGTCCGAGGATCACACAGAGCACACATTCCTTGCCTTTGTTCAAGAAGCCACTGAAATGCAGCCAATGAGAATGACTGGAGCAATTGTGCTTCCCTGTACTGTAATCTGAAGGGCAAGAAAGCCCCAGCAAAGCAAAGCAAAGCAAAGCAAAGCAAAGCTCTCATACTAATCAGGAAAAAAAATCCTCCAGCTAATTCTCTTAATTTCCATTAGTAGTTTGTTTTCCAGAAGCACAGCTTTCATTCCAACTGAAAGCCCAAGTGTGACATTCGTTTTGCACCCCTCATTAGTGAACAGCAGGGAGGTGCACGCTCGCACACACGTGCGCACACAAACACACAGGATGGGATGATTCGTGTTGCAGCCTCCTTTCACAGGCGAGCAGTGGAAATTCCTCAGCCTTCCCGGCTGCTGTATTTTTTCCCGGAGCATGTGACCCTTCAGCATTGCCATTTCCCTCATGCACAGCAAGTGGCTAACTTGATAGATCCTTCTTTAGATACCCTTTGACATGGTTAGCCCTCAGAAGCTGTCAGATTTCATCATATGCTCAGAAGGTGCTAGAGACTGCTTCCTAGAATCACTTTTTTCAGGGTAGAAAAATGCCATCTATATTTTCTCCTTCCTCAGGCCTATGCTTCACCAGGGAGAAAATCTAAATCTAAAATCGAGAGCCCATATGCTCTCAAAGAGAATCATATGTCATGCTTTGAAGGATAAACACTCATTACCTATCACTCAGTGGGCTGAAGAGCTTTCTGATCTTGTTGCATTTCACTGTATGTCCTACAGTCATCAATTTTTTTCTGGATGCTTATTTAGATCTATGGATGACTTACATTTATGTATATATTTGAAGCAGGAGTGTTGGATATCCTTTCCCCTTTTCTTTCCTTTTTATCAAGGGTGTTTTGAACAGTTATTATGAATGGATATGAGTTTAAGTCATGTCTTTTCTCTTCCCTTTCCAGCCCTCTGCTTATATTTCCCCCCTTCCTCTTTTTGTTACCGTTATACCCACAAATAGAAAATAAAATTTACAAATGAAATATTTTCTTGGATTACCTGCATTAAAATTCAAAGTACTTAGATACCTTGGCTCTTATTTTTTTAGAAACAGGATCTAATTCAAGGGAAAGGAGTAAGTAGAGTTATTGCCATGCAATCTGTATTTGTGCAGTGAAAAGGCCTGACTTTAGGGTGTCTTCATACCATCGGGCCATTACTCAAACTGACAGTTCTCCAGGTTCTCAAGTAGATGCCCTACACACTGTGATCTTCTATTTTCCTTTTAGATACACTTTAGAAAGAGCATGAATTGAATAGGCTTAAATATGTGATTTCTTGCAGGGTTCCTGAGCAACTTCCAGATCATACATATATACCTGCATGGTCCCCCATCAAAACAAAGCAAAACAAAGAAACCATATTTCCTAATTCTTTTGCCATAAAAAATCAGGACTGATATCCTTCTCACGGGGGTTTTCAGAGACAACAGCTGGAACCTCCAACATTGGGGACCACAATACATGTCAGAGTGTCTCTTCCAACCCTGATTTACCCAGACGCTACACTCAGCCTCTGGGGTCCTCCCCCAGGTTCCAGTGCCTCAAGAGGCTCAGAGGGTGGTGACTAGGGGAGGGCCTTTTTGGTGGTGGCCACCCCCATCTCTGGAACAACCTCCCTGCTGCAGCCACCTGGCCATCTTTTCAGTACCAGGTAAAGACAGCCTGTAAAGACCTCCATGTCCATTCAGAGGCCTGGCTGCCACCTGCAGCAGCTCCTGTTTGCTTTAGCTTTGTAGCCACCACTTTGCTATTATGGCTTGCTTGGCAAACAGAGATCAGGACACAAGCAGGCCATGGCAGAGTGAGAGACCGGTTGCAGCGGTAAAGTCACTTGCTGGAGGCGCAAGGCATCAAAGGCTTCTTGTATTCCTGCATGTTGGCAATACCCAATGGCTGCTTCCTTCTGGGATGAAGTGACGATTCGGATAAATTTTGTGATGGAAAGATCTTGACTATTCAGTGATGCACAAGTCCTTCTTGACTATCACCCATCCCTTGGAATTTAATGCAAGGTCAATGCAAATGGATTTTCTGTGCCCTTTTGACAGCCAAAAGACTAATACTACAACATTGGAAGGATAATTGGCCACCCAATAGTGCAGCGGATGCAGGATTTAATGAAACTTCCTATTTTTGAATGGGTGACTGTTAGGTGTAATTTAGAAATGGACAAATATATGGACATCTGGGCTGCCTTTGTTGAAGTTTATGCATAATCTCCTTTATCAATTGCTTGCTACATATAAAATACAGACACATGTTTAATACATATGTTTATAGTGTTATGGATAATACTAAATGCTAAATCTTATGTAAGACACCCGTAACATTTTGTTTGGTTTTGTTCATCTCGCTCCCCCCGCCCCGCACACACACTGCTGTTATACAGGCCTTGTTTTGAAATATCCAATTAAAAAGGCTGTTTTTTGCTGAGCCGTGCAATCATTTTGAGACGCTCGAACCTGCAGAGGTGTGCAAGTGACCAAGAGAGCGGCAGGTTGTTCCAGCTCAGCCTTCCTCAACCTGCCCCCCTCCAGATGTGGCCGACTGTCATTCCCAGCCCTCCCAATCTGTGCTTAGTGGGAGCTGTAATCCCGCACCTCTGGAGGGGCCAGGTTGAGGAAGGCCGCTCCAGCCGCTGGGGCTCTCACCTGGGCTTCTTCTGCTGCTTCCTTTGCGGCTTTTGTCTAGCAGATGTTCGGAGGCAGCGCGTGGGGAAGGCGGGTGAAGCATGCTGTGTGTTCAGGCAAATCACCGAAGAGATTCTCCTTCCACCCCCACCTGCATCATCTTTGCAATCCACATGTCACAACAGAGGGCTCAGTGCTGAATTATTGCCAAGAGCAACATTTCCCTCCAGACTGTGGAAAGGAAAGGAACCATATTAGAAAATTTATCGAGTATTTCGTTAGATCAATATGGGGTATGATTTAGGAATCTCTGCCCAGGCTCTTTAAATCTATTTAATCAAACCAATTAATAAAAATATTGCAGAAAGTTGAAGCGTCTCCTCTAAGGTGCATCATAAATATACTCCCTGTACTTAGGCTTTTGATCGTAGCCAGGTAATTAACGGCTTTAGTTAAGTTCAAGTCATTCCCTCATGCTTGCTCCTGGTCATAAAATGCCCAGAGCGACACGTAGCTCATGGATTTATTATGTTTTTCTTGCAGCAAGAGCTTCTCTCATTCCTTTTTCCTTTCTTAACTTTATGTATCCATTGCTTTTGCAGCTGTCCTGTCAGCCACAATGGCTGATACGCTTCATGTTCAATGTGAGATTGACTTTCTGGTTCAGCAATACACATTACCCTGCCTAATCTCTTTTTGGGACAATGCATAACACCCCCATTTTCCCTTCCATCCCCATAAATATCAGGGAAAGAATATGAGACACTTTCCCAGCATTCTCTGGTGGAGCCATTGTACACACCAAGCTTGGCCCAGTGTTGTTAATCAGTGGGGGAACATCTAGGGAAATGAACTCCGTGGATCCATCTCTACCTTCCTGACCCAGATGCCCAGGGAATGAAACGATATTCCCAAGGGGCCTCCAGGATTCTTGACTCCTCAGCTGCAATACTTGCAGCCTGCCAAGAAAACAAGTGTGTTTGTTGCCAGCCCATCAACAGGAAGTTGGGGGCTGGGAACATTCAGTGTGTTTCTAGGAAAGGAAGGGGGCGGGGAGAGAGGGAGAGAGATTGAGAAAGAGAGCATTCCTTCCCAGAGTATTTAAAGTCAAGATAGCAGTTTTATCTTATTTTGCAATCAAGGAAATCCAGGCTTAGGGAGAGGCAAGGCAGATGAATGGTTTCCCTCTAAACTCTCGTAATGTATATCAATATGTGGAGAATGTTGGCCATAACTCTTGGTATTCATTGCAACAAAATAAATAATACAGAACAGCAGGAACTGGTTAGTTTGTAAGAATGAGTGAACTGAAACTAAAAATGTTAACAATGAGGAGGCCCCACTGTCTGCTTCCAATAAAGAGTCAATATTATTTTACTGGAAGAGAGGTGGAGAAATGAGAATTTAAAGCTAATTTGATTTATTGTTCTAAGAGGACACTTCTACAAGCTGACAGTGGTGAAAGCTGGATTGTGACAGCTCTCAGCAGCTGAGGATCTATGTGGCCCAATGTTTGGCTATAACCAGGAGCAATTAACTTAGCGTATTGCCGGTGACAACAGGAAGTGCACCAAGAGCCTAAGTCGAAAGCCCTGTTTGGGTCTTTGCTTCAACAAGTGAGGTCGTAAGGTGGACTCTGGAATGGGCCCAGCATGCTTGCCCCACCTCACATCGCCAGGGGTGCCACCGCCCCCCCCCCCCGCCTTCCTCCATTTGGACCTTGTCATGCTGAACCTCCACTGTCTGCACCAAAGCTTTCCTCCCATTTGCCGGTTGAGGCAGATCCACAAGTGTTTACTTGTGTTCAAGGCTGTTTGCTCTGATCAGTCAGATCTCTGATCAACCATGCAGTGGATCATGAGAAAACATGTTTCTTTGACCATTTGCACTGATTGGTTTTTACCATTGCCAGACTCCATTTGAAATGTTGGTTTTGACAAACACTTTGGGACCAGGTGACTTGAAGGGTCCTCTCTGCTCATGTGAACCTTTCAGGCTCCTCAAATCAGTTTCTAAGGCTCAAATGCATCACCCATCATACTTGCTGGTTCCAGTGACAGGATCTTTTCAGTTGTGGCCCCACATCTTTAGAGCTCCCTTTCCTGGAAAGTTTGCGTGGCCTTTCATTAATAGCTTTTAAGCAGGTTTGGGACAAATGTCTTTGTTCCACTTGGCATTTGTCTGATGGTGTATCTCCACCACCACTACATCTTGTACCCTACATGTTCTCATTTCTGGTCATCTAGGAGTGCCCTGGAAGGGGAGGAAAGGAGGCTGGGGTTCAGATTGCAACTGGCATAGATCCATGGCCCCAGCCTCTTCCCCTCCCCATCACTTCTCTTTCCCCTCCTCAAGACCCAGTTCTAGCTCTTTCTGTGCTGGCTGTGAGGTGGAAGGGCAGCGGCTCAGTCTTCAGAGACCCAGCTGGGGCTCTGAAGCATCCTGTGCTTTTCTGGATGACATCAGGTGGCCACGGGTTTGCGTCCCCATGAACTCATCTCAGGCAGACAACTGAGACCATATCTCATTCTTGTGCGCTCGCTCACTCTTGCTCTCCCTCTCACTCTGTGTGTGTGTGTGTGTGTGTGTGTGTGTGTGTCCCATTGTTCCATCCTCTTAATCTTTTCACTCAATGAAATGCTTTCCTAGAGATGTCTCGTGTGCCCTAAAGATATTTTAAGGCTTCTGTGTGATCTTCAAGCAGTTCCAATGAGTCAAGAGCACCTTTAATACAAATATCTTTAAAAAGTAATCCCAGGATGCCAGAGTTGTTATCAGAATGTGAGAAGCAGAGAGAGACTAATCTCATGTAAAATGTATGTGGAGAAACTGAAAAGTGAAGATACTTGAATTACTTAGAGCCCTGTCCTTGGCATGTTTAGACAGGAAAAGGTCTTATAAATCCCAATATTGGTAAAAGCCAGCGGGGTAGTAGCTAGAGCAGCCTTCCAGACATGTTTGGCCTGCAACACCCAGAATTCCCAGTCAATGGCCCTGCTGGATGGGAATTCTGGGAGTTGTGCTCCAAATGCCTCTGAAGGCCACCAGGTTGGGACAGACTGAGCTAGAGTGCTGGAATGGGACTTGGTAGTTCTGGCTTTAAGCCAATCACAGATTCTCAGCCTAACTATCCACATGGCTGGCCGGGGAGTACTGGGAGGTACATAACTTTTTTCCAGTGTAAACACGAACAAGAGTGCACTTTTATATTTTTTTCTAGACTAGACTCCTAGCCCCATGTCTCCTTGTCTAGGGACAACAGATATTTCTTGTTCTCTGTTTACTTTGACAGGAGAACAACAATGTTCAAAGGTACCGTAACATTCACTAAAGATCACCCAAGAATTTCAGAAAAGTGGCGAAAATGCATGGTCTCAGAAACACTTGGCAGCAATAGCACTTCAGTGCTGTGACTCAAGTTGAAACAATTTCTTTCAGCCTGGTTTGGTACCTGCGTCTTTTGCCTGACTGCATGTGAACCTGAAATGGGAAAGAGTCCTCTGTTGTCAGGACTGTTTGCTAGGGCTGGCAGGACCCCAGGAAATTAATCGCATTGGCAGGTGCTAATTACATTGCACAAGCATTAGTTTGTGTAGCACATCTACCGAGGTGACCCAAAACACCACTGGATCTTTTCCATGGTTTGCAATTTTTCAAAGGGAGGTTTCCTTATCTTCTACTAACACCATTGTAATATCAATGCCATCGTCATTATTATTTCCTTTGATGGCAAAAGAAAGATGGTCTGAGCAATAATGCGTCTGATGATGGCAAATGAGCCCCACTTTTGCTTCTTCTGCTTCTGCTTCTGCTTGGTGTGGAGGCCTAGAACATTTCCCCCTTGCAACCTCCCATGCTATAATTCATTCTCAGCAACAAGGACAAGAGAGGGAGCCTTTTGAAAGTGAGACAGCAGATCCATAGCTTTTAAATTATACATAGCTCTTATCCTACAATTAGTTTCTAATTCAGAAAGACTGCAGACAGTCAGGCTCCTATGTAATAATCCATGAGATCGGATTCACATTGAACTGACAGGCTTTGAAGAACAATGTAAAAGGGACTGCAAGGAAACCTCTGGGCTTTGAGCTGCGGCGCTCCAGCAGTGCTCACCAACTGAAGGTCCCTGTCTCTTTATATCTCCCACCAGCGGCTTTCTCAGAGCCCCTTTACATGTTATTCAGTCTGAGGCAATAAACTGAGGTGATATAATTCTGGACTATACAAATATCAGTGACACTGGTGCTAATTAAAACTATCCTTTGTCTTGGTAATCCTGATGCTTACGCAGCTAGGGTCAGTGGTCGGATGCACCAAGCCTTGTCCTGCAAAGAGCATCAGTGACTGCTTAGGAGTATTTAGATCTCTTTGTCTGATAGTCTGAAGGCTATAGCCTGCAAATCAAGACGATATTTGCGATGCAGGAGGAGCCATGGCTCAGTAATGCAATGCACACCTTGCATGCAGAGGGTCTCAGGTGCAGTCTCAGATGCCTCCAGCTAAAATGATTGTCCTACAGGGGGTGAAGGGAAAGGCCTCTCCCTGTGGCCATGGGCAGGCCCTTCTAGCCAGAGCAGAAGGACAAATAGCCCAGCCTCATATAACACAGCTTCCTATGGGATGCCAGCGTGGTGTACTGGTTAGAATGCTGGACTGGCACTCCAGGGATCCGGGTTCTAGTCTTGCTTGACCATGGCACTTAGGGCCGAGCACTTACTTTTAGTCTAGCCTCCCTCACAGGGTTGTTGTGAGAATAGAATGGAGAAGGGGAGAGGAATATCAGCCACCTTGGGTTCCTTGGAAGAAGAAACAAGGTGGGATATACTGTAAATACATATAGCATTGCAACAATAAGTGATAAATGGCATATCAAATTAGCATAAAACTAATTTGAACAGATGGGGCTAAAAGACAGGGAAAATGAAAGGGGCTTACCTTGCAAGATAGGCAATGCACTTTCTCCCTGGGCGACGTACTCTGCTGAGAAGGCCCCCCCTGATGCTGGCTACTTGCCTAACCTCAGATGATGGGGGCTGCTGGAGGAGGCATTCCGAACACAGTTCAGCAGTCCTTTAGGCCCCAGGGATTTTGGAATTCAGCGCCAAATTTTTGAACTGTGACCAGAAACAGAATGGAGGTAGATAGTTGCTGAGTATATGGGCATCTGGAAAGATGATAATGGCTTACATGGTATGTAATGGCAGTCGAGAGCAGTAATGGGTATGTACTATCTAAGCTTTGCATCAGAGGCTAGGAACACCTCCTGTGAATACAGAGAATATTGTATTCTTTGTCTTGAATTTCCAGGCATGCTTTACTTCCAAAGCTAAGTGCTAATATATATTGTTTCATTTTTCAGGTGTTTTTTTTTCCTCCCAGTTTTGTGCATGAAAGATATTACAGTGTCTACTACAGTAGCTGTTGGGGAGGCGGTTTTGCACCAATGCTTAATCTATTGAATCTATGTTATCTGTAGTAATACATTTATCCTAATACAGGGTATAATCATTAGTCTCAAGAACTGGGTGAGCACTGTATTTCTGGAGTGAGGGAGCAATTCAGAACTAATTGGTTGGTTCCGCATACACAGTTTTCAGTGAATTATTTTTGCAATCTGATTGTATCTGGTATGATATTTTGTATTGGATGAGACAGGACAGCAAGCCATTACATGTTCTGATTTATCTTTGTATTCTATACAGGAGCCCATATCTAAGTTCTTCATCTGATAGTTGTGTAATAGCTAATGATAGCAATTCCTCAATTGTTGGATAGTAGTCAGGCCTTTCAATTTCTGCGTTATGTTTATTTATTTCTTGCATTTCTATGCCATTCTTCTTCTGAGCTACTAAAGGCGGTTTACAATTTGAAATGCTAAAATGGTACTAGAATGGGTGGCTGTCTGTCAACTCCAAGCATTTTTGCAAGAAATGGATTGCTTTGATCCATTTCAGCTGGGCTTCAGGCCTAGCTCTGGAACAGAAACTGCTTTGGTCACCTTGCTGGATACCCTTTGCCTGGACAGGGGCGGCAGGTGGGCAAGCCTGTTGATGCTCTTGAACCTCTCAGCAGCTTCCAGCCATGGTCTCCTTCAGCAGAGGCTGCCTGGGTCAGTAGCCGGAGGCACCACATTGCCGTGGTTCCACTCCTACTGAAACTGCAGCTCCAGAAGGTGACGCTGGAGGGGTCTTGCTCTCTGCTTTAGCAGTTCTACTCTAGGATTGCACAGGGCTCAGCTTTCTTCGCTGTAAAGGTTACAAGCAGGGCTGGAAGGAACCCTGTTGGAATCCCTCCCTCCGAACATTCACGCGCTTCCTCTTGTGCTTGGCCAAGGCTTCCAAAGCAAGCTGAGCTGAGAGAAAGTCTGCAAATAGCCGCCACGCCCTGGTTGCACAACCGGCAACCTTCTTCTGCGTTGGTAGCAGTCCAAAAGGTGGGTGGAGCTGGAACAGAAGAGGGATGCTGCTTGCCCAGTTGCCAGCGGGGACTGTGTTCCTTGTGAAGGAGCACCCTGCAAGCCGCTTTCTTCAGTGCAAGGAGCAGCTGCTCCTGGTGTATGGACAGCCTGCCACCGGCTGGGGAGGGGCTGCTCTCCTGGCAGGTCATCGTGGCCAGCACCCCGCGACCAGCCTTCCTCGGCAAAAGGAAAAGCCGCCAGTTGAGCATCCTGACACATAAGTAGGCACTGCTTGCTCAGCACATGGGACTCAATTCCTAGTGAGCACCCCACAAATGCTGTGTGTGCTCCCCAGGAACTCAAACTCTGGGCTTCCAGAAACTGGATGAGAATCTGGGGAACTTGAGCCCAGGGAATCCAAGAGATTCCAGCCTTGGACACATTCCTTGCACTTCCCTAGTTTAGCGTGCTGGACTAGCACTCTAGAGATCTGGGCTGTAGTCCAGTCCTCATTCAGCCATAAAGCCAATCACTGCCTCTCAGCCTAACCTACCTCACAGGGTTGTTGTTGTGAGGATAAAATGGGAAGGAGCAAAAGTCTAAGCCGCTTTGGGTTCCTTGCAAGAGGACTGGGATGATAGTATGAAAAGTTTAAATTGCATTTTTGTTTTAACTGATTCCAGGAGTTCTAAGAGGGGCATCTCTCAGAGTTAGGCAACCCAATAGTATTTCCTGGGTATACCTGAGGTTAAGAACATAAGAAAAGTCATGCGGGATCAGACCAGGGTCCATCTAGTCCTGCACTTGGCAGACATGGAGGCAAACCAGCTGCCCACAGGATCCCTCGAGCAGGATGGGTGCGAGGCCTCCTCCTGCCCAGGCTCCTCGGCAGCTGGCGTGTGCAGGCAGGCCGCCTCTGGGGAAGGAGGCAGCACACAGCCAGCAAGGCTAGTAGCCACTGGTAGCCTTCCCCTCCACGAATCTGTCCAATCTCCAATTGGAGGTCATGACCACTTCCTTCCTGTGGCCGTGAAATCCATAGTTTAAGTATACATTGTGTGAAGAAGTACTTTCTTTTAATGTCATAATGTCACGTATTTATTAAACAAACAAACAAACCTTTCACCAATCAGCTTCATGTGATGAGCTTATTTTATTTTTAATTATCTCAAGTTGCATGCTTTCCAAGGCCAAATACGTATTTTTTTAAAATCTGTGTGAAAAATCATTGGAAATATTATGAAGTTATTGAGACTCGCTGGTGTTTCAGTGAATAATTTTTATCTTGCCCAATGGTCTTTGACTCCATTTCTTTGTCTGCGCTTGTGCAGTCATGACCCAGTGCTTATTTATTTATTTAAAACTTTTATATGCTGTCCCTCATGCATGGCATCGCAGGATGGCTTACAATCAGCTAACAGGGCCGAAAGCAGCACAAGGGCCCAACAAAGCCCTATCTACAGGAGTCCCTCTGATAAATCAAATCAAAATACCTTCCAACCCTCCAGAATGGATATGAGGGGTGCACAGGGCTGCAGGGAGGCAGAGATGTCCCAGAAGTCCCATTTCAGCAGGGGCATTGGTTTCCTAGGCACTGTCAGGAAGCAAGATCCAGCTTTCTCATATGCCCCCCCCCCCATTTTATATTCAGGTCTGTTAGTGGTTTCTGCAAGCGGTGCTATAATAGCAGCATCCACTTTAAGTCATTGTGAGGGTGGCACAGACTCCAAAGCCTCTCAGCAGATAAAATACATGGTCAGGGTAGTGTTGATTGGATCCAGTTTGGCCATTCCACGAATGGAAGGGCTGATTCCATTCACAAGAGGCACTGGGATTCAGCTGAAACTAGGAGAAATCTTTACCAATTCAGCTGAAACAAGGAGAAATCTTTACCATTTCGTTGTTCCTTCTGTATCCTTCGACATCCAACCTCATGCTGTTCTAGAGGGTCTCCCAAAGAAGCTTTAGGGGAGCATGGAGACTGCAGGTGATGGAGGAACAGAGCGGCTCACCTCCTGCCTGCCTTCTCTGACACCAATGTAAGTCCACCACGCACGACTCTCCACCCAGCCATGTGCTTCCTCACTTCAGTACCCTTCAGGATCACAACATAAATAATAGCAGCTTAGAAACATAGAAACATAGAAGCAGAGCAAGTCAGAAGGGGTCTTCTGGGCCATCTAGTCTGACCCCCGGCACCAGCCGGCTCCGCTCACGACATGCCCGCCATGTGCATGTCCAGCCTATCCTTGAACACCCGTGCCAATGGGGCCTCAACAACTTGATCTTCACTCTGCGATAGCTTAATTGGCACATCGTTTTTGTTTGCATGCAATCACACTCAAGTCATGGCTTTCCCATGGCCACTCATTAAAATGGATATTTTGCATACAATTTATTCCTGAAGTTAATGTATTGTATATAGCTGATAAGCAGATAATAGGAAATTTCCTACAGTTATTTACATGGATTGCTGGACTTCCCTGCCCCTCCTTCCCAAAAAGTCTCTCCAGCGCCCTGTGAGTGCTGCACACACAGACAGACAGCTCTGCGGAATGGGTGAGCAGTGGGAGGGATCCCCCAAACTTGTGTGGTAGGATCTACACTTTGCAGAAGGCAGATTCTGGATCCAGCCCATTGAGTGTATACTTGATATCATGATGCAGAGAGCTTTGTGATTCTCTTTGATTCTGAACAAGATCAGACCAAACGATACTAAAGTTTCTCTGTGTACTCTCAAGATGTGTCCACAGATCATTCTATATTTTATCCTTTCTATGGGCTTTCCCATACCCAACCTTTTCTTGCATATCATTGATTCCCATATCATGCATAGTGTTACTTCAGTGGTTGCAGTAAGAAGCCAATTATCATCACCACCACCACCGCCACCATCCTTTAGTCTCCATCTCCTTGGAGCAGATTCTGATTTCTTCTTTCTTTTGGTCGTAGTCCTTTAGCAACATTTAGTCTTTTTTCGTATTTCTGTCACATTGCTTTCAATTAGACACAAACCGCCTGGTCTCGATTAGTGCAGATAATGAATCCCATGAAGTGGTTGCAGCATTCAAATTCGCACTCTTCAAAGTTATAATTCTATATCGAATATAGTAATTGGTTCCATCTTGATGGAAATAGGCAATGAAAAAGTTTAAACACAAGTTTTTATATGTTTATTAATGAAAAGTTGCTCTATTCTATCACTGTAACACTACTATTCCTTGTAGATGTTTGCAAACCACAAAAAAGTTGATGCAACATTACCTTTAAAAAAAAGACAATGGTCCTACATATTTTATAATTTTCTATACCATAGTTTCAGGCATTTGGACATCTTGTCCTGCTTTAGAATTGCTATGACCACATTCATATTGTTCAACCACATCAATTTTTTTCTCTAATAACAAGCCTCTCTTTTTAGTGATCATAGCAATTTTATCTGAAGGAATCTTCCTTTTGTCCATTCTGTTAGGCGCACTTCTGAAACTGATTAAAACAATCACAAAAACTAACGCATACTACAGCAGCACAGGCACACGCAAAGATAAACAAGTAAAGACTGAAGTAGCAGTATCTAAAACCCAAATGTTAACGCGGTAACCCCAACGCACATGTGTCAGCCTCATATTAACTGCATTTTGGTTCACATTAAAAGCAATCTGGTATCATTGTACAATTTGCCCTACATGGGACATCGCATTATTCGAACTTGCATTAAGCGTCACCTCTGTTTATGTGTGTATATCTATATGTCTTATATAGAGTGATATACATGCTGCATTAGCATACAGTTTGAACATTTGATAGAAATCTTTTTAATTTTAATAATGGTATAAGGGAAACTGTTTCTCTGTGAGAAAGCATGTATGTGGCTAGCTTTCCCAGTTCTTTTTTTGTCTTTTAAGTAGGGACATAAATGGCATATAATTACAGTCCAGGTTTTTTTTAACTTTCTGGTCATCAAAAGATCACAAAAAAACACTGACCAAAAATTTACATTTCCCCAGATAGGCTACAGCATAGAAATATGCATTCTGGGAGGATTTGCACATTTTGGGGAGATGTGCACATTTTGGAGGTGTGAAGTTATGCAACTGTTTACAAATGCATTTGTGCAAAATCTGATGCCATCAATAAAAGTATAATTGAACAAACGTTCTCTAACAATCTGCCAAATGCAGACAGAATGGATTCAATCCAGTCTCTCCATAGATCCCTTCTTTTAAGGCACCTTGTTCTTGAGTTCCGTTTTGGCAATTATTTTGTTCTCATTCAAGTTCAAACCTATGGTATCCGCAATGCACTGCTAGATAAATTCTTTCAGTTTCAGGACCAAACTAAATGTTCTGCTATATGTGATTGGCTTATTTATTTGAGATTGAGCATCCTTGATCTGGATCTGGGTTGTTGCTAAACCTCTCTCTTCCCCCAGTTTTTATCCCCCAATTCCACCACTTCCACAGGGGAAGGGTAGTTTTAAAACAGAACACCTATCTGCACTGATTCCAATGGGATCATTTTCCTTGTAAACTTTTTGCAACCTACCCCAGTGCAAGGGTGATGGAACATTGCAACAAAAATGGAAAGGGGAAGCTTTGTCAGCAATGGGTTCCCTACTCCTCTCTTTGAAACAGCGAACAGTTCTTTCACAAAAGCTCCTTATTTCCAATATATATCCAGCATGCTGTTAGCCAACAAAGAGTTTCTGAGCATGTGGAGAACTCTGCTCTTTGGCATCCCTGAGCTCCACCCCTGGGTGTGCCCCTCAAGAGACAGGCCAGCTTCCTAGCTCTACATTGGCCCTCTTCCTGGCCAGTCCTTCTCTCCTGATGCCGCACCATGAGGTCAAGGTTCAGACCAGACTCCTCTGACTCCCCTCCCTTTACCCCCGCTAGCAGTTGCCAACACTGTTCCTTCCCAGAGTCTGCCTGAATATTGGAAACAGCTGTCTTGACCTAAGCTTTTCCTCCTCTGCCTTCTGTGTGTCTGCAGACCTCAACTCCCAGGCCACACTGTCCTTATCAAAAGAGCTGGTGCCACCTGAAAGGTGCACCGAAATAGCTGTCTCTTTCATTCCCAACAAGCTTGCTCGCCACCCCTCACAAACGGCCACAGTCCTGATCCAGATTAGAGCTCTCTGTGTTTCCACTCCACCAAGTAAACCAACCACAGATAGTTCTGCTATGAACAGAATTTTAATGCTGGGTAAACTATTTATCCTTTTTTATATCACTTATAATTTATAACTATTATATATAAATTATAACTGTTTGTTATAAAAAAGACAAAGCATTTATCTCACTGTCAGAGCAATACGACAGTGGAACCAGCTGCCTAGAGAGGTTTGGGCTCTCCCACACTAGAGACATACAAGAAGAAACTGGACAGTCATCTGAGGGCTCCAAATGGTAGATATTGTTTGGCCAGCCCATCCTTGCGTAAAATTTCTGAATGAAGCAGGACAGTTCCATGAATGAAAACTCCATCTGGAAGAGACACTACCGGGCATTTGTGCAGAAGTATCTCCCCAACACTAATGAATGCACCTCATCACAGGCTCTGCAGTCTCACTCTAAGTGGAATTGGGGGATACCCCACCCCAGAGACACATGCAGTGCCTACACGGTGCTCTTCTCAAACGCGGGTGACCACTTTCCCCCCTCCCAGGTGTTAGAAGAACTATTTGAGTGATACTCAGTCTTCTCCATCCTGTTTTCTCCTGGCTGCTGGTCTTACTTTTATTATACACTGTTGCTTTTTTAAGCTTGTCTCTGATTTGTATTATTATAATGTTGTTATCCTTTATTTTATGCTTTTAATTTGTACTCTGTCTTGAGAAGTTTTGTTATTGGGCAGATTAAAAATGGAATAAGTGTATAAATAAATTTTCACTGACTATTTCTGTTCTGATTTTCTGATACGCTTTCAGAGCCCATGGCAGCTGATCAACTTGTTCAAAGTTGTTCCATGATCTCACTTTTTATTTGCTGGATTTTGTTTTAGAGAAATATTTCCACCGTAGGATCAAGGGTTTCTTTTTCTTTCCTTCCTATCAGCTACATTTTGTTCTGTAAAGTTACATATTGGATATTTTTGGATGGTTAGATCAATAGATAAGCTGTTACCATTGTGAAAGCTCTTTCTGAATTCTTTACCTGAGATTATGAGGACATTACAACTAGATTCATTACTTTTGACTGATTAGTTGCCCCAGCCTTCAGATTTAATATTCACACAAAGGAGGAAGGACCATAATAATACCTGGTGTTTCCTGGCTCAGTGACAGCCAGTTCCTGGCCCTGCTCACTGAAGTACAAGGAGAACAGAGAAATGTTTCATTTTCCAGTCAAAGCCCTCAGCTTAAACCCTGTCCACCATCCCTTGGCATCCTGTGCATTGGATGAACCATTAATATTCTTACTACTAAGAAATGTTTTAATTCTCTGTGAAGTATGTGAGCCACCCCTCAGGAGGACTCCAAATGCCATCCATTAGCCGATCCACTGGAATGTAAAAGCAATCCCACAGAAGCAGGCTTTAAGTTCCTAAAGCCATTAGGACGTTTTGCATCTGGAGGTGGTGGGTCTGGTGTCTCTCCTTTGGTTTATCCAGTTGAGAAGACCTTCCTGGTAGACTGAGTGATTGGCAGCATGGTCGGTGCTTATGCTGTTGAGTCCTGCCAGCCCAGGTCCTGGAGCAATTTGTCATTGCTGTGGTTAGTACTACATGAAGCACTATGTGCATAGATCAGAATAAAGGCATAGGCTCTGTCCGTAGGCCAATCTAATCCCA
Organism: Varanus komodoensis; assembly: GCF_004798865.1. Lineage (NCBI taxonomy): Eukaryota > Metazoa > Chordata > Lepidosauria > Squamata > Varanidae > Varanus > Varanus komodoensis. The sequence goes on along the minus strand of NW_025336345.1, from coordinate 3,470,472 downwards.
AAGATTAGGCACACAAGCGAAAGGAAGCACTGGGAAAAGGCAAAGGAGGCCAGTCAATTTCTCAATGCCACAAAAGAGGGATGAGTTTAAAACCAGTATTAAAATACTGTGAAAATCAGGGTGCTCGGCCCAGGTTGGTCTTGCAACCTTGATCTTCTGGTGGTGATGATGGCCAGATTGTCCTTTGCCTGGCAAGGGGAAAAGCTTTTGCCTCTTAGTTTATATGTGCCAGAAGCTTTTTTATGGGAAAGCATTCAAAAATATGAAGCAAAGTGGCACAGACTCAAATGTGCTGTGTTTCACAGTTTTCACACTGTCACAAGTGATCTGACACTGTACCGTAAGTGCAAAAAGTAAATGCGCAAATTACACATTTCAGCATATGAGTGGCCAGAGTTGGGCAAGCCGATGTGGCATTATTCTAAAGTAGATGCAAGATATGTGTGTACATGTGTGTAAGCAAATAATTGTATATGCAACAAGATATTACAAACTGAGCAGTACATAAAATTATCCACATGTCATAAATATTGATTACTGACCTAGTACCACGATAAATCAAGGGACCATATTCATTAAATCAAAGATTTATGCTAGTAAAAAGAGAAACAATGCAATTCATCTATTCCCCATTACAGCCCATGATTAATTAGGTTCCATGTTGATAGCTTAGGAGCTAGTTTTAGGGCTAAGACAGAACACGGGGCACTTTGAGGCAGCATTTTCTCCCCAGGTGAAACTAACTCCCTTTCCTGAGGTCTTGGGCATGTCCGAATGCTGGGGTGCACAGATGACACAGATACACCCCAACAGAGAGACAACCTACTTACACCCCATTATTCAGAGGGTAGCAGAGACAACATACACACACGCCAACTTTCAGGGGTGCTGCACCACTGGTACTGGCACTGAGAAGGCAGTGGCAGGTCATGGGGCATAGCCAGGATATGATGCGGTCCCCAGGCTAAAGTTAAGCAAGTCTGGGCCTTAACCCCCCACAGCCCCTGTAGTAGCTTCCCTGGTGAGTGAGTGAGGCTGGCTAGTGGTGAGCATGGTGTCTCCAGGGTCCCTAGAGGTATCTGTGGCTTTTGCTAGAGACTTTTGCATTTTGTCTACTTTTGCAGGGGTTCCATGGCTTCAGGAATCTGCTGGGCAGGGGATGGCAGCTTAGACTCTATCCCCTGCAGAAACTGTACAATGAAAATGTTTCACCTAGCTTATTTATTTATTTATTTATTTTTCGATTTATATCCTGCCTTTTTCCTCAAAGGACTCAAGGCAGTTTACATCATTCTCCTCCTCCATCTTCTCCCCACAACAACAACCCTGTGAGGTAGGCTGGGCTGAGAGTCTATGACTGGCCCAAAGTCACCCAGTTGGCTCCATGGCTGAGCGGGGACTAGAACCCAGATCGTCTGAGTCCCAGTCCCATGCTCTTAACCGCTACACTACACTGGCTCTCTTATATAAGATAACCCCCTGATTTTTGCCTCACTATTTCTGGTTTCAAGGGTCATCCTATACACAGCTACTTACGGAAACAGTTCCCTTCAAAGGGGACTCTTGTCTGAGTCTACAGGGGTGCCTTTCTTGTTTTCCAAGTAAATTACAAATTCACTGAGGGTGCATCCTGCCATCACTAAATAGAATATGCGGCCTTTTCAGTGATGACAAGGACTAATAAAAGAAGCCACCTATCTCTAGGCACACAAGTCTAGGATATTAATTAACAGGCCTTCCTGTCCTCGGCATGGCTAACAAGTTGTGTTATGGAGAATTCTGCCAGGCATGAGTTTAGCAATATTTGATTCACGTAACACATATGTATCTTTCTTAATTATGCTTTAATTCGCTGGTTGCAAGCAGCAGTTCTGATCTTTCACACAAGACTTTATGTTCCATCAACTTGCAGAAATGGGTGTTGCATTGCTAACTGGAGGCCTAAGACAATTTGGGCTCAAATAAAGGGAAGATGCTTACAGTCTTTAAACCTAAATGAGATGGGAAAATGTGATCCATGGGAGAACATATGTGTTAATGAGGGAGTTGAGGAGAGGTGGGTTGGCTGACGGAAGATGCTGGATTCAGGGGACCACAGAGGCAACAGTCCCAAGCCAGTCCCATGCCTAGCTTTGCTTTATATAGAAGGGCACAGAATCCTCCCTTTATATAGCTTGTTTTTCAGCAATGGTGAAAACTATGTTCACTTACTTACATAACTTGCAGAATAGAATAGTAGTAGAGTTGTAAGGGGCCTATGAGGCCGTTGAGCCCAGCCCCCTGCTCCGGTTCCACCTGTGGTCACCCATCCAACTGCAGACCTGTGCCCTTCCAGCTTCGCAAAGGAGACTTGAACTAGCTCAATGTTTAGCTATGCAGGCAGATAAGGATGCTTAGTAGCATATCAATTACTGCACACAAATGCCAAGTAATAAAGCAAATGAATATTGCACCCCATTGGTCAGGGCTCAAAGGGCATGATCAACCCAGCCAGGCTGCCAGATGCCCCAGAGGGATTGTTACTGTGTGGAGCCTTCCCAGACAGCTCTGGCATCTGCAGGGAACACTCTACTGAGGGGGGAGATGTTACACCCTGCCCTAAACGAGAGGTGGATGTGGGAGCTGGAAACCTCAGAGCATAGGCTGTGTTCCTGGGGAAGCATCAGAGCTGTTAGCAGCTTTAACAATACAGCTAGCACTTTTGTGTCTTCAGTGCTTGCGTTTGGACTGCAACATTCAGAGATTCAAGGCAGAATACACCATCAAGGATGAATATTGCACATCAGACTTGGTTGGTTGATTCTGTTGGACACCATTGCTTAAAAATATTCAGGCCTCAAACATTTCATGTCAGTTGTGACATATGAGAAATTTGTTTGTTTCCAGACCTTCCAGACTGCATAGATACAATTTCTAAGCGTACAACATAATCCAGAGACCAAAAATAGGTGTTCAGCAGCAAGCATGCACATGAAACACACACATAAAAATGTATAGTTTCAAAAATGCCCACAAAACAATGGGAGAAGCATCCGTGCATTTTAAAGATGCACACGATTAATGCATATATTTGAAAAACGTGGCCAAAAATATGCACAGATTTTCATGTGAAAAGCAAAAACATGAGACAGAATGAGCTTTGAAATAGAATTTGGAAAATTCTGACTATCTCATCTTTGGCTTGTACTCACATCCCTACTGGATTTTAGGTATGACGTTGGTATCGCTCATACATATTGCTGTGGCTCTTAATGATAAGGACATGCTCAGTCCCTGCTAAAAGGCACTGCGGCAGTGGAGGTACCGCACGCTCAAAGACTTGAGAAGGGCACCTGAGTGGGGGCTGGAATCTCAACCAAGGAGGTGTTGGCTGATCATAGGTCCGTTGGCATTTTTGCCTATTGGTCAGGCATGTGCCTCATGGCCCTGTGCCTTTGCCACCATAGCAAAGGATTTGGCTTTGCATGTGCATTGTCACGAAAGCACCCCAGAATGGGAGCACCACAGCTGCGTACCAGATGCTTGCAGATAAACACAGAAACATAGACATGGAAACAGAGCAATTCAGAAGGGGTCTCCCGGGCCATCTAGTCTGACCCCGGCTCCAGCCAGCTCTGCTCATGTCATGTTTACTATGTGTATGTCAAGCCTGTCCTTGAGCAGCCTCACCAATGGGGCCTCAACCACCTCCCACGGAAGCCCATTCCCCACCCTCGGGGTCCTAGCCGTCAGGAAGTGCTTTCTGGCATCCAAACTGAACCTTGGTTCCCTGAGCTTTGCTCCATTGGAGCGCATCCTGCCCTCCTCCACAAGAGAAAAAAAGTCACGACCCACCTCTGTGTGACACCCCCTCAAGTGTCGCTATATGTCACCAACATATCCCTTTTAGTCTCCTCTCCCAACTTTATTGTTGTAAGCCGCCCCAATTATTGTTGTAAGCCGCCCCGAGGCTTCAGCAAATGGGGCGGCATAAAAATGTTTTAATAAATAATAAATAAATAATAATGAGTGAATCTCCCAACTAATACCTGGGAGATTGAAATTTCTGAAAATTACCATGTCCCTACCCTGAGATATCCTTTGAATCTGGACTGTCAGGGCATCATCCAAGGTCTCAAGTTAACTTGGAGGGTGATAACATAGCCCCACTGTCAGGTCCCTCCCCCTGTCAAAACCCTTTAGTTTTACCCAGACTGCCTCTGCCAAATTCCCATCGGCACCACAGTCTGTCTCATTGCATCCTATCCCTTCCCTGACATACAACACTATGCCCCTCCCCTCTTTCCTTTCCCGTCCTTTCTAAACAGGTGATACTCCTCTATGTTTACATTCCAGCCTTGACTTTCATCCCACCAAGTTTCCGTGATCCCCACCAGGTCATACCCTCCTATTCCCAGGAGATCCTCAAGCTCTTCCTGCTTAATACCCATGCTCCTAGCATCAGTATACCTGCATCTCAGTCCCTTCCCACAGATCCCTTTCTTTGGGTCCTCCAGCCTCCTCCTTCCTTCCATCTTCCCTGATACTGGCACCCTCTTTGTAGAAGTCCAGCCAGCCCCTGCAATACCTCTAACACCCTGGTCCCAAAACCCTGGTCCTCTCCACAAACTTGTCCAATCAGGACAATTTTCTGGCAAGCCTGAACCCACCTACTCCCAGGCTCAGTTCAAAGCCTTCTGAACAAAGCTGTCTAGAACATTTCTGAAGGACCTTTTCCCCATCCTCACGAGCTGTGCCCCGTCCCCCACCAGACGTCCATTGGCAAGAAACTGGGTGCCATTCCTTCTCACACCGCACCCTGAGCCGGTCGTTCACCTCTGCAACCCTCCATTCCCTGGCTGTCTCAAATCCCAATTTGTTTACTAACTACTAATGTTATCCTTCAGTAATTCTTAGAACCTCCTAATAGTCACCTGCTTTTGCCATTTGCATGCTAAAATTGGCAGGTGCTCGATGAGACTCGCTTTTTCTGTTTCTCGATTTGGCCATATTACACAGTATGTTGTTTGCGTGCATTTGCACTTTGGATGTGGTCTGCAGACTGAATGCTGCAGTGGCTTAGAAGCTGTAAGCTAGTACAGTGTATTTGGAAATCTGCAGCATTTCAAGTGGTCCAGAGCGGAGGATTTATCTATTTACTTATTTTAAGTTTTTATATGCTGTCCCAATACTAAACGTCTCCGGATGGCTTACCAAAAGCAAAAAAGCGAATAGCAAAGCAACCATATGCAACCAAGAACACATAACACAGCTGCCTCTGACCCTCTGAACTCGGATACTTACAGGCATCCAGCGGCTGCAGGAGGAGCACAGAGGGATGGCCTGCCTTTGCGCTTCTCCCAGCCTGCCAAAGCCACAGAACGAACAAGGAGGAGGAGCTGAGGCAGTGCTGCGATTCCTTGCATCCAGCAGACCCACCTCCTCCTCACCACATCCCCTGGGATGGCCCCTGCCCCAGTGCAGCCTCTGGAGTCCCACTTGTCATTGTGGGGCCACAGGCAGCACGGACAGAATGGGTGGGGGGGCACTCTGATAGCAGAGCCCCAGCTTTTCTGAGGTTGCAGCCGGGCTGTCCGGAGAGCTTCTAGCAGCCATTGGATTGCTCCCTAAAGGCCCGATCCTAAGCCTGTTGAGATAGGACACAGCATGCATAGGATTATTGTGCCTAAAGGTAATCACCTACCCGGGGCTCTTTGTGCGGAAATCCCTTGAAACTTCAGTGTAGCTCCCACTTAGGGCCCTTCTGTCTTCAAAGCAGAAATAGTCCCATCACTGAAAGAGGCAGTCACAAGATGTGAATAAAGATTGCTAAGAAAGAAAAAGAAAAGAAGGTCCATGTCTTTCAACGTTCGTTCCCCTCTGGCATGAGGAAATGTTGCTGTGGCCAGCAGCAAAACCTCCCCCAGACACCTTTGAGTTCCCTGATCCTGAAGGATCAAGTATCCACCTGCAGCTGAATTGCACCAGCCCATTTGTATGACAGAAAGATGAAATAATACAGGTTGAAGAACGGAAACGGGTTCTTGGTTGCACATCACCTCTGTAGCAGCAGCCCATTGAGAGTTCTTCCCATGAAGCCATGGGGGAAAGGGCTGAAAGAAGGGAAGGACTGCAGCTGATTGGACCAGCCCTGCTAGTCTGAGCAGAAATGTGCCTTACAGGGCTCAGGAAAGCCCGGCATAGGAGGACACCTTTTTCCTTCTACAATCACTGGAGTTCATCTGAACTCTCTGGGTATGCTGCCACATAGGAAGCAGCCCACTTATGCTTAGATTAAAGGTTTCCTATGGTCACAAATCCTGGAAAGCCTTGAAGTACTCCCTGATCTTCCCTCCCCTTTCCCTTCCCAATTGCTGGGGAAGATTTGTTTGTCCAATGAGATTTTGAAAGGAGAAGCTCAGCTAGCAGCTTCTTCCACCATGTGAGTCGAAATAATCTGCAGTTCTCTGTTCCCCCGTATCAAAGGGGCAAGTGAGAAGAGGGTGTTTCAAGCTCTACCGCCTTTAAGTGCTTATAGAGAAGAAACCTCCAGGACACGAAACAAGCAGACCCCAGTTGCTTCCATGGGGTAAACAGAGCAGGTGGGCAAGCTCCTGGTCCTGCCCTTCTCTATAGGCTTAGATCTATCATTAAATGGCACAGTTTAAAAGACTGGCAGTCATTAAGGGGCCCTCTCTCTCTAGAGCAGAAAAAATTAAGAATTTAACTAGCTGCAAGTAGACATTTCATCTTGTGTCATGTGTGGCTGAGGTGATGCGCTTCAGAGTAAGTTCCTCAGCCCCTGTTGGATCAGGACCATCATTCACCAAGTCTGAACCTGATCCTACCCCATTTTTGCTTCTTGAAATGCCACCCTGTCCTAAACACACACACACACACACACACACACACACACACACACACAGAGAGAGAGAGAGAGAGAGAGAGAGAGAGAGAGAGCGCGCTTTAAAAATACCACAGTGGATACCAGTGGAGACTTTTTTCCTTGTTTAACCAACATGTATTCTTACATTTATTTTCCCTGTAGTGAACATGATTTGAATGTTATGGGTCTGTCACTGAAATGTTTTGGGCTGCTACTACAGCATTTCTTGCAAGCACAGTTTATTAGTATTATGGTTTTTTAATGCAGTAGTTTACAAGTTTAAAACAATAGAAAACAAAGCAGAACACAGAATGCAACAAGAATCCATTTCCAAAGTTTTCTGAAAAAGCAGAGTTTTTGCCCATGCTTGCAAAGCCAGGAGGGAGGCGACTTTCCCACCTTTCTTGAATTAGAGCTTGAGAACATGGAGGCTGCTGTCAAAAAGGCCTTACCTCTGGGAGAAGCTAACCTGGCCTCCACATGGAAATGGAAACGGAAGAGACCTCATCGAAAGATCTCACACACTGCGGGGTCATGTAGGAAACGATCTAGAAAAGAAAGTGCAAAACTTGTGTAGTTGCAGTAGTAACAGATCACGTCCACTTCATATGTTCTCAGAAGTGAAGAGTTAGTACAGGAAACTAGAGGATGGAATTGATTCTGGGTGCAGCTTTTGGCAGTCAGTGTCATCTTGTTCAACTTTTTTTTAAAAAGAAAACCTAAGGAGTACAGTGTCTTGCCATTTTTCTTAATGATTGCACCTTCAAATATACAACAAAATGTGAAATTATTCCTAACAACCCCAGCATGTTCACAACTCCTGGTTAGCATAAAGCAAAACACTCAGCCAACACTACAAGAAAGGGATGCTTAAAGGTTAAAAGCAACCTTTAAAGGAAAATTATGTTGTACATCATCCCAAAATTTAATATGACTTTATGCATAATAGTAACATGCTGGGTAATGCAAAGATACTTCTAAAGGAGCTTAATAACAGTCCAATATTCCCCCCTTTAAAATATGAAAATGTATGTCAAAAAGGGATGTAATGTAGCTGCATCTTGTATCCACTGATGGAATGATTTACATAGATAGCATTTAACATGCTATCATCATTATCCTATCAGTCTTCTGTCTAACGCAGATGTCTCAAGACAGAGTTCTCAATGTTCTCAGAGGTAAAAAAGAATAAAAATCCCAAAGCAAAATTATGGGGAATAGACTATTCAAAATCAGAAAGGGGAACTGCTGAATTCTAAATAAGGTGAGATTTTTAAGAAACATATGCCTCCTCTTAAATGTAACCTGAGATAAATCAAATAATGAATAGTAGATATACCAACTATTAGTTAAGAAAATAGCACATGCAACCAGTATGGAAAGGACTGAATAATGTTAATAGTAGGCACTGTGGCAGCTTCTGGCAGCTTTTCTTAAGTAGGCTGAGAATATAAGTGCTGCAAATCTAGTTTGGTTTCATCAAATATATGTATGCCATTTCCAAACTATACATGACAGAAAGAGTCTGGGGTTGGAACTCCACTGCCTTGTTCTAATATCAAAAGGAGCTTCAAAGCCATGGTTGGTGCCATGCTATGCAGCCATGGTGGGACCTCAGACATCCAGGCCCTCAAAATACGAACATAAGAAGAATGCTTATCAAGTCCAGCATCTTGCTCAGCCAGTGGCCAACCATCATGAGGTGGCAAGACTCACTGGAGCAGACCATCTTGCTAGGGGGAGTCAAAGGCAGAAGAAGAAGGAGAAGGCCAAATATGAGATGGGTTGACTCCATTAAGGAAGTCTGAGCCTTGAATTTAGAAGAGTTGATCAGGGCTGTCATTTTGGAGGGCTTTCATTCATAGGGTCTCTGTAAGTCAGAAATGGCTTGATGGCACAGAACAAAAATAGTGGCCATCCAGATGATCCAAGGGGAAGCCCACAAGCAGGACATGAGCACAGTTACAGCATTTTCCAACTTTTTCCTGGCAACAAGTGTTGAGGAGCAGACTGACTCTGGTACAAGAGGTGAGCTGCAATTAATGCAGCAATTAATGGAGACAGAGGTGGACAGTTCCAGCATCAGAGCATGAGTAGATCTGCACCTGCCAGGGTCCAACAGGACTAACCTTGATTTCTGCCACGTCTTTTCATCTTGTTTTTAAACAATGTTTTGTAGGCTGGTGGTAGCTGGTTAGGTGTGTGCATGTTTTCAGTTGCTCATTTTATTCTTTAAATGTATGTTATCCTATTCTACAATAAAAGGGTGCTAATTCCCAAATATAGATGTTTAGCATCATGTTTATTCACACATGCTATGATGTAAGGAAACTGAAAATGTGACACTGCATATGTGCAGAGATCTATCTATCTATCTACTACCTATTTATCTAGCAAGTTTGCAAAATTTTTGCAAACTCTGCCATTGGGAATGTGGAGCGGTGCACAGAATGGTGGCTAGGAAGAGTTAACAGTATGTGATTCACACAGATGGCTAGAGAGGAGTGCAGGGTGGGGAAACCACCAAGTCCAGGGCCTATATTTACCTGGTTGCACAACTCGTGCCATGACACAGAGGGTCTTTGCATGAGCGGCTCCACACTTTGTGCCCCATCCAAATTGCCACACCTGAAGCTCCTGCTACCCACCCAGAAGGGACTTTCAGGCTTGAGCAATCCCATACAGCAAAGGGGGGCATCCTGTGGCCCTCAGCCCAGTGTTGTGCAGACCTTGGTTCAGTTTTAAAAGCCCTCTCTTAGCTATTAGTTCAGAGTGCTGGCAAAAGCCATCTGTCCCTCCCACAACCGCCTGGTGGAAGGAAAGAAGAGGGGACAGGTGAAAAGGGATGGCCCTGCTCTTCCACTGGCATGTGGCCCTTGACAAAGTATCCCTAAGGCAGAAGCTCTTTCAGGATGTGGCCTGTTAGGTCTGGAGCCCCAGAGACACTTGCTGAAATCGAGCTACAGAGGTCCTGATTGCATAATTTTGCCCAGTCACTGACTGTCAGCCTAAACTACCTGGATATGAGGTGGAGCGGAGGAGGACAGTGTAAGCTGCCTTGGTTCCTTGCAAAGGGAAAAGGTGGGCTCTACGTGTGGTGAGGGCGAGGGAGAGGATTCTACTCCTCGCCGAGGTTTGTTTTCTCTTTTACAGCTGGTAATAGCTTGAGGTGTGATCTGGACTGGGCCACAACGTGGGACAAATGGTTACCCCCCTTCCCATGTCCCACGCACATAGAGAGCGTGTTTAATGACAGAAGGCGGTTATTGGGGATTCCAGTCATGCCATGAGCAGTTTGACTCTTAGAATGAATTTCATAATGGTGAAATAGCCGTGATCACTAGGACAAAATGAGAGATCTGTGAAATTCTCAACATAGAAATATATTGGAAGAAGTATTCATTACATACTTGTGGAATGACAGGTAACAGACATGTCATTTCATCTGTTCTCAAACTTAACTACGGAGTTAAGTTTGAGAACCCTGCACTCTTTCCATTGTGAACAGTTTTGCCTGAACTTACCTGTCCGACAATCGCATGCTTGTCTTGGCAGCATGGTTTGCACACTCCCTGTTCTATCTTCCCAGCCTTGCCATGCATCCCAGTAGCACCCACAAACAAAATCCGCATCCCTTCCCTATACTTGCCCATAGAGAACAGCATCCTTCTCCTGTTTGGTCCACCAGAGTCCAGAGGTGAGATCCCCCTTCCTGCTCTCAAGTGAATCTGCATGTCTGTGGTGCTTCCCAGCCACTCTATTACCTACAGAGATCCTCTCCTGCTCGTGCTATGTATTTTCATGACAGACACATCCCTAGGCCAATGGGAGTAAAGCAAGCAGTGATGGATCTGTTGCTAGGAGATTGAAGGCAATACAGATTGAAGGCCAGAAGCGTCCAGCTCTGTGGCCTTTCTTGCTAGGGAATTCTATGATATTTCCATACCAACAATAATACCAACAATACAAAAACTGTAAGCCGCCTAGGAAGACCTCAGCAGTTTTAGGTGGTCTATAAATACATGTATAAATAAATAATAAAATGGCAATCTTGGGTCTGGATGACAGGAGAAGTTGCAGTGAAGTGTGGAAACCTTAGAAGATACCACTTAATCTCTCTGTGGTTTCAGAAACCTAATCCTACCAAACTAGAACTCCAGAACTGGATTCAAATGATGCAACAGATGCACAATGGTAAGATTTCACCATGACTCCTCATGCTGTGCAAACCCGCCCTTTGAGTTTTGAGGACTGCTGCATGGAAATGCGCAACAACCTGATACCTAGAAATCTTATGCTATTTGCATATTTCATAAGCACCCTTGAGAATTAAGGAGTAATATGCCTGACATTCTTAAAAACATCACCAGTATTAAGATTCCATGCTATGCATTTGTAAATTGATTCAATTTGTTTGTTTTGTTTAATTTATTTATGTTCACTAGTTAATTGGGGCATAATTAGGCAACATTAACATGTTCATTTCTATTTGATTTCTTAAAAGCTAACTTTAAAATTTAAGAAGTTCCAAAGAATCTTAATGAAAGAAAATCTTACCAAAGTAGCCTTAACAAACAAAAAAGAAAATATAAGCCATTTTGTTGTCTGTTGTTTAGTCACAAAGTCATGCCTGCACCCCATGGACCACATTCCTCCAGGCCTTCCTGTCCTCCACCATCCCCCGGAGTCCACCTAAGCTCACACCCACTGCTTCAGTGACTCCATCTAGCCACCTCATTCTCTGCCTCCCCTTCTTCTTTTGCCGCCAATTGTTCCCAGCATTAGGCTCTTCTCCAGGGAGTCCTTCCTTCTCGTTAGGTGGCCAAAGTATTTGAGTCTCATCTTCACTATCTGGCCTTCTAAAGAGCAGTCAGGGTTGATTTGCTTTAGGATTGAACAGGTCATGTTAGCACTATTATTGCATATATCACCTAATGACAGAACAACATGGTTATATATTAATTGCGTATCTGTCATATCTAATAGCTTTGCTAGGATGACTATCTTATAGATCTTAACTTACTCTGTGTCAAGAACTGCTATCCCCCAACCCATGTAATACATGCAATCTCTACAGCCTCTCTGGAAAGGACATTCTGGCTCTGGTTTGTTTGTGCCCACCCAAACAGGCCATTGGCTTATTCCTAGGTTGAAGGAGTATGAGGAAGTTTCCTGTCTCACTGGTTCCTAGCTTGAGCAATGAGGTGCACCTGAATATGTTTCTAGTCCCTCTTTGGTCCTGATTTTTGGCTTGTGCTGCAATCCTGCTTCAGTCCACAGTCCAGCTTCAGTGTTGCCTCTGTGCTCACTCTCTGATTCAGACTGCTCTTCAGTTCTGACTCAGGATGTTCTCCAGTCTTGTCTTCTTGTTCGTCCTCTGCTCTTCTACTTAAGCAAGCCTGGTGCTTGTTTCCTGGCTCCCTCCAGAAGGCTGCTCATGAACCATCCTTAGACATTCAGAACACATGCATGTGCAGAAAATATAAATCACCCTAAAATCGATCCCAGTTGGAATTATAAAAATAGTAAATTTTCATTCATTGGAACAAAATTGGGACTTGTCATGCAGTCAAGAAATACGAAGTTACTAGATCCAACTTATGGGCCAATTAATTTTAAGTAGATAAAAGCAAGATAGTTAATCCACTAAATGTCGATTCAGAAGACCATAACAATACCAGTGAAGAGCAACACCAGCACTTCATTTTGCGAACTCCTCTCATTCTTCTCGCTTTTCACTCTAGCACAGTCACGGGTATCCAGTGCTGTTAAAGGATCAAGACCCAGACTTTCCCATATCACAACTCAATATCATTCTCCCATTGCTTTCCTAAGAGAGAAGCAAACAAGTGACAATTAAATGGCAGAATCCAGTGACAGAAATGACAGCTTCAAAAATGAAATGCTATGAGACTGACAAGTATTTGAACAGACTGCTGTGACAGATTATGCTAGAGAATTCCTAAAGAACCATGATCAGTTTTCTAAGGCAGTAAACTCTGTATCTGAAGGGTGATTTGAAGGCCAGTGAACAAATTGAGATAAGTATTCCACTGCACAAAGTATGCAGCTGTAAGTTTCATCCATGCTGACAAACTCTTATTCAAACATGAAATTAGCCACTGCACCCTGATATTGAATTCTTATTAAATTTACCATCCACTAGAGTTCTGAAAGCTTCTGGACATGAGCAATTGTAACATGATACTGTGCTCATTTGGCGCACTTCTTTATTCTTGCTGTGCAAACTTCATCAGCAATGAACCATCCTGAAACAGCAGCCAGTCCCATGATAACATCTTTACTCTCAGTATTCCAAGTTTATTTTAAAAAATAGCAAATATTTTTTTTATTGGTAGCACAATCATACGTGCTTCCGCAGAAACTGAAAATAAAAAGGAGGCTGTTTCATAGCAAAATTTGTTTCAGAGCGATAAGGCATCTGGTGTTCATTTACGTCTTCAAGTTAATACGTATTTGCTGCAATGATGTGTCAAAACTGCAATTATCGCTTTGGTTTGGGTGGTGTTGTTTTCTGAAACTACTGTCAGGTTTTCAGTATTTGTCATCATATTTTTCAGAAAAAGTATTGTGTTCTGAGGATTGCTAAAGCAGGACTCTGAAGAGGCAAGCATCGCGGAGAATCTCTGAAAAGATCCTCACATTATAGACATTTCTATTTTCTGCATGTCTATTTCTATTGTGAGCAATCATCTCTGTCTTTTGGTACCTGACTTCATATTTAGATAAAGGTTATAGAAGATATCGTGGGTCAGCTCAGGAAACAGAAATCAAGGGTAGGGGTGAGGAGGAAGACATTTCTTAGGACTGGGAGTTGGAATTGTGTATCCAAGTGGCACTCCAGTGAAGTATGCACAAGAAGTTCAAGTGCTGGAGATCAAAAGGAAGAAGCCAGGATGAAGAGTGGCAAAGGTCCTAGACCCCAGGGGCCAAAGAAGCTGAGCTGAAAGCACCAAGGACAGAAATGCTGCTGCCAAAGGACTAGGATGAACGGAAGGAAATTGCTTTATTACCTAGACTTGGCTTGAGTAGGGAAACAATTTGGGAGAAGTGTAGAGAGCAAGGCGTTTTCACGTTATTTTCATAGCCTAATTGCTCTTATGGTTAACTGATTAAATGGTTTTAACATCTGTCCCCACTGCCCATGGTAAATATCAGAAGAAATTTCTAATTTAAACATTTCATGATGTGTTGGTGTTTAACCTTGGTCTAATGACTTTGTTTTCACACATTCCCCACCCCACCCCCACCCCAACTAATTGCTTTCCCACACTACCCAGGACAATGAATTGTGTGGCTTGGTATGAAAGTCCATCAGAGACACAAAGTTTGCAAATGATCAAGGATTCTTTTAGTGGAGGCAGCCAGGAAAAATAAAGATGGCCTCTTGATGGTAGCAGGGAGGATTACAGGAGCTGCTTGCCAAGTAGGAGACTACGGGGGTTAGTCTGCTTGCTTCTTCTCCCTCCCTCAGTGCATTGCAGCCTATGCCACGACAGCCAGAAAGGCCTTTCAGAGGTAAGATGATCAAAAGTGTGTATCCTATTTGTGACAGAAATAGCAATGCATCCAGTCCGTCTAGAGCTTGTTTCCACCTCTAACAGTGCTCTTACTTACTTACTTATTTCATCTATTCTTGCCTTTCCTCCAAGGAAACCAAGGCAGAATAGGTGAGCTTTCTGCTTTCCATCTTATCCTCACATCAGCCCTGTGAGGTAAGTTAAATGGAGAGCTGACGAGTGGCCCAAAGTCACCTGTTGAGCTTCATGGTTGAGGTGGAATTGGCACCTTGCTTTCCCATGTCCATGGAGTTTCACACCACGGCACACTGGCCCTCTTCTTCCTCGGATAGGATTGTGCAGGGCTGCCAGCGGTCTGGTTTTCTCCTAGTAGGGCATCCTGCTCTCGCTGCTTGGAAGGTAAGAGGGCAAACGTTGTGTTTGTGAGGGGCAGACATCAAAGGGATGAACTTTAAATAAGGAAGGGTGAGGAAGGAGGAGTTGGAATTAGCCTGTTCCCCTCTTTCCTTCCCCTGTCTCCTCACATGTTCTTGAACCACCAGTCCTGAAAGTTGGGACAGGATATGTAAAACTACCCATTCTACTCCTTTCGGCTCTACCAGGCCTGCCAGACACCTTGTCTCCTGAGAGACCGCAGTCAAACCAAGCCCCACTCGCTCCGTCTCACTGGTATTCCTTGCCTTGGCCTGGGATGCCCCAAGGGGAGAGCAGGCAGCCTCACGTCGTTGCCACTTAATAATATCAGGTTCGCTCTTCTGCTGCCAGTTCTCTCCACCAGAACTAGTACATATTTTCATGACTGTCTCTTCTGGAGATTTTGAAATTAATAAATCACTCTTTCTCTGATGCACTTTAACATCCTTAATAGTACTGAAGCTGAGCTTCTAGATGAGTCCCACCAATATCAGACAATTTACTTCCCTCTCTTCTCTTTTTCTTGACTAGAGGCAGTGATATCGATGCCAACTAGTGTATCCATGACAGCAAGGCTATGTTGATTACCACTCTAGCTTGGTTTCTGCCTTGGCCGGAAGTACCCTGTCCTGAGGTACCCCGAAGTACCCAAGGCATGAGATTTGCACTGGGAGAGATGCAGTTGACAGGAAACCTTGAGTATAGTTAAGGCTGAGTAGCCAATCGTCAGCTGGAGGCAGCAAGGGGGGAAGTAAGCAGGAAGGGGGACCTGTAACCCAACAGATACTAAATGGGTCAGGGGGAAAGGGACAATCTCTTCACTGAGTCTTCCCGCCAGCATGCCACTTAGCGTTGCACCCTGGGACCATGAATGAGGTTTAGCTGTCTGAACGTCCAAGAACCCGCCCAGGAACTATAAGGTTGCGCCAACAGATGGCAGTTCTGCCATGCTTTGCGCGTTGCTCCATGCTGTCCTGCCTAGTAGTGGATAAAATACTGGCTGAATCTGGGAACAGACAGATTTTCCATAATTGCTGCTTATGCAGGCCAGAGTGCTTGATTATAACCACACTACCAAAGAGAAACATAGCCTTTAGAAAACAGCTGAGAAACCTATGGTCCTCAGTTATATCCAGCTTTCGAGATGCTATAGGGTTGCCCTTGCTCTCTTGGGAATTACTTTGTCCTTATTTCGTGTGTGTGCATTTCTGTGCAAGACTTAGTGAGGCAGAGAACAGATGGAATCACTTTTGGCTCTGTCCTCACCCATATTTGGTTTGGGGTCTGCCTACAGGCCATAATGGATTTTTTCCTGCAGGTAAATGGCTCTTCATAGGAAAAAGGGTCCCCAACCCCAACATTAGACATAGTTTGGATCATCCCATCTTGACATTCCTCTCTAATTAGTGGAAAGGAGAACGTCTTCTCCCCAGTCACTTTACATACATTTTGAGTCCTGGTCTTTTGTGGTATGCATCCTTTGTACCCCAAGCCCTCCTTCCTGCAGAACTTGTACAGAGGAAAACCAAGTCACTGCCCGTCTTTAGTGACTCAGTCAGCCACCCCCTGCCATCCCCTGTTCTTCCAAGAGGTGCTGGCATGCCTCCTAGATCCCTCTACCCACCCACCTTCCTGCTGAAGCCCTCAATATCAATTGCTTGCCATATTGCTGCTTTATTGTTAATGTGATGCTCTCATGACGAGAACTCAGAATGCCCTCTGGGTTTTGTTGTATGTGCCCATGTGCGCAAGTATTTAAGGATTAAAATAGTGGTGGTGGCAGTGGTCTACAAGAAGGGATGAACCGATTTCTTTAAATCAGATCCACCAGTGCCTTTGATGTTTAGGCATGTTTCTTTGCCCTGCTCTGTTCACTGACAGGACTGAATTGTGAGCAAATGCATTTATGGAAGTTCACCCTTCTGAAAATGCCCAAAATCAGTCTCATTTGCATCCACCACAGAGTTTCCTGGTCTCCCGAGGTGCAAGCAATGCCGGCGGTTCCAGAGATTCATGATGGGGAAAGGAATGGTGGGGCACCAGAGGGTGGCTTGAGGGATGCTTTGGCTAACTCCATCATAGATTTGTTAGAAGAATATAGAACTTTTTCTTCTGGCTGCTGAGTGGAGCAGAACATTCTCAGACCTGGGTAGCATTCTCCTATATTATATTGATGATCGTTCCATGGATTAGCACCATTCAAAACCTGAACGCAATTTATGATCCTTATATGCAAAACATCCTGCCATGAACCTCCAGACTGTCTTTTTAAATGTATTATGAATATTATTGGTAATGTATCAAGGTGTCTTTATGCAGGATGGCATAAACTTCTGCACTACTTATTGCCATAAAGCACATTCCTCTGTTTTTATTTATATCCACATTAGCTGAATAGGAGAGGATCTGCAGCCAGCACTAAGAATCAGAATAATTTATATATATCAATAAAGTTCTCGAGCCAGTTGCTGGGAGCTTGGAGGGGGAAAGTAGCTCTATTTAAAACCATTAGCAACTGGATAAATTGAAAATAATTCTCTATTTAGAAGACACAATGCAAGGCAGTTGGCAGCAGGGGTCTCAGCGCAGCAAGGTTATGCTAAAGAGACTTTTAAAATGTCATTTTCTGTACCTATAGGACAAAAATCATAAGATGAAACTTTATTCTTCTGGTATTTAACTCAGGGCTAAGGGGAGTGGGGAGAGCTCATTTCTAAACTTCACCAACACATTGTGGAAGGGCAGTTCACACACATGCCTAGTAAATGCTTCACAATAAAGTGTTATGCAGTGCAGGGTTCTCACAAAAAGATAAACCAAAGTTCAGGTTCAGTGTGGGTTCAGTGTGGATTGTTGCTGAATCATGGGTTATTTAGTCATATGAACCCAGGCACACTAACCAAGTGTGTTGATTATCCATAAACAACCCTTGAAGAGAACCTGTGTCTAGTTGCTGAGGCATGAACTGTGAGTTTTTTGTGGTTAACAAAGCACGGTTTGTGTTCACACAAAGTGCCACAGTTCAACAACCACGCATGGCTGCACAACAACCCACATTCAGCCCTTACTTAGGCCTTCCTCAGCCCATCCTCCAGCTTGCCATGTTGTATGGCCATGGCCACTGTATGATCCCATGTACTGAAGAATGATTAGAGGTGACCACAGCAACCCATTTAGTCAAGGCAGAGCTATTTAGAAGCAAACTCTTTGTCTTCATCTCTACTCATAGCATCATGAGATGATCCTTTATTTCATTTGCTTTCTAAACCAGCTTTAGGAATGAGTGCCATAAGTACAGGTTAGGGGACAAGTGGCTGGAGAGCAGCACTTGTGAAAGGGATCTTGGGGTGCTGGTCGACTGCAGGCTAAACATGAGTCAGCAGTGTGATGTGGCGGCCAAGAGGGCAAACACCACCCTTGGATGTATAGCCGGAAGCGTGGCTTCTAGATCGAGAGAGATATTACTGCCACTCCATATGACTCTGGTGTGCCCACAAATGGAGTACTGTGTTCAGTTCTGAGCTCCACATTACAGGAAGGATACAGCCAGGTAGTAATCAGTGCAGCATAGCACCACAAGGATGGTGGCCAGATTGCAGGGAACGTTGTGTGAGACGTGACTGAGGGAACTGGGTCATTTCAGCCTGGAGAAGAGGAGACTCCAATGGGATCTCTGGGGGACATATAGGTATGTGAGGTGCTGTTTTTCCCAGCAGAGGAGGGCAAGATGCATTCCAATGGGGCAAAGCTCAGGGAACCAAGGTTCAATTTCAATGGCAGGAAGTACTTCGTGACAGCTAAGGGCCCAAGGATATGGACTGGGCTTCCATGGGAGGTGGTTGAAGCCCCATCGGTGAGGGTATTCAAGGATAGGCTGGACATGCACATGGTAGGCATGTCATGAGCAGAGCTGGCTGGAGCTGGGGCTCAGACTAGATGGGCCAGGAGGCCCCTTCTGACTCACTCTGTTTCTATGTTCCCACACTCTGGTGCCATCCAGATGGGTGGGGCAGCAATTCTCATCATTCCCAGACAGAAAAATGAACTTAAAAATCATGTCTTCGTGACTTGATTTTGTTCAAGAGTTCTAAGTCTAAAAATAGTATGCAAGAGCACTGGTCTTTCTGCATCTTCCAACACTTCCACATGAAACATTTGTGTATAATTGGTACTCTAATTCACAGACCCCTTTGTCCAAAGGTTGCATATTTGGCTGAGAATTCTCTTTTGATCATTGTTTGTCTGCACAGACTAGACAGACCTTATCAGCTAATGCAGCGGGATAAAAATCCAATGAATAAATAAAACAAATAAATTTGCAACTGCAATGAATGTTTAAGGCAGCTTGCGTGCAAGACAGAAGAACGTGGGCTTCTAGTGGACTAGTGGCGCGTTTTTTATGGATCACGAGCTGCAGCCAGTTGCTGGGATTCCTGCAGAAAGTGTTGTCCCAGGTGAGAATTGATATGATCCAGCAAGAGATAATTTATATTCTTATGCAGACTATCATAGTCTCAGGATCACCTGACACAGATTTGTTATTAGTAATCTCCTGAATGTTCCTTTTCTGCACTTTTCTTTTCTGCACTGAAAACAAACTGGTGGAGCATAGGGGCTATGTCAGGAAAAGGGTAAAAAGACCGTGCAAGCTTTAATCAACCCACCCCTGGTTCACAGCAACCAAACCAATAAATTCTATCATGAAATCACTCCATTAAAACCAATTAGGAATCTAAAAATAAAAGCCTATTGAAAAATCATCATTTTTGGCTTCAGGCAAAGACTTTAATATCCTTCCATAGCATTTTTGCTAACATCTGTTTAATGCAGCTGGTGTTTGTCTTGTGCCGCACTGTTAATTTTTAGTAGTATTTGTTGTTGTGTTTGTGATCTTAAATTTTGATTATTTTATCTCTTAGTTGTAAGCAGCCCAGGAAGTTGTGAACCTGATCAACTGGGCATCAAATCTTGCGAATAAATAAATAATGTCCTGACTAACACCTTTGAAATTCACGTCATGGCAACAGGAAGTCTGTCTACAGTACATAATCGTGTCACTGCAGATGTTCCCTATTCACTTTGTCCAAAGCATTTTTGATTTAATTTGACTCTAAAATTATTCTCAATTGCCATCTTTCTACCCACTTCCCCAAGCATCAGTCCTCTCTCTGTGAAAGATGTGTTCCACGCCGCTAATTATTATTTCTGCTGCCTTCTTCTGTGCCTTAAAAAAATCCATGAGGTTGGCCTCTGTGTAAAACAGGATGCTGGAGTACTGAAACATTTGGTTTGATCCAGCTGGGCTCTATTCCATTTTTTATGTTCTTAGGATAGCACGAACTTTATATATTTATTAGCCATGTAACTGTAATGAGAGTTGGAAAACATACAGCTTTTTAAAAAGGAAATGTATTCTCATATCCAGGCACTTTTCAGTTCAATAGTTCTGTTTATTACCTTAGTGTAAAACCCACCCATTAAACTGTCACCTTTGTTTTCGTGCGTACATGTGTGTATATATATACTCTGAAAGGCTAAAATGTCAACACATACATTGCATTTTCTTGCATTCTTTCATCAGTGGCCTAGAAACCTTTGGCAATTTTGTCCTGCCAGTTGCAAAGGGAAAGCTAAGCTGGCCGCACTGGAATTTTGTCCAGCAGATCTGTTTAACCTTAAACAAAATCTGAGCTCAGCCAAAAGGGAGAGAAGCCGTTTCTGAGTAAACAGGCGGCCAGGCTGATGTGACCACAGGCCTTTCCCTCGCTTCCCTCACCCCAAGGGGTGTGGGTGTGGGGAGGGGGAAATGTTAAACAAATAACAAAGAAATGGTGTGCATTAGCATTCTTGCCTTGAAGAAAACTTCCCCAGCAAAGCCCCACGTGCTACAGCCGCACTTTGAACATTCCTACTGCTCTTGTGCCTCAGCCAAATTAAATCTGTTTTTAGTCTATATCCCTATGCTGTCATGCTGTTCAGCATGCATACACACATACATATATTCAGATGATGTTATCTGCTGTGTTTTAGGGCTCTCCACTGCAGCAGGATTGCGACACAGTGTGTGACATTCCTGGGACATGATTTGCTCTGTGCTCTGTCAGATTATTCAAGACCTGAGTTGCCAGAGGACCATGGACCTCATCTTTCCTGCTCGGGAGGAAACAGCAGCCTTCTGTTGTTGCACAGCATTTGCCCGGCAGCTGCCTCTGAGCAAGGGCTGGGGCTGAGGCTGAAGCTGCGGCTCAGCTTGCTTCCAAACATGACGCTTTTCCCCATCGGCAGCCCCTGCTCATGGGGTAAGCTCCAGCTGCAGAGGAATGGATGGGGGAAGAGAATGCCAGGCCTCCAGATTCAGACATGTGCAGCCGGTCTGGACTGGTGGAATGGGAAGCCATTCTTTCCTCAGCAACTGCTTCATCCTCCTGCAAATGCTGCACAGAGGTCCAAGGGACCCTGGCAAATGGGGTGAGTTGTAATGTGTGCGTGTTTGGTTGGCGGGTGAGGATGCAGAAGCACCTTCCACAAGCAGAGCTCATCCACTTATCCAGGACAGATCCGGGATCCAGCCCAGTGTGGGGAGTCACCGGGCTGCCAGCCTCCGCATCTCTTGAACAGGTGGGTGGGTGGAGTGGGGGACCAAAGGGCAGCTTCACAGAATGCGGGTGGGGGAGACAAGGAGTGGGACTTACTGAACGAGGAACAGGGGGAAGGGGAGGCAGTAGGACTGATTGCTCAGACAGGCGTATCTTATAAGGCAAGTCTCCAAAGGCATTTCGGTGTCCTGCCCTTCCCTGGCTGCTGCCCTTGCCTGAGGCAATTGCCTCACTCCCAACAGCAGGGCTGGTCCTGTTTCTCTTTTCTGTCTTCTCCAGATTTACCTATTTATGCCTTCTCTTCGTCCCCTTGCTCTTACCCCTCAGTGGTTCAGCTCTACCACTCTGAATCACTTCCGGGCCCATTCCCAGCACCCACGTGTTCAGGGTGAATCTCTTTACAGGGGAGGCCTGTGCATAGCTGTGTGTGTAGGATTACCTTGTGCCTAACAAGTGGACAGGGCAAGACCACATTTGGCCCGATTTTTAATGGGTTTTTGACATAGTCCCTCACCAAGTTTCCTCAGCGGTCATTTCATAAGAGGAAAGGCCCTCTGATGGCTCGCTGACTGGTTAAAGCCGAGAGTAGGGCTGTATGAGACTGTTGTTTCAGGATACAGATCATTCGACTTGCAATCCCAAATGCAAACAGGAACTTTTTTTTAGGAGTTTGGAAATTGTTGAACTTGTGATCACGTTTGCAAAACAATTACATTTTAAGAGGTACATTTTTAGAAAATACAGTTTAGTGCTTTACTCAGTGGGGCAAAAATAGATACTTTTGCGAAATAACCAGGAAAATGTGGATTTTTCCTGTTTGAAATGTCTATCTTTCTAGTTCAAACAGAGAAAACTCAGTCCCAACTGAGCATGGGAACAAGATGAACAGGGCTACAAAATGGACTTCACAGTTTCTCCATGGACCCAAAGTTCTCCATCCCTAGCAGAAAGGAGGAACAAATGGGGAGTTGAAAACAACGATCTATAGAAGGACCAGTACTTTTAAACATGTGCATTAACAGTCTACAGTTAGTTTTGGTGAGCAGTGAGGTGCTCATGTTTGTTATTTAGGGTAGTTAAAACAAAAAGCAATGATAAAAAGTTTTAAAGGGATTTCTCCAAACTGAGAGAATGGGCATTAGAATGGTAAATTCTCTTCAATATAAGCAAGAGTAAAGCGACAGACATCACTTGGGCAAAAAGTTACGTTAGGATCTAGTGGTGACTAACCAGGAAGGGGATCTTGGGAGGTGGTTGATAGGGAGGGTCATGAAAAAGGCAAATTCCATGTTGGGGATCATTAGGAAAGGAACTATAAAAGAAAAATGCTAATAGCATAACACATTCCCACATATGAATGAATACTGCATGAATTAAAAATATCATCCACACATAACAGTATTTGTACTTAACTGTGGTTTTTTCTAAGCAAATTTCTTTTGTTTAAGACTTTAAAAAAATTAAATAGCTACCTGATAAGCTTTCTCTACTGCATGCCCTTCCTCTGTGAGATACACTACATTCTTTCTGTTATAGGTTCAAGCTGACTATGTTCTTTTTGATATCCAGTTTTCCAAGGAAATTTCTGGATTGTAAGCATGACTTCACAGCTGATAAAGGACAGGCTTTGGGGAGCAATTAATCCATCTGAAGGTACATCCTCTGCCCATCCATCCTAGCACCCTGTACAGAATCAATCAATGGATTTACCCATTGACTTATCCATTGCTCATATATTCTATAGATATCCGGCATCAGTGCTGCTTTTCTTTTTGGTATCCATCTGTTATGCCCTTGGGAGATCATAACCTTTCTCATAACCTACCGAAGTCAGTTTCAATATTTTACCTTTGGTGAAAACACACTGAAGAATGTATATTCTGCTGACACTTAAAAAAAAACCTTTTGAGTCCTTGCTGAAAAACTTAAGAACCCCCTCCAAATGAGAAAATACACTGGATATAGGCCAGTTTTCAATGGATATGCTTTTGTGATGTGTTTCAGTTGGCACAAATATTTGTTTATGCATTTAAAAATTTTCTATTCCATCTTTCAGTGAAACTTTCAGACTGGTTTACAGTGCACAACCTAGGTTACCACGAGTTATCTTACCCATGACTGGGGCCACTTTGCATATCCAAACCCCACTCAGGGGTTATCACATTGTGTGAACCTGTCAAAAAGGATTATGTGAGAGTTAAATAAACTTTTTATAACCCATGGTCTGTTCTAGGGTTATGTGAGGGTGGTTCAGCCCTTGCATAACCCACACTCACTGTTTATGTGCATCACAATAACCATAAGAGGAGCTTGGATATACCAAATGGTGTTTGCATGCATCACAGCTTTACTGTGGGTTAAATCACCCAGAGTGGGCTTTCATGTCGCAAGAACATCTTCTTGATTTGTGTACCAATGAGGCAGCCCCACATGCTGAAGGAGCACTTATTGACTAGATGAAGTTGCCCCATCATGAATCAGGCCACTGTTCCACCTCCACCAGAACTGTCTAATCTGCATGGCATCAGGTCTCAGATGATTGTTCCTTACTCGGCTACCTCAGATGCTCAGTTCTGGAAAAGAGGATTCTTGGTGTGGTGGCCAAGCAATTTTGCCCACATTTGGATGATTGCCTAGATCTGTTCAAAGCAAATGTTCTGACCCACACTGCCTCCTTCACACTCCCCATAACCCCCGTAAGAGAAAGGGGTGTCCTTCTATTATACCTCTCTTATAAAAAGTGCATTTGTCCAGGGTTGCGTTTAATGAATTGCGATAGAGTGCACTGTCATATTTCAGTTTTCCAAATTCCAGGATGTCCCATTAATTGCATACTAGGGCTATTTTTATCTGGAATCTGAAAAGGTTAATTATGGAAATAAATGACATGTGCTCCTTATTTTTCCTGGAAACTCTGGATCCTAACATACAAAATGCTTTTTCAAATGGTTAGCCATGCTTTTAAAAAGTCTCTGAATGCTTTTAAAACTGTCAACACCATTGTCAGTCAAGATGCAAATGTTTTTTCATTCTGCATTTCTGTTTCCCAGCTAATGACATGGGTCTCCCTTTAGCTATTTAGTGGTAGCTCTTGGCAGATAGCAGCTGCTATAGACGTCTTTTTGGTGTGGTATTGAGACAGGCAGGTATTAATAAGAAGGCTGTTCAGGCAGTGCAGTACCAGTGAGGCAGAACCCTTCATTCCCCAAATATTCACGATGCACATGAGAGAACACGGGTATGCATCTATACAACCAACACATAAAGGCATGTGCACTCCCTCATGCAAATGTGTTTTGACCCTTTACTATTGGTAGGTGAGAGAGTCTAAAGAACTCAGGTTGGCAGCTCACGATAGGAATAAAATTATGCCAAATGTATCAACAAGGCAATAATCCCAACAGCATAATACAGTCCCAGCAGGAGGAAAAACATCAATATTAAAAAATATTTAAAACCAAGGAAAAGAAGAAGGGATCTAAAGGATAGAGTTGAGTTCTGCTCTCACTGTATGTTCACCGAACAGTAGCAGAATCCCAAGACGACAGTAGAGGTGTGAGAAGAATCCCCTTTGGGAAGAGAATTTCATATTTGGGGTGCCACAACCAAGAAGGCCCTCTGCTCAATTACTGCCAGTCTCACCACAGTCAGGAGGTTGCAGGAGTTTGCAGGGTTCAGGTAGCCTGGTGTAAGAGCAGACATTCCCAGAAATAACAGGTTTCTTTAAAGGTAAGCACCGGCACATTGTTTCTTGGTTTGTTTTCCCTTGCAAAGATGTATTTTCATTCTGAGTACAAGTTACACTTTTTTCATCCATTGTATAGCGATTAACTCGCATGTTCCAGCCCTTCATAAATGAATCATGAATTTATTCTGTACTTGCCTTCGTGTGGTGAGGGGCCTGCCTCATTAAGGGGAAGAATTCATGAAAGGTGGGTCATTCATTGAGCCCCACGTGCTGCACAAGCAGTGTCCCCCCTTCACATCATGCGTAGCAGCCCTCTGGTGTCACGGGGCTCACCAGGAATGGCGCTCCATGCAACCACCAGCCGGGTCCCTCTTCTGCACCCCCTGCAGCAGTCTTTATGCTGCTTCCTCAGATGCAGAAGAAGGTTGCCGGTTATGCAAAACTTTGTGCCATGGATACTAGAGGGACAGTTTTCACTAGCATTCATCCTCTAAAGTGGAAGAGGTTTGTGTAAGCCAGCTTGGGTTGCTTGCAAGAGGAAAAACGGTGGATGTGAATGCAATACAAGAAGAAGAGAAGGAGGAGTTGAACATCTCCTAAGGATAAATAAAGGAGGATTGAATCCTGGACTGTACTCTTCTGATGTACTGCGCCCCTACCTGGAGTATGACTGCCTCGCGACAGTGACACATGCGCTGGTGACTTCCCGCCTTGACTTCTGTAACGCGCTCTACGTGGGGCTACCTTGAAGACGGTCCGGATACTTCAATTGGTTCAAAATAGAGCTGCCAGGCTACTGACGGGGACTGGGCGTTATGTTCACATGACTCCAGTTCTCCGTCAGCTTCACTGGCTTCCCATTGAAGTCTGGGCCCAATTCAAGGTGTTGGTGATGACCTATAAAGCCCTAAACGGCTTGGGTCCTGGTTACCTGAAGGAGCGCTTACATCCATATATGCCCAGCCGCCCCTTGAGATCGGCGGGGGAGGCCCTTCTCCGGGAACCCTCCGTGAAAGAAATTAGGAGGGTGGGTACTTGGAGGAGGGCTTTCTCTGCGGTGGCACCTAAGTTATGGAATGCGCTCCCCAGAGAGGTCCGCCTGGCGCCGTCGTTATTTGTTTTTCGGCGCCAGGCGAAGACCTTTTTATTTAAGCGGCATTTTAACTGTTAATATTATTGGATTTTATCTGGCCAGGGCGGCTTATTTTATATTGTATTTTTGTATTTTTAATTTAATGCTTATATTTTTTAATTTAAGATTATAATTATTTTAATTTATTGTTGTAAGCCGCCCCGAGGCTTCGGCGAATGGGGCGGCATAAAAATGGGGCGGCGAATGGGGCGGCATATTTAATAAATAAATAAATAAAATATATAACAGACTGCCTTTTTCTATAAAAGAAGTATTTGAGAACCATCCCTCTCTGACTCTAATCATATTTGTTAATATCATCAGAGAGACCATACCTGAAGCCTTCATGTGCCAATCATCAATTGCTGGATGGGTAACTCTCCTCCGCCTATAACTTATTGCCATACAGGCAGCTGTGAGAAAAAGAACAGTCATTTCCATATCATCAAATAAGATTATATCCTTGGAATATCGAAGTAAAATATGGATGTGCCAGGAAATGGACCAGTAACCACTGAAGCTCTTTAAGGATCTGGTGGGATGGTCACCAGCAAACTGTTGCAGTTCATAGCCTAGCAGGTGTGGCTTGTGAAGCATCTTCAGTGGGAGCCATCAGTACAATGCATGGAAAACGTTAGTCAGATTCTCTGGCTGGAGCAGCAGCTGGCACACCAGCCTCCGTTGCTCTCCTCCCGTGATGTCCCTTGGGCCTCGAGTGACAAAGCTGTATCAATCAGAACTTCCAGATCATGAGCCAGCATTGAAGGGACACCACCTTTCAGGATGGATCCATAGTACCTCCATCTTGTCAGGGTGCAGCTTCAGTTTCTTGGCCCTTTTCCAGTCCTTTACCGATTCCAGGCTTTGGTGTAGCACTTCCACTAGCCCTGTAGAGGTGCCAGTGCCTAGCAGGGTGTCTAAACAGGGCTAACAATGGTGCATGTTAGCCCTGCCCCCATGTTCCTGTGTACATTAGCCCTGCTTCCTTAGTTCCCAATGTGGCAAGCCCTGACTAAACACCTGTAAAGCATTATCCCCCTTTGCATGGAGATTCCTACTTGCATTTAAACAGATATGACTAGAACCCCGATTCAGATGGTTTTGTTCTGCCTGGGAAAGTTGGGAAGCAAGGGCCATCGCCATTGCCACTACACCGTGCCCTACATTCATGTACATGGCCTGTTCACACATAATGTGTGGAAGGGAGCAACTAGCTCAGCTGGATCAGGCCTAAAAGAGAACTTGTTGAGTATCTGTATACTGGTAACACCCATTTCCCAAACTCCCAATGACTTCACCAGATCAGTTGACCTTAAGCATGGCAGGAATGTGTCTGATCTAAACAGAGGCTCAACCATAATAATCCAACCCATGATATCAATGACATAACAGGGCTCTGTGGAGATGAACAGGCAGTGTGAATGTTCTCACCCAGCAGCCATGATGAAATGCTGCTACTCCTTTAGAGCAGAGAGGACTTGTTCGCGCATACGACACCTTTCACAATGTCGTGTACAGCCAGTGGTTGTACAGCTGGATCAAGCACTGGAGGGACCTGATTTGCCAGTACAATGTTGCACCTCCTTCCTCCAGAGGAGAGGGCAACTTGTGGCTCTCCAATGTTATTGGGGTGCAACAGCCATGATGGCTCGCTACTGGAGATACTAGACAGCTGCTGAGAGTTGCATCAACATCTGGACAGCACGCATTGCCCAGCGCACCTTACGGTTCACTGAACTTGGGAGGAAATTTGTCTGAATAGCCCTTTAGACAGCTTGAGAAAGGGATGCTGTTCCACTGGGCTGTTTTAACTAGTTTTTGATAGTTATTTTTGATGTTTTATTCTGATAGCATTGTGATTTTTATCCCAATTGCATTGTGATTTTAATTTGATTTCTCCTGGACTTTAATTACAATTAATTGCACTATTTCATTATTGTAGAATACTAATAGAATTTGTTAGCTGTATAAAAAGTCCATATACAGTATGTCTATAAAAAGGAATTTCAAATAACTGGCAAAAATGGTGCTGGTTCTAAATTTTTCACATCCTCAGACACACCCAGCCCAAAGCATCTTACTGCCCGAAGGAGAGTATCAAATGGCATCACCCACCCATGAAAACCAAGGTGCCTTGTACTGAAAGCCAGACAGCACAACATCCCACAAGCATCTCTATCCATTCCTGACACTAACAATACTACAATAACAACTCTGAAATAACAACAGTAACAACTCTGAAAAATATCGATTAGTTGCCCTTTCATGACACCCCAAACCTGGCACCTCGGGCGGCCACCTCACTGTGCCCAATGACGGAGCCGGCCCTGTCATCAAACCAGCTCTGCTGCTTATGCTTAAAGAAAACAGATTCTCTGCGCAGAAAGAAATTTTTAATGGACTCAATGTGAAACTTTTAGAAAATGAACAGAACAGTTGGTGAGCCTGATCAATTGCAGCTTCTTCCCTGCCCCCCATATATATATATCCAAATTTGATTATGCTGGCAGTTATATTCACAAGTGACAATTACTTTGACATTAATTTGATAGCTGAACAGCCTAAAAGAGGTATAGAATCTCCTAGTAGATGGCAGCTTGCATTGTGTCACCTTGTCTACATGGTAACTGTCATCTTCCATTCAGTATAGTAAATGCTATCAGCAGACAGTCTTCTAAAAAACTTATAATTTCTTCTGAATGATTGAAGCCCATGGATATTTCACTCTCGTTTTCCTCTCCCCTCCCCCCCTTCCCTCTTTTCAAGATACAGCACCACGTCGCAGTATGGATGACAGGTCGTTTAACACCAGTTCTCAGTGAGATTAAGTAGTTGTCAGACAGATATCATTGGAGACTTAGGGATTGCTTTTGGAAATCATTCTGAATTGCTAACGAATGAGGGAACTTGTTCTTAAATGAGTGTGGATTCTGTTGTGTCCCAACTCACACCTCTGAAACCTCAAATGCATTTGTGGGCTCTGCAGTTGTCCACAACTGATTTGCCCTGGCTACTAAAATATGCTGAATGAGTGTAGCAGAGGTTGTTCTGTTTGGATGCCCCGCACTTCTGTTGCTCCAGCTTTGTATAAAAACTGTGACCACGTCCCTATTTAAAGGATTAGAGATGTGGTCAATGTTAAATATATCTGCCTGTTTGAATATTGCTAAAGACTTGGGGCAGTAATCTCTTGTGTGCCAGTGGAAGCAGCCACTCCTGCAAATTGGCTTTTCTGGTCTTAAAATTAAACTGAAAAGGACAGAAACACACATGCTTGCGGAGAAGGACGCTCCACTCACCAGTCCTGCTCCAGATGCTCACTTCCAGAGTTATTTTAGAAACCCTGCTGCCCCATGGTTCCAGAGGTGGTTCCCACAAGTGCAACATCAGTTGCTGCCCTTTAATGCAATCATCAGAAATGATTTAGGATGCTGACTTGCCTTTGTATTCCCCTTGTGTCAGCCATCAATAAGCCAGAAGGGACCAGGTCAAAGAAGAGGTCATTGTGATGCCTGCAGGGTCAAGTCAAGGGTATAGCAGACATACGCAATCGCAAATGCTGCAAAGCCCGCAAACTGTGGGAGCTGGAATTGGGGATTGAATTGGAGTAGTAAAAGATCAAGCTCCTAGTATCTAAACCAGAGGCTTCATCTTTCCTGGTAATCACAAGGTGCAGTGTTGTGAAATTGTATTTCCTAATATGCCTGAGGAGGGTCTGGAAGCCTGAGCAGACAGATTATGTCTCAACCTCAACCATGGGTAGAAATAGGTGAAAAATAAATTTTGATTTGTTGGGCAGCAGCCATTATAAGAATTTACACAAAACTGCAAAAGTCTCTAGCGTTGAGATTGAACAAACTAAACAAATAAAAACGTGGGAGGATGTGAAATTAATGGATTCACCTACCCAGACAGAGGTTCTTTCAGCTCAGAAGTCTGGGTTTGAATCCTGTATATTCAGGCATGTTTGTGGTATGAATTAGAGTTGCCACCTTTTTCCAGTAGGCTCCTCACACTTAACACCTACATGTCAGGCAAGGAAAATCTGATCTACCCCACACTGAAAATAGCTGTATGTCTTGAATTTTGCTGGTGTAGATGAGTGAGAATTTTAGTTCCATTAGTTTTTTTCAAGTATTTACCAGACCTGCACATTTCTTCATCTCTGAAATAGAAATAAGCTTTTGAAATTTTGGAGAAAGTGAACCAGAGAGATTTGCCCATCCCTTACAGATTTGCCCATAAGCCCTGACTCCCTGAAAGATTAAATAGTTCATACCTGGCCTGAAGCACTGTGACATCTCCTAAGCTGCTTCCTTCTCTGCCCACTCTGGATCTGTGCAGTATATGCAAGGTTCCTTGTTGGTAAGACTCAAAGGCATCTCTCCTTTGCATAGTCACACCAGCAATGCCCACACTGAAGGAAATGCAGTGCTTCCACTCCACAGAAGAGTTTCTGCATTTGACTTCACTGCTGAAGTGACCCAGATGATTGTAGACCAGAATCCTCCACTGAAATCTATGAAAATAGCTTTGCCCATGTGAGACTTCATCAGCTGTGCCAGACTGATGTGAGTGGTGTGCCAAAATATCTGGAGGGCCACAAGTGATCCATCCCTGACAATTGATCAACTCTCTCCCTCCCTCCCTCCCTCCCCCCCCTCTCTCTCCCCCACATCTGTAAATCAGTGATAATGGTGATTTCACAAGCTAATCGAATGAATAATCCAAAGAAGGAAATTCCTGGACTTGCTACAAGATTTCTGCTGTGTCCTGTAACTGTCATAAGCACAGAGTTGTGTGCACATGCCTGTGGGTGGTACCGCATGTGTTAAAGCCACCACAAGCACATTTACCACAATAACAGCAGCCAGAGAGAATGGGTATCACCATTGCAACTGGTTCAGCCATGTTCTGCATCTGGTATGGGACTCCTCTTACAAGTCCTAGCTCCCTAGGTCCATATCTTCTAAGGGGGGTGTGTCTTGCCACAACAGCCCTGAAGTCTAGGGATGTGATGCTCTTCTCAAGGATGACCACCATAATGGCAGTAAGCAGAGGCCGGAAGGCAACTTCCACACAAGTGCATTTCCAGGAGGATCTCCCAGCGTTTCAAAGCCTCTATCCTGACATTACTCATGACGTTGGGGGGCACTTCGGATGGGGGCTTCCTCCACACCCACACAGAACCCTGCCCGTTTCACTTATCCTTGGTGAGACAAAGGCAGCAGCTGTTTTCCTGGCCTTTGCCCAACAATTCCCTCAGATTAAAAAATATGTGTATATGTTTATGCCGGCAAGAAGGAAAAGCACGACTTTAGCTTGGTACCTAAATTCCCTGCCTCCAAAGCCCAGCTGGATAGCAGGAGTTATAACGGAAAGCAGCAGCACAATTAGTTGGGAGTTCTGTAGCTGTCTGCAGCAGACTGCTTGCTCCTGTCTCTCTATAGGTGGTCTCCCAGTTCATCAGTTCATAAATAAGTAATTTGAAATGTGTTCCTGGGGGAAATTTCCCTCCTCCTCTCCTGAACAGACTGTACTCATCAGTTTTCCTGTTCTCAAGGTACCCGGTGTTCTCATTTATAATGGCCAGAGGAACTGTGCTGTTCTAATTCCTGCTTCATTACATCTTCTAATGCTTGTTTTCAACAGCTTCACAACTCCACATTTTCTTTATATATTGATAAAAAAACCTCTTTGCATATATTATTTATTGGCACTTTCATGTTAGCTTTACTGCTGATTTAAATGGAATATTTTTACATACCAAGTAAGGCTGTGAAGTTGGGTTCTGGTCGGAGGGTGAGAGATTTCAGTTTAAAGGATGGCATTGATGACTTAGGGAAGAGGACAATGAGGAAGCAAAATCACCGTTTCTGGACAATTCCCACCCACTTTCCTCTTGTACCTTCAGCCTGAAGGCTGCTTTATTCCTATGATGCTCGACTCTTCGGCAACTATGGCCACTCCTGGAAGAGATGCAAAGACTGCACTGAGGGAACATAGCATGGAGACAAAAACAGCACTCTTCCCAGGCGTGTG
Source organism: Varanus komodoensis (assembly GCF_004798865.1). Taxonomy (NCBI): domain Eukaryota; kingdom Metazoa; phylum Chordata; class Lepidosauria; order Squamata; family Varanidae; genus Varanus; species Varanus komodoensis. The sequence continues at coordinate 3,438,194 of NW_025336345.1, read as the reverse complement.
GTGATGGCATGGAGGTTAAATATTGGACGCACTGGGCAGACCTCTGGTGACTACCATTTTATTTTCAGTTCTGCATCCGGGTTGTTTCAAACTTTGGGGATGGGAAAGTAAAGAACTCACATTCTTTCCATCCAATTTATGAAGAAGTTTGTCCCTTTTGTTTAAGAAAACAAATAAACAAAATATCAGCCGTGTCCTTGGGCCAAATGCAGCAGCTGTTCTCAGCATGGAGAGTAGTACCTTCCTGCCATGTAACTGCTGAAAATGAGGACCTGTAATAATGGGAGGGGAGAGGTGGCACCGTGAGCATGAGTCCAAAGACGGGGATTTTTAAGAGCTGGGTGTGCAAAGTCTTCCGCCCAGATGGGTGAATCTGCTACTTTTGCTGACTCCTACTTTCTAAGCAAAACTCAGGTTCTTTCATTCTGTTTCTATCTCAGTTCTTGCTGTTTATGAAGAAACAAGTAGATGTTGACACATTCTTTTTTTCAAAAAAGCAGCATAAAATTCTCATCCATCCCTAGCTTTATTTGGGGTGACTACTCATCTGATTACCACATACTGCGGGGGGGGGGGGGAGAAGACTGGAACAGCTTGGATGCATCTTCTCTCCTCCTTCAATCGCCGCCCAAATGGGTGAAAAGGCCTGCCTAGTGAAGATGCAGAGCAGGAGGAATGGCGGGGGGCGGGGAGATCACCACTGCCGCGTCTACCCCTCTGCCCTGGGTGCCCATAAATGTTAAAGTTTGGGAACTTACGTACATTCCCACAAGATTGTGCCCTGAGCTGCATCAACAGCCAAGCAGAGATGGAGGTTGTATGCCCTTACAAAGCCACTAGTCCTCAACAGGAAACAGACTGGGGAAATGAGGCAGGTGGTGCATTTCAGGGACTACATCTATGGCCTTTGGTAGCCAACATGAATAAATCAGGGAGCTATGGATGCAGAGTGAGCACCCCTAAGCTATGCATACATTTTTATATAAAAGCCCTAATGCAGTGTTGTAGAACCAGAGGCCTGCAGGATAAATGCATCCCATCTGGGGTCTCCATCCAGTTGTCCAGGGTTCCATGGATGCCCATGTCTCCTTCCTCTGCCTTTCCTTCTACTATCTTGAGGGTTTTCTGGCTTTGACACACTTTCCCTCCCACTCTAAAAGGAAGAAGTACCTCCCCTAAGGCTTAGTTGCCAGCAGTAAGAGCATTAAACCAGTGTGAGCCAGTGTGGCGTAGTGGTTAAGAGCCTGGGACTGGGACTCAGACGATCTGGGTTCTAGTCTCCGCTCAGCCATGGAGCCAACTGGGTGACTTTGGGCCAGTCACAGACTCTCAGCCCAGCCTACCTGACAGGGTTGTTGTTGTGGGGATAAGATGGAGGAGGAGAGATGATGTAAGCTGCCTTGAGCCCTCTGAGGAAAAAGGCAGGATATAAATTGAAAAATAAATAAAGAAACTACAATATCGTGGTACCTCAGCTCATGAACGCTTCAGTTCACAACCAAATCGTGTCACAAACAGAAATTTCAGAAAATTTTGCCTCAGTTTGCCAATTCCACATTCAGTGACGATTGCAATTGTGCCATCTTCCCTGCATGGGCACTATTGTCATCACGCCCATCCCCCCCCTCCGCCCCCCCGAGCATGATCGCTATTGCACAATTATCGTTTGGACTCTCCCTCCAAACAATAACCCCCCTCCCCCGCATCTAGGTTAGTGTTCTCTACTGTAATGTGCTTTGTTACTTTGTTGTTCTTTGTTACTTTGTTTCAAATTTTTGTGATAAAAAAAATTTACAGAATGGATTAACCTTATTTACATTGAACCTAATGGGGAAATTTGACTTGGCTCACAACCAACTTGGGTCGCAACCAGAGTCATGGAACGGATTAAGTTCATGAGCCAAGGTACCACTGTATGCTGACTGGGTATTTTGGCCCCATGCCCTTTGCCTTTAGCCTCATCCCATTTTGCCTTTGGCCCACCCACAACTTTGTCTTTGCCCCCACAACTTCTCTGGAATGGCATTTGATGCTCAGACGCAACGGGACCACAAGATTCAGCCAGCAACAGGATAGTTTTCAAAGAGCAATGAAGGCACCCCATCTTTTAACCTGCCAGTTATGTCTGAGGCAGCTAATTAGAGCGTGTTGGGGGAAGGAACGGGGCTGGAAGCAGCTATCTAGTGTGAAACCAAACTCCCCTCCCAGTCATCAGGGCCACAAACATTTAGCCAGTGCATGTCAATAACTGGGTCGCAAGCTTTGATGAGATTAATAAGTTATTTCTGCCTAACAAATGTGAGCAGTTTCTGTTAATTACATTTTAAGTTCTCCAACTTCCCTAAGGAAAAAAAAAAGACTTATATTGAGATTTTGGTCATAGGCAAACCTAATCAATCAACCAATCATTAACCAGTTTAAAGGCAGATGATTAATTACCTAACATTGTTAAAATAGATTCAGAGTCCTATAGACACCTATGAGGAAGTAAGCCCTATTTAACAAGTAGGACTTAGTTCTGAATACACAAGTGAAGGATAGTTCTGTTAAACAGAAATCCTCAGCTGCTCAGAAAGCAGTCCAGGACAGACCAGGATGGAACTGTGCTCCGCATCTGCTGGCAGACAGAATTCCTGCCAGGGGACCTCTGTGCCCAATCCATCTTTGGTCCAGGAGCTTAGTGCTGGTGGGCAACCTGGAGGTCCCTGCTGTGCCCCCTTCTTTCTCTTGAAACCAGGTTTGATCAGAACAGCCTTCCAAATATAGGGATCCTTGGGACAAAGAATTAAAATCATTATTCTGTCTCTAAACCAAAGGAAAACTAATTTTAAAAAAAAGGAAAGTGAACCAGGAAGCAGGTATTATTCGCCACAATGGTAACCATGGTTCTTTAGAGACAGAGGAGTTTGTCATACTTTTCACTGAGAGGGAGAAGGGAGGACTTATTTTCAGGTTCCAGGGATGTTCCATTGAGTTAAATTCGGCATTTACTTGCGGGAACACTCTCCGTGAGCGAGACTGTCATGCAAATCGTTGGACGAGCGACTCTGAAGATGCCAAGGTCTGCCAAGAATGGGGCCCTTTTTACACCTGCACGCAGAATGTCATAGAGGCACACAGAGATTTTTCTCCAAGCCATTATTATGCGTCCTTCCCCCTCCTCGCAATGCCTGCTGTTCCCTCACAGCGCATGATAGGCAGAGGGGGAGGACGGCTGTGGAAGGAGGGAGCCAGCGAGCAGCGAGCGGGAGGGGTTACTTTGCCCCAGGACCCCTTATCTAAAGTCCTCCGCAAAAGAGGAAATGAGTTGATTTGCATTTTCCTACTGAAGCATGTGGAGTGGTGGAGGAATGTTTCTTGTTACATTATACCATATGATATTCCTGGGTTTGCCCCTAGGCCTGCTTGCAGGCTCTCGACGGCTCTGAAAACACCTGTATGGTTCCCATTAAAATACACGCTTCAGACAAATCTTTTCAGAGGCTTTCAAAAGACACAGACTAATATTTTTCCTTGCTTGCATGTATTTTACTTTTTTTCCAGGTGCCGAAGGCAGAAATTAACCATTGGATGCCCAGCTTCTTCTTTGCCCCTCAGAGTATCTTGTCCCTGTGAAGACTTTGGCTACAGGCTGAGCCAAACATGACAACTTTCTCTTGAGCAAAACATTTGAGGAATGTGCTTCCATACAGTGTGATAAACTGTGATACGTTCCTACCTTCATATTATTTGCTGAAACTAAAATATCAATCCTGTATGTTTCTGCTATTGTATTTTAGCTTTTTTAAAGGCTGGTGGAAAAGGATTAGTCTATATTTGCTCTGTTTTTAAAGAGACTTTGCAGCTGTTTTTAAAAAGCATGTTAAAAACCAAACCAGGTTTTTTAATCTGTGCACACATGTAGCCATCCATGGCCACCTCTCTTGGACCTTTGGTCCTCGGGCTTGCTTCCTCCAACCCAGCTAGTGGTCTTCAAGGCTTCTGCTAGGAGTTGCTACTTCAAGGCATGCAACCGGAGGACAAGGAGAGAAAGAAAACCTGGCCAGAGGCTGGGAGCATGGGCTGACAAGGAGAACGAGAGAGAGCATGGAGTGACGGAGTGACAGATGGTTGCAATGGGGAGATTGGGGCAACAGGGTAAGAGAAGATGAGGCAACAAGGGATGACCTGATGATGAAGGGGTGAGCGTCAGAAGGCAAATGTGTTCCCAGTAGCACAAACAGCTTCTGCCTGAAAACTGCATGTAGTTTGTGAGCCTCTGCACTCAACACGGAGAAGTCAGAAACACTTGGGGCAAGGACAGCAGGGGCAAGGAACCAGAGGCATAATCAGGGCACTTCCCCTCTGATAATGTACCCTATTCCAGCAGAATCCCTAAATATGACTTGAGTCCTAAATGAATTTCTGAACTTTCTCACAGATATCGAAATGGGGAGCAGGCAGAACTCCACAGTTTCCAAACTCCATGGACCGTGATGAGGCCAACTTGCAAATCCCTTCACATTTATAATGGGATCTCCTTGGCCATGGCCTATTGGGCTCCTACACTTTATAGGATTTCTGAGCCTTTCCCAAAAAAACCTGGAAAATACAAGCCATACAAGCTTGTTCCCAGCTCTGCTTTCCAGCTTATAATATGTCCTCTTTGCCTGTGAGTTGGAATATTTACTTAGCTTTCTATGCCTGAATAGGTTCATCTCTCAGGTCAACATAGAGCAAACACAGGTAGCTTGATAAAGGGCTTTCTTTTTTGTTAAGAACAACACATGAAAATCTAGTTGCCTTCCAGTAATGCGGAGCAGCTCACATGGTCTTCCACTTGTCACACACACACACACACACACACGCACACACACACACGCACACACAAACGGTGGGGGGGAACAAAGTGAGTCTGGATTTCTAAGAATCTGACCTGCAGAATCTGCTGTGGAGAAGCTACTTCCTTAGGCTGCATGGAGTCCATGGACTTTTGGATCATTGTTTTATTTTCCCAAAATGTATGAAAATATATTCATTGGCAAATATGCAATTTTATGGCATTCTGTGAAATATATGTGGGGAAAACCTGAATGGAATGGAGGACAATATGCTAAATGTTATGTGCTAATTTAAATTACATAAGTTCTGGTGAATCCTCTAATAGAATGTTAATGTATTTTTCTGCACCTGGGAAAAAAAATCAAAGCTGCCTATGAGCAGATGCTGGAACAAACAGGCAATCCATGAAATGCACACAGGATGGATTTGGCAAAGTCCTCTTCTACACACGTACACAGCAATAGAACAAATAAGAACTATCTCAAGCAAGCATCAGAAATTGGCCTCTTCTGGCCTCTTCTCGCACACCCTTGCAGGAAATAAGGTCCCTGAGCATGCTCACAAGCTTCCAGTCCTTAAGGACAAAGGCCTTCAAGTCTTTTCCTTTCTAGTGTTTTTCCTCAATGTAGTTTCTCCCTTGCAAGACTAAATGTGCTTAGGAAGGTGTGAGTTGGAAAGAAGGGCTGTGACAAGACCTGGGTGGAAGTATCTGCTGGTTCAACCATGTCAGCCCATAAAAGGGTGGGGATTGTCTCTAAATCAAGGGTACAGATCCTCCAGCCTGGAGCCAAATCTTGCCCCTCAGCAATCCCAGCCTGGCCTCTCACTTCCCTGCAGTCACAACTTGATGGTGGGATCCTGGCTTTTGCAGCTTTTCTAAAGCGCAATCGCTGGTGGTAAGGTAAGGGCTTTAAAGTAAAAGATGCTGGCATTTTTCAATATGTTGGAGGATGGCGTCTGCTTCTTCCTGAGGCCCCATGCACCACTGGGATGCAGCCCCTGAAATTCAGCCTCAGACTGAAAGAGGTTCTGCAAAATAACCACTCCAGATACCTTGCTGTCAGTTGCAGGACTGCAGAATACAGCTGGGGAATCCAGACTCTTCTGATCTGCCTCTGCACATTGAAGCATCCCATGATGATGTGCTCAAAGCTGAGCCGGGCTTTGAATGAACCCAGCATGAACAACCAAAGAGTGTTTTCTGACTCCAATCCAGCATGTACCCAAATGGATCTCACTTGGATATGTATCAGCATTTATAGCATAAGTGGGAAAAGATAAAAACTGGACAGGTCAACACTTTCTCTTCTTCTCTGACATATGTGCATACATAACAAAATCCCAGATCAAAACAATAACTGCCTGTTGAGAAGAAAAGACAAGAAAGGCCACTTTCCTTCTTTCCCCACTCCTTTTCAAAAATATAGCATAATTGTAAAGGATAATTATGAAATAATATTTAAACCTTTGGGATTGAGACAGGAAGTTGCAAGAATGCTTCAGACTCCCAGTGCAACAGTAGAAGAATTTGATTAAGTGCAGCCACAGGAACATTGGTGACTATTTTCAATAAAATAAATATTCATAGCATTTCTTTTTCCTTTTCTTAAAACAATCTTTATTTATTAATTTACAATGTATTCTCATTTCTAGCACTCAGAGTGATTATATATTTATTTATAATTATATTAGATTTATATCCCACCTTTTTCTTTTTTTTAAAGAACTCTGCTTTGCTTTGCTTTGCTTAGCTTAGCTTAGCTTAGCTTAGGTGGTGCAGAACACATCTGCCTTTGAACATGTTGCCACCAGTCTTGGTCCACAGTTTCTGCTGCCTGGACCTTGGGTGGGTTCTTCACTCTGCCTAATGGTAGGACTGGTCCTCTTTGCTACTGAGTGTACACATACACCTTGGAGTCACAGCCAAACACAAGGGTCAGAGGTCTTTACAGACCAGCTGCAATGCAAAGGTATTTTCACAGACATTGTGACAGAACATACACCAACCAGTATCAGTTTTAGATGGACTAAAGCCTATTCTTTCTCTAGTATGTGGGATTTTGGGGAGCAGACCTTGTATCTGACAGGCATTAAATCCTAGAGGCATTGCTATTGTGGTGAATTCAGGCAGATGTTTTCTTTCTCTGAAAGTACAATAAGTTGATGAGGGTACTTCAGGATTTATAAAGATCCATCTAGTCCAGCACTCTGTACACATCATGGCAAAACAGCTGCAAGCAGGATGGATGCCTGCCCAAAGCTCTCAGCACCTGATGTATGCCAGCTGGCACACCACCCAGCAAAGGAGGCAGCACATAGCCAGCAAGGCTAGTAGCCCCTGATCATATCTGTCCAATCCCCTTTTAAAGCCATCCAAATTGGTGGATATTACAACTTCCGATGGCAGCAAATTCTATGCTTTATCTATGTGTTCTGTGAAGACATACTTCCTTTTATCTGTAGTAAACCTCCCACCAATCAGCTTCATAGGATGACCCCAAGTTCTATTGTTATGTCTGCCTTTCCGCTTTCTCTGCACCCTACGTTATTTTAAATACCTCGACCATGCCTCCCCTTTCTTGCTTTTTTCCTAAGCTAAACAGTCCCAGTTGTTGTAGCTGCCCCTCACAGGGGGGCCTCTCCACCTCTTTGATCATTCTGTTGCCCTTCTCTGTACTTTTTCCAACTCAATAATGCCCTTTTTCAGGTAAGGCAACAAAAACTGAACACAATATTCCAAGTGTGGTCATAAGAAAGATTTGTATAAGGGGAGTAAGATCTTGGCACTGATCCCAAAACACCCACTGACGTTTATGAGTGCCTGAAGTCATTTGCCTACAAATTGTAAAATTTACATTGAATCTAAGGCTGACCAGGACTCTAGTGTTCTCTACTCTTCCTGGCAGCATTCCACATACCCCAGCTCTGCTCTGGAGCGTCTCCCAATGCCCTGAAGTGTCTCCCAATGCCCCAGAGCAAATTAGACGGTGCATGGAGGGCTATAGAGAGGCAGATAGGATGAGAGCCCCTTTCCATTCATGCTATCCTTCCACTGATGAATCAACAGTCCAGAATCCAAGGCAACATACTGCAGTCATGACTTAATGTGGCAGGCCTGAGGTAGACACACGGAGGAAACATTTATTCTACTGAAATCCAACACATGAGAAACATAATGTCCGTGCCCCATGTTCTGTATTATAGCACAGAGCCAAAGGTTGTCTCAGAAGGCAGGCTGTCTTTCCTATTGTTTGACGTGTTCAAAAAGAACCTGCTAGTCTTGGGATCTCCAGAAGCTTTGAAGAGTTCAAATGTTATTCCTGTTCGGGAAAACACAGATTGACTGGAGGCACACGACAACATTGACTCAGCTCCAAAGACTGTTCTATCAAGTGTATAGCACTGCTATGCAAAATCAAATTGTCTGGGATGCTAAGGCAACTTTAGCATGGAAATGGTGTTATCCCTTCCTATGCATAAAAACCTTCAGTAGGATAATACACAAGTCACAGTTCAGTTCAGGAGAATTTAATGTAACATGAACTGATGTTAAATAAAGTGGAAAATGAGAGGCTTGCTAAAGCCTTCATTTAAACAAGGCAAGCATTGTTGCATTGATGCACAAGCAAACATCAGCAGGTTCTTTTTAATATGTATGTGTAAACTTTGTTATGTGTTCAGAAAATAAATGCCAGCATGATTATACAAAATAGCAACAGCTTTTAATGGGCTAATTTTTAATGTATTATATTTTAATTGATGTTTTGTGAGCCGCCCCGAGCCTTCGGCGAATGGGGTGGCATAGAAATTTTCTAAATAAATAAATAAATAAATAAATAAATAAATAAATAAATAATTCATTATGTACTGAGCGTGTGACCCATCAGCTTTCACAGAACTCTTTGTCAGGAAGAACAGAGTAGAAAAGACATTCTAAAAGTTATTCTCTACTTGCTAGATGTCTTTTAATACTCGTTATGTGAAGAATTGTTCTTTTTTTACATCACTTGTACAAAAAATACAGTGGTCCATAATGAGCAAAAGGAGCAATTATATAAAATGCCTGTTATCTTCAAACAGTTTTACTTGAAGCAGTTTACCCCCACACACAACAGCATAAAAATCTCAGAAGTACAGTAGAAAAAGTAATTTAAGAAAACAAGAATATCTAAGAATATGTAAGCAGCAAGAAGAGTTTATTGTAGTCTACCAATTCCTTACAGATGCAAGAGTTCCAGTGTGCAGAAAGCACTTGCCTGCCCCCAAGATCCAAGAAATCAAGTGACTAGAAGGAGGTGCACTGAGAAAACCAATAGCCCCCTCTCGACTCCCAGCCCCCCCTCAAATTTTCCACAGATGGCAAATGTGGGGAGCTCTTTCAGTACTATTGCAGGGTCACAGTTCAAACCCCCCCCCCACATACACACTTTCAGTGGCTAGAAAAGTGTTACATTTTTATTAATCTATGTCTTTAAAAAGTTTATTCATTTCTTCATAGGGATACTCCTGAAAGCTGCCAGTGGGACAGCAGAACTCTGGATGCCATCGCCAATTACCTTCCTTTGCAGAAATGTTTTTGCACTACACACAAAATAGTTTTCTGTGTATGTACATGCATGTGTATGAGATCAGTAGTGGGGGCAGAGAAGGTATCCCACCACAAACTGCTAGGCCCGGGGCTGATCATGGCCTTTATCCTGGCCTGCCAGGGTTTAGAGGTCCCATGTGAGAAAGAGAATGAAAGAGAGAGCTTGGTGGGCAATGTTCAAATTATGATAGGCTTGGAATTAAGTTAGGACATTTCTCAGTTTTTGGAAGGAATCACTTGGCTTATTTCCAGGCCAATCACTTTTTTAAAAGACAAGATCACCAGAAATGCCGGCAAATGTGCACATATAATAGATTTATGTAGTGGCATACAATACTAGCTATTTTATTTTCTGTTGTCATAATAATGTTATTTTGCAAACCTAAGTGGCTATTTCACCAACACATTTCAAAAATCACTAAACAACTGTGCAACACTTGGCCAGCTGAGCAAATTTCTGTCTGGTTTTTGTTCACTTGACTGGCTAATATACATGTTTCTTTCCTTTTTTCTTTTTCTAATAAATGTTTGGGGAGTTTTGCTCAGCAGCTTTCATTAAATGTGAACATATCTTATTTTTACCCCGGACTAAGGCAAGAAGTGTACCAATTTCTACTGCTGCTAAAATATGTGTGCAGCATCCAGATGTGAATGTTCAAGCACAGCAGCATGTAATAGTGGGAGCATTTGATTTTATAATAGCCCTGAGTGCAGCTTCTGTATAGAATGGGCAGGAATATGTAACAGGATGATATTGGCAAAGTCATATCTAGGTACCAGATTTGGTTGCTCCTGCGTAGAAAATATATCAGGAAGTTGGGAAAAGTACAGAAAAAGGTAAGCAAAATGATAAAGGGTTAGGATCAGGGGTGAAATATCTGTAATCCTCTAGATGTTGTGCAGCTCCAACTCCCACCAGCCATAGCCAGCAGGACCAAAGGCCAGGACTGATTGGAATTGCAGTCCAGCAGAGATTCTCTGTCTCTAGCTAGAGATCTACTTTGTAAGAAGAAGCGACAGAGCCTGGAATTTCTTTTCTCAGGAAAAAAGATAGACATTGATACATTATGGAGTGAATGAATATGTTGGAGGGCATATGTACCTATGATCTTAGTGCAAATGCATTCCAGAGAGAGTCCCAAAAGCTTTATGAGACCCAGGTGTCATGTCTGGTCCTTCCAACATTACATAAAATATTTTATCTTACAAGATGAGTAATGAAACTTAACACCAGCTGGTCCCCAAGTCCGAAAGGCAGGTCAGGATAAGAGAAGAAAGTTAGCATTAGGAACGCAGTGCTTTGTGCGCTTTCCGAGAGTTGTTTTTCTTCCCTTGTCTGATTTATGGACTGACAGAGTGAGACTCCTCAGTGAGCAGAGGAGGGGCCCGGCTTGCACCACAGCCTGACATTCCCGTCCCTTCCTCTACACCACCTCCACCCACACACTGGGAACAAACTGCCTGGACTATCAAACTTGGTCTGGAGACTTTCCAGTTTTTATATCATGGGAAGAAAGAGGGAGGAAGAGAGAAATGCTGCTTCTTATTTGCCGATATTTCCAACTCAGTTTAAATCAGCAGGCAAATCATATCAAACCAGAACCTTTTTATGACATCTTTTCCCCTCCATTTTTATTTTGCCCCCTTCAAGTGAACTGTCTCTCCAACCCCCTTATAAAGTTAATTTTATCCCCTTTGTTCATTTTTCTAATCTGCAAATTGCATCCTCCCATAGCCTGACAAATGCTGTGGGGGCACAGACCTTCTGTATCATCCCTCCCTTGTACTCTGCTTCCAGTTTGAATACTTATTTGCAATATCTAGATGACCTTCATTTCTTACCCCTGACCCCACATTTCCTTTCAAGGAAGCAGTGAACACACCAGCAACACTCCTCACGCTGGCCAGAAAAAGCGAAGCAAAAGAAAAGCAGTTTGGGTCCGCTAAGCCCTTGAACTTGCTCCATTTCTTTTTAATTTTCTCCTGTCCAGTGACCCCATAAAAAGTAAGGAACAGAAGCATGTCAGGGCAGTGAATTAGAAATCAGAGGAACCCCTCCCTCATCTTCATAATACTTCATTCTTATTGGGAAGGAGCATGAGTACAATCTGCCAAAAAGCCAGCAACTAGCAATGATTCAGGACTAGTGGCTGGCTAACACCACAGTTGCCCACCGGCTCGCAGAGTGACGTCATGACCGGAATTGCGTGGGGGAGTTGCGCTGCCTTGTCTCTCCGAGCCGGTGGCGGGTTGTTGCTAACAGAGTGGCGGGGAAAGGGGAGGCTCTCGGGGGCAAGGAAGCATCGTGGCCCCCGCAAGCCCAATCATGCAAATGCAAACAAATACATAAATCGAATAAATAAATCATAAAATGACGGACGCGGAGAGGAGCGGCGGCTGCGCCTGCCCGGCCGAGCTCCCCTCTCCGTTCCGGCCACGCGGGGAGGCTCCGGGAAGGGCGGGAAGGTCCGTCCGTGAGGCGCGCCAGCGGGGCTGCCCGCGGCTGTTCGCGGGGCGCAGAGGGGCGGCCTGGCCCGTCGCCCCGACGCAGCCCCGGCCGGAGAGGGGCGGCGGCAGCTCGCGCCGCGCAGGAGCCCCGGGCGGGCAAGGCCCGGCGGGGCAGGGCAGGGCAGGGGGCAGAAAGCCACACCCGGAGGGCCGCCAGGGGCTCGGCGGAGAGCGCACGCGAGGCAAGCGGCGAAGGCAGGCCTGCAAGCGCCGGGAGGCCGCGGCTCAGCAGGCCCAGCAGCGCAGCGCCTCGCCTCCGCCTTGGGCCCTCGGGCTGGGGGCTGGGGCCTGCGGCAGCGCCTCCTCCTAAGCAAGCTGGCAGGGGCCTGAGGGGCTGGCTCCGCCGTGGCTGCAAACCGCTTCCTTCCCCTCCGGTTCCTCCCGGCGTGGGTCCCTGGCTGAGCTGGTTTCCCGCGCACACCGCTGGAGCGTCGCCTCTGTGGGGAGTGGAGGCGGGACAGGGGTGCTTTCATTTATTTTTATATATCTAATGCTCTTATATGCCGCCCTTCACAGTGTCTCAGGACGGACCCCGCCCTGGCCAGCCCTGCCAATCGGGACAGGGTGACTGAGGACGGGCCCTGCCATTGTCTGCATCATGAGAGAAGGAGCCCTCGTTGCGACCTTCCTCGCCTGGACACAGGCCTCGGGCGGGGTTCCTGTCGCTGGGAAGCAAGCACAGCCCCCCCCCCCCCCCAGCTTTCCCCGCAGAGGCTGGAAAGTGCTGAAAGAGAGTGGGGGGAGAGGGAGAGGCGGCCCCCTGCAAGGCCAGCCCTTCAGTGTCCTCCATGCGCCAGAGCCATCATACTGTTCAACCTTCTAATGTCTTTGGTCCGCAGGGCCATCACAGGGTGCAGAGTCATGGAAAGAATTGAAAGATTCAACTGTGCATAGAAAGACACTGTCTGGTCAGCAGGTCCACTTGCCAAGAAACATCAGAGAAGTAGATCTGGTGAGCAGATTTCTCAGGCTAGATCTGCCTGGCGGATAGATGGGAGATGTGGTGGCCAGGCCTTATCACTACTTAGTTGCAAGATCTTCCAGAAATGTTAGACGTGTCCTCTGATGTCATCAGCTTTTTTTAATGCTCAACCACACAAAACTGTAGAGTTCAAGGCGGAAAATGTAATTGCAAAAGCACATTTTGTAGTTCAAAATGTAAGCCTTGCAAAAGTTGTATCATTAGCTGATGGAAAAAGTGGTTAAGAACAATGTGAGAAGCAAAGTCAATAGTTCAAGCACCTCAAACCCTAACCCTGATCAAGCATAATAATTTGTCTTTGCAAGGCTAAAGACACACCATACACACTCTACTGCTATTCTGTAGAGTTGCCTTGCCCAACGTGGTACCCTCCAGTTGTGATGTACTTCAACTCCCATCAGCCCCATCTAATATGACCAAGAGTATGGAATGCTGGGATTGCAGTCCAAAATATCTGGAGGAAGCCAGATTGGGGAATACTGTTCTAGAGAGTGTTCTGTTCACCAATGTTTCCAAGACGAAGGAAATTATTCTAGGACAAGTAATGTGAAGTCGTCAATGTCATGATAAAGGCAGTGACACCATAACATCTATGATATGATAGGATAGCTAGCTGTACTACATTTGGGGGTTCGCCCCCTGTTTTTCCTAAGTGGTGGTGTTTTTCAATCCCTCACTCCAAGCAAAGTTTTGTTCAATTTCATGATGTTTCTTGAATATAACACTCTTCCATGTTACTGCTGTTTAGTTCCAAGCATCTTTTGTGTAGACTTCTAAATGTTATGAAATGTAACACTGAGCAACAAAGAGCACACACAAGGAAAGTACACAAGTGTGTTGTGGCAGTGTGTGCTGTGCAACTTTACTGCCTGTGGATGTCCATGCTAGCAAGGCATAGGAATCTCAGAAGCCTCAGAGATCAGAGGTTTCCATCCAGCTGGGGGCAATCCAATAGGGTTTTACCCTTAATTGATCATTGTCAAGCAAATCCATCTTACAGGGCAACAAACAGCTTTGTGGTGATGTTAAAAGAGACCAGAACTGCTAAACAAAATATTCTTCAGTTGATATTTTGAGCAGCCCAACATTTCCAAAATGGAAACCCTTATATTTTCAAACCCTTATATTTACACAATTGTGTGGGCCATCTATTCTGTGGAAATACTCACTGAATCACTAAGATTTTGCTAATCCTTATGCTGGATTCTTTTGGGAACTGTCACATTTTTCATCCTTCCAAAGAACATTTGAAGGTGTTTCCACCCTCCATTTATGGTTGTGCAAACTTTCTGCATTAATTATTACAGAATGAAAAACATAAACATAGGATCAGAAGATGCTAGTAAAGCTGTAGACAAGAACACACACTGCCAAAGTGGCCCTAAATATATATTTTAATCATATTTCTAGGGAAATGCAATGATCAGAAAACAATGCAGATTTGGTTGCTCTTGTAGATGTCATGCAGAAAACTGAAAATCTGGAAGCTAGCATACCAGATTAAAGAATGAGATTGTAGCACATGGCCCCTGGGCAGAATCTTACAGAAACAAATGATTTATCTAATAATAGAGAGTTGTCCCATTGACCAGAGAGCATCTGAGAACTTTGGTACTTGTTAATGGACTTGGGCATGGCACATACCAGCACATGGCAAATTATCAGTCACAAACTGAACATTTATGAGCGAATTTTCCATTTCTATAAGACTACATAACAAAGAAAGGGTTGAGTGCCAGTCATACGAAGAGGAAAGCCATGGTTTCTTATACAGTGGTAACTTGGCTCACGAACTTAATCCATTCCAGGACTCTGGTTGTGAGCCAAGTTAAATTCCCCCATAAGGTTCAATGTAAATAAGGTTAATCCATTCTGTAATTATTTTTTTAATCAGAAAAATGTGAAGCAAAGTGACAAAGAACAACAAAGATTGTAGCCATCTCACCCCAAGCATGAGCGAGGCCATCTCCCCGCCCCTCCCAGCATGACCGCAATTGTGCCCATCATCCCTGCATGTGCCTGTCATCCTGGCGTGCGGGGGGAAGGGAGAGACAGGCATGAACGCGGGTGCACTGGTGGGGAGAGATGGGTGCAAATGCGGGAATGCTCGAGGGGAGAGACGGCGTGAACATGGGCACGCTTGTGGGGGAGATGGGCATGATTGTGCTGGTGGGGGGAGATGGCTGAGATTATGGTTGCTCTCTTGCAGGAAAGACGGGTGTGATTTCGGCCATCTTCCCACACCCCCAGCACAATCACAGCTATCTCCCCACTTGGGGGTGGGGAGATGGCTGCGATCGCAGTTGCCACTCAATGAGGAGTTTGCGACCTGAGTCAAAATTCTTATGAAATTTTTGTTCGCGACCCGATTTGGTCGTGAACTGAGGCATTTGTGAGCCGAGGTACCACTGTGTATGTGTTCAGGCAAATGTGCTATGACAACTTCCCACCCATGTACACCAGGACCGGGTGGTGCTATTGGTGACAGAAGCAAGCTGACTGATTAGCAGACAGGAAACTTCTTAATAGAAATCAGGCCTTTTGTCCATCCAGTTAAGTTTTGTCATGGCTGACCAGCTGCAGCTCTCCAGGAATTCGGACAAGAGTCTTATCCAACCCTGAGAGGTTCTGCTTGCAAAGCAGGTTATCTATCATGGAGCTACAGCCCTTCTTAGATGAACTGAATTAGATCCAAGTGTCAGTAGAGGGAATGCCCCCCTCTAATTGCTCAGCTGAACATCAGAAAAAAATTCTCCTGGGGCGCCAATGTTCTGTGCTGAGGGAAGCCTCAGACTGAAAATGCCCAGAGTGCAAATGCTTCTGCTTGCCCACTCGTAGCATGTCTCTCTCTCCTGGTGCTATCTTAAATCAGGAACAGGACACAGGAAAGGGGCTAAATTGTGGCATTCTTGTTTCCATGGAGGCTCCTTTCAGCATCAAGAACAAGTGCACAGATTTTCTGCATCATGTCCAGATGCACCCTGAGGCAACCCATTTTCATCAGTCTGTTGCCAACTACAAAATATCTCAACTCTCAGATACCACAGGAAAGGGGACATTCACCCTTCCGTTTGGCACAGATGCCATGTGAGCACAAGTTTGGCTGATACTGTGGAGATCTGTTTGCAGAGCAGGCTGGGGCTTTAATGCCAGTGGAGCAGTATATCCACTCGAGGTTGCAGTCTGACTTACAAGAAGCAATGCTGCTTTGGGTGGGGTGGGGTTCAGCACCATGGATAACTCCTTTAAAGCTCAGACTGAAACCCAGAGTGAACATGTCACCCCACTGACTGAAATGCTTCAATAATTCAGGGGAATGGGTGGTTCATTGTTGAGTCAGAAGCAACCTGTCTGGGAAAGAAACTAGAATTATAACTGATGTAGCAGAAAGCTTGAAACTCAGTATGAGATGCTAGAAGAAGTTAGTTTTCAGCTGAGTGAGAGTAAATCAACAGCTGATCATTCAGCTGATGAGGATAAAGCTTAGTGCAGGTGAAGCACTTTGAATTCTTGGAAGTGCTGTGCAAATGTGCAATATTATTAGAAGTACTGTAATTATTCAGTTAGAGGACATCTCAGTCTTATGTTGAAATCTAAATATATATATAATTCCCAGTGATGTCTTGGAAGAAATTGATAAACATGAAGACAAGGTTGAATATTACCCTTCTAGTGTGAGAATTTAGGAAAGAGCTGGAACAAGCCCTTATTTATGATTTCCTTGTTTTGCCAAGTTTGTTTGTTTTTTTTCATAATGTCTTTTTTGTTCACCATTTTTAGCTTCAGTCCAGCACATCTCCCAGCCTATACTCTTATGTTCCATTCATAAAGAGCAGATTAGAGTGCCTTACTGAGCATACCATTCATGTATCTTAGAGCATACAACAAGACATATACTCAATGGCTGCCCAATAATTGTGGGCCCCTTCCCCTACAAGTCAAAATCTGATCCTGTACAGTTTAATCCTTGGCCCTGGATTCAATACATGGGCAAGTATGGGAGTACTTTTAATTTAATTGGTTATTTTGGGGACAGTCTGGCCCCTTTTATATCCCATCAATTGGAAGAGAAGGGTAAATCATGTGCATGATTTCAAAAGTACTCCTATCGAAATCCATAAGACTTCAGAAACATTTAACTCTGGCAGGACTGTGCCATGTGATTATGGGAAATGCTTTGTTTTTAACTTTTTTTTTTCCAAAACAAAATAGATTTGTGGGAGGAAGGAGAGAGGTTGAACAGAATGTCACCTCTACCCCACCAACTTTAAGTAGGTAGTGCAAATTCCTAGTTTTTACAAATATTGTACAGGCACATACTGAAATGAATTTAAAAATAAAAAATATATAAATCATTCATGCTGATCTAAACTCTGCTTTCTTTTGACTGGCTTTTACTGTGTAGGGGAGCCTCAAAACTAACTTTTGTTAGAAAGCAGCGCCATCTAGCAGGGGAAATTAGGAATGCTTGTCCAGTAAAGAACAAATTAAGTCCCTGAATTTCACATTTTCAGGAAAAAGTCGCAAAACAGATTTTGAAACTGACAATATATATTAGCATTTTCCTTTCCCTCTGAATTTTGGATTTAGAAATTGCACAAATAATTGTGGATCCTTTTCACATACATTTCACATATATGTTCTATGAAGCTGCTTTTCCAATCATTGCCTACAAGTGTAAGAGAAGGAACCAAATAGTCAACTTGTATATGTGTTGTAGCCTCTTCAATCAATGGCACTCCTAACCCTACAACACTAATGCAATGCATTTCTTTTTTCTGGCTGAAATCATGAACTGATTTGTCAATATGTTTAATCTGTTTATTAACTGCAGGTTTTAAATGTGGATTTTTAAAGCAGACTTTGATCAGAGTTGCCATGAGGGTATTGATTGTTTACAACAATGCCATGTCGATGTATGTCTTGAGTCTGATTTTACATTTAAGGACTTTCCTCTCTATGCACCAGTAAAGTGTCTGTGCCATTTGTGTTCCTGGAGTTATTGTTTTCACTAATTATCCTCAAAATAGCATCCTATCTTTAATTATGCATACTGGCAGATATTGGTGGGGGGAGAAGAAAATGAGTAAATTGTGGAATAATCTACATATGAATAAAACAGCATTGTAGGTCCCTCATTTAGCAGTTCTTTCTTAAAGGATAAAGTAATTAGGAAAACTGATAAATGATGTTAAATAGAAATTGATCCCTGTTATTCTGAGATCAGTTCAGAATTATTCACTTGCAGACAAATTCACAACAGATTTTTATGGTCACTGGATCAGGTCCACAGTTAATTCACTTGAACATTTCATACTCTTATTGCAGACAATTTGCTAATAGGACAAAAAGAGGCAGCATTCATTGGATCAATAATTCATTGTGAATTATCTTGTAGCTGTACAAAGCCCAGAACTCCTCCAACTGTACAGCCTTGCTGAGTCTTTGCAATGAGCCATGAACATCCTTTCTTGGTTATATTTGTATTTTCAGCTTGCCATGTCATAAATATTTGCACACTTCCCCAATTTTCACAGCAATTAATAGTTGCATTTAATAAAACTGTTCTCTAAACAAAACCATTTTGTTTATAGATTTTACTCTTGGGAAGCCTGGCAAACCAGACTTGCCCTATCTCACACTGTAATGCCCACAGCAGTTCCAATCTAATTATTAGAGATTCTAACGGCACGCGGATATTTTGCAAGCTAAGCTGCTGTACTCTTTGTTCCACTGGCTGGGATAAACATCCAATTTGTAGGGCTTCCATATTGACCAGGTTGCAGTACAATTCTATGCATGTTTACTCAGAAGGAAGGACCATTGTGTTTAGTGGGACTTGCTTCCAGGAAGGTGTGGATAGGATTGTATCCTTAATCATCTTAAAATTGGTAATTATGGCTCAGTACAGTCACATTTACTCCATAATCTGTTTCTTCCTAAGGGAGCAATTCAGTGATCACATACAGCAACATCAGCCAACTGAATGTAAGTAGCCACAGGATTTCCTCACTCTCTCATCATAGTGAAGACTTTAATTTGATACTTCACCACTCCACTCATATAAGTGTGTACAGACCCAAGCACATATATAGTGTTTTACCAGTGAGTTGTGCACCAAAGCAGCTAAAGTGGGATCGTGCATTTGGTATCCTGTTAATGCTACCTGAAACAGATATTAAATTATTTCATGTATTAAATTCCTGTACTGCCCAATTGCTGAAGATCTTCATAAGATAAACAAAGCATTGAGCTGATAAGGTATGAATATTTGCAAGGTTATCCTTTTAAAATCCCAGGTTATGTGCCTGGAGAAGCTGAGTAGCCACCCAGGCTGTGCTCATATTCTGCCATGAGTAAGGGAATGAAGCATAGAGGGTCAGGTTCCAGAGGGAAAATACAAACTAACAACTTGAACAGGAAATCTCCGGGAGGGGTACCTGTGGCAACAAAGATATTCAAGCCATACTTCACCCTTCACACATTATATACTTCCACGATACAAATGGCTCTGTTTGTCAGAAAATATGTTTTGCAAAAAGCTCTGGTTACAAATGCAACTACATCAGGATCTGCCTGCTGAACCAGAATGCATCTCTTTTTGAGGAGTAATGCAGACTGGCGTAACACAGGGGGCTCACAGCTGTCACGGCTGTTACTACACTACAAACACTAGCACTGTACTACACCCACAGGCAGTGCAGGTTGATTGAACCCCAGTGGTACAGCCAGTCCACAGCGAATGGCAGACTCTGCAAGCTAATTGTACTAGCTCACAAGTTTGTGCCAGTGCAAACACAAAGAAATAAGCCCCACACATAGATGATTAATAAATGCACACGTTTTAAAGCAAGTTTCCGCTCCCAATATTTGATGGTTGACTAGTTTTGAGACTAGTTGTGCTCTGTGAATTCAAAACCAGATGACCAGAGCCCAGAAAAAGCCTAATTGGGTACTGGAAAATCCAATCAACCTATAGATATACACATTCCCACGCTAAAGATGTCACCCAAAGTAGCATCAGTGTGATTGCATCAACAAGTTGTCTGTGGTTTTTGTTCCTCATTCTAAAATAAAACCAAAGGGTGGGGGGAGACAGGATGTGAAATTAGAATGGTAAAGCAATCTGCTGTGGCAAGCCGTCTTCCCAGCAACACTGACCTTTACTTCCATATCTGTTTTACACTGGCCAAGAATTCCTGCCAGGATTTTCTAACAGAACAAAATGCATTTTCCCCCTCTGAAAAACAATATAATTGCTTAACAGTGTTCTCCGCCGACTGATGCTCACTACCTTCAAAATAAATGACCATAAATAGGACTGCTCGGGTTACATTATACCTAAGAATTGTGATCCAAAGCTGCCAGTGGTGATTTTTAAAATATGTATATACTATTATTTTTATTTAAAGTATTTATACAGGCAGTCCCCAGGTTACAAATGAATTCCAGTCCCGAGAAAACAGAAAATTGTCTTTATGTTTAATTTGTATGTAAGTCAGATCAGACATTGTGGGTTCTCCACATTCGCAGAGGTTAGGGGCACAGACCCCCCATGACTGTAGGAAAACCAAATATCTCTAGCCTGCCACCCCGTCCAAACTCACGAATGCCTCTTTGAAGCAAGGAAATGCTACAGAGATTTTCTTCTCAGGATGGATGGAGCAGGGCTTGCTTTGGTGGCCTCCTGCTCTCCCCTCTTGCTTCCTCTCTCTGTATGGTGATCCTTTGGAAGCCGCCTCTCTCTCCCCTCTCACTTACTCTCTTCCTACAATGATAACAATTTTCTGCAGTCATTTTTTAAAATTAATAGGCTTTAGGGTAGTTTGTTCGTAAGTACAGGCTGCTCGTAACTGGACGTTCATAACTCAGTGACTGCCTGTATTCTACTTTTCAGTTAAGCAACTTTCAGGGTAGATAGAACTATTAATTGTATATACAATTAATCAACACATTAAAAACATAAACCAATGACAATGGTAAAATCTTTATCACTGCCTTGAAAATGATCTAAGCCAGGGGTTGGCAACCCAAGGGTCCTCCAGATAATTTGCATTAGAACCCCATAATTATTTACCTTTGATCATGCTGACCAGCACAGATGAGAATCATAGTCCAAAACATTTGAAAGGTACTTACCCCCACCCCTTAGGTCATCTTTAAAATAGTTACAAAGATTTTACTGGAATGGGCAGGTTCATGTAGGCACCATGTATTGCCGAAGCACCATTGTCAATAATAATAGTTTTGCAAACGTATTTGTCTTTTTGGCTAAAACAACAAACAATTTTATTAAAAAAAGAAAACAAAGATGATACTGTGTACATTTATTATGTCATATGCTTTATGGAGTGTGCACAATGAAGTCACCTGCAAACCACAAAAACTTATGTCTCAATAATATTTTTCATCTTTATAGTACCACAAGACCCTGGTTTTGTTTTTGTTTTTTTGCTGCAACAAACTAACACAGGCACACCTGTGAACACTGTATCTTTTTCATTGTAATTCAGTAGTTCATTCTGTTAAAAATCTGAAAACTGCACAGTTGTGTATGCTGTGCTGTCAATCTGAGAAGCAGCTCGCTCACCCTCCTTCCCTCCCTCTCTTCCTCCCTCCCTCCCTCCCTCCCTCCCTCCGTGTGTGTGTGTGTGTGTGTGTGTGTGTGTGTGTAGGGGCATTTGCATATTTAGCCTCTACCATTGCCAGGCAGCAGTCAAGGAAGTAGGGCCTTAATTCAGCTGTCCATCTGCATTTGCCCACAGTTGAGTGAATACTCCGAGCAAGTCCTTTAGCTGTGACACCTTTAGTGACTTCAGTCTGACTGTGTGGGTCCACATTCCTTGGGAAGCTGATTGTCTCCAGAAATGCATGGTGAACCTTGGGCTGACTGAAGCAAAACAAAGGTTTGCCACCCTCTACTGTAGAGACAAGGTTACAATTAACGTGCAAAAAACTTATGTGACTTTTCATCCTGGAGACAGTGAATTAAAACAAAGCAAAAGAATCTGCTGAGTGAGATAAGTAAAAAAATAGCTTCGAAGAAATAAATATAATAAAGTATCATCACTTTCTATGTTTGTTATCTACTCATGCAATAGGGAAAAAAGTGTCCCTCCATGCAGTTTGCTGCATTCAGAATGGTAGCAAATCGGAATAAAGAGAGCTTCCTTTTCATTCAGGGATGTAGAATGAAATTAATATTGTGCCAAGAGAATAAAGCTATGTGACTAGTGGTTCCCTCCTGCATACAAAAAGAGGTCCCATTTTGTGGGGAGTGGTGTATGTCCCATCCCCGTGTGAACTGCGGTGCCCTTGCAGACTCTGTGATGTCTTTTGGATTCCTTTGTTTTACCATGTAGAGTGCACCACTGGGTTTTCAATACAGTACATACAAGAATTAGGTTCACTACTGAGCCAGCAGTTCCAAATGCATCTTGGCCCCACCACACACACACTAGAAATGTATGCACATATACCGTATTTTTCGTTCTATAAGACGCACCTGACCATAAGACGCACCTAGTTTTTAGAGGAGGGATCCATGGAAAGCTTCCTGATAATCACAGGCACATTCCCCATGGGCTTCATTAAAAGACGGGTTGCCATTTGAAAACACACACCGACCTGTGATTAACAGCTCTCACCTGCGCCAGAGGAGGGGGGCGGAGCAGGGCGCGCACAGCACGTGCCGGCCAGGTGTGGTGCAGCCAGGTGGGCAGCGTGCCGGCGGTGGTCTTCCGGTGGGGGTGAGCAGTCTGTCTCTCCGTGCGGCCAGCGGGTTAAAGCCCGCGGCGCCTTCTCCTCTGCACTGCTCCCCTGAGCGGCACAGCTCTCACCTGCAGCGGGGCGGGGGGGCGGAGCAGCGCACGTCGAGCACGTGCCGGCCAGGTGGTGCCACGTGTTGCAGGCGAGCTGGCAGCATCCTGCGCGTTGGGCGCACACACATTCGCGCTATAAGACACACAGACATTTCCCCTTCCTTTTGAGGGGGGGAAAAGTGTGTCTTATAGAGCGAAAAATACAGTACCTTAGAGCAGGGGTAAACAAATGCATGCCTTCTAGCATTTTGGATTGCAACTTCCACAAATTCTTGTCATGACCATGCTGGCTGAGGCTGATGGATATTGTAGTATAAAACGTTTGGAAGGCAGGAGGTTACCGTCCTCAGCTATAAAGCCAACTATTCCTAGCTGAATAGATGGCATTTGCTTCTAAGCCAACTCTGAGAAACTTGTACACTCCCGGCCCACTCACGTGTTTCTGCAAAACATCCCATCAATGATTTTGTGGTTAAAAAAAAATGCTGCAAGAGCTAATGGCCCTTATCAGTGAAAGGTGTTACACTGAAAATACAGACTTAATGTTGCTGTGCCAGAGAACAGATCCAGTCCCAGAAAGGTGATGCTAAAGAGGCTGTGCAGGTGACCTTCCATTGGCATGCACATTAATGGGGAGGATAGTGACTGAATCATTGAAAGTCTATCTGTGCTATCTCCTATGCACAGTCTTCCATTGGCTTTTGCATTATACTCTCGTTCTGTGTTAACAAACATGTGCTCACACGCAGTTTAGGTGCTGTGGCCTGTAGCCACCCCATTCAGCTGGAAAGAATGGTGTTCAGGACTCTGCACAGCTGCACCAAGGCTAGGGATGCTCCCAGGTGAAGGCTCTTTGCACAACCCATCCGAGAAAGTGGTGCATTTCTTCCATCTTTTTCTCCTTAATAGATAGTCTCTGGGAAGGAGGGAGGGGGAGTCAGAAGCAGGATAGTATGCTTACAATTGGAAACATACAGCATTTGGACGACTCAGTCAAGAACATGTTGTGTGAGAGGCAGGATGACTATGCAAGCCACGCCTTGTCTGGAGGCACCTGGGGTTCCAGGCATTGCTGGCTGCAGTGGAGAGTACCCAGATTAGTCACACAGTCACCCTGAACGGGGTGTTGGTTGCCTGAGAAGGAAAGCTACAAGTCTTCCGCCTGCAAGCTGAGGTGCATGAATCGAATAACTGAGGCTCTATCTTGGGTAGGGGTGGGCAGATCTTTCAAGTCCATTTCTGCACACTTCAATTTATTTTTTCACCTCCAACTCCATTATGTGCCAGTTTTGTGTTGGGGGGAGGGTGATGGGAGGAGTTTGTACAGAATGTCTTGGTATACTGGTATTGATATATTGGTTTATTTCCTTTTTCAAAATGTACATATTTGTACACATTTTTTCAAATTGTGCGTTTCTATTTATCTACTCACCCATTTTCCCCAAAATGTACACATTTTTATTTGCACACTTTTCAAAAGTGCTCATTTTCTTAGACTTGTTTTCCATGTTTCATGGAATATACTGCAAGTGTGGAAATGGATGGCTACTTGAGCAAAAAAAATTGTACAGTCCATGTCCTTTCCTATGTAGTTCAAATAAGAAAAATCCAAAGAGATTCACAGAATAATAAAACAGAACTGAGGGAACAGATTTCATACACATCCCTAAGCTTCAGATCATGCTCATCATCTCAGTGTTATTCGGAACTAAGAAGATCTCTCTGTACATGCTTGGAAAATAGCACATTTTGAAAGATGTGCAAGGCACAAAATAGTGACATAGATAAACAGTTGTGGATATCCATTACTGTAACTGAATACAAGACTGAGTCAAGGAAAGAGGGAATAACATTATATCTAGATAAGAGTATTGGGTCTGCAACTCCACTTCTTTGTACAAGTTTGTGATAGAAATCATTGCAAAGGTAACTTCCCCATCCTCCAAAGTAGATACATGGCAGCTGTATAGTTCTTCTCTTTCCAGTGACTCTCTTGCAAGGCAGATATGAAAGCCTTTATTCTTTCCCAGGAAGGATTGCAGGGAACAGAGAGTAGAGGGGGACTTGGAAGATGGGATGTATAATATCTGAAATTGTGAGACACTGGGAAAGAGAAAGCTCTCTTTTTCTTTCTCTTTCCTTTGAGCATTGCATTCAAAGTGCCAGTCGGCAATGATTTATACACACTCGTGCTTATTATGGACTACACATAATAAAGAAATGATAGAAATCATATCTGCATAGCTTCAGACAGTTCCACGAGCGCTGCTGCCAGTTTTGTTTGACAAGACATTCAATCAAGAGAAAAGGTTTAAAATATTCCAGGAGGAGCCTTTTGCATTTTTAAGACCCAATATTTGTATCTAGATAACAGGACTCCTAAATGAGGCACATCAGTATAGATGCCCCAGAAGCTGCACTCTGCAAGGCAAGAAGGGAAATGCTGTGAGCCTAACCGCCAATGTTTATGTTATGACTAACCAGAACATGTTCATCATTATATCATCTCAAAACTATAGGAAGTATTTCCAAAATCCATTTCCTCCCCTCCCGCCCCACCCCACCCCCATTTTACTATGTGGAAGTGTATCGGTTGGCTTGGCGGGCTCATCATGCACATCCTAATTGTGCTTTTGCTAACTGGATGAGAAAGGTTCCCATGAAGCCTCCTTTTTAAGAGCATCTGCAGGCCAGATCTAAGGTCCATCTCATCTAGCATTTTCCTTCCGGCACCAGCCACCTTGTTGAATTGGAAATGCTTACAAGGAGAGCAACAGTGCAGGAATAAGTCTATTAACCTCCAAGTTCAGAGGCAGAATGCCATGGATCTCCAAGGTTAATACACCATTTTCTCCGCCATGAATTTTATTTAATCCTTTTATTTAATTAACCGTTTGCTGAATGTTATACTGGTTAGCAAACAAGACCATGCCTAAAATACATTTAAAAATAACAGCAAATGGAGCAGGGGAGGGAGAATTCATAGCAAAGGGTTGTCCAAATCCTTGCACCAGCAGGGCAGGTTTTGGGGCTGTGCTGAAAAATAAGTCCAGCAGGGCTTGCATACCCTTCCAGGGGGTATGTCGGGATGTGGGAAGACTTGGCATCCAAAGCATCAAAAGTCTCCCCCACCATCCACTTCCAGTGTTCCCTTTGGGCATCACAGCAGCACCAGCACTGGAACGGCAAGGGTAGCAGCGATTCCTGCGTCCACTGAAGAATGGATCCCCCTTTCATCAGCCTCCCTAGTCTCCCTCTCCACAGACTGAAAGTGAGCTCTGCCCACATGACCCACCAGCTGTGAATTTGTTCTTAATCAAGTAATGCTCTTAATCAGCTGCTTCCAGCCTTGGAAGGAGAGGTGGCTGTCACTGTATCACGTCTTCCAGAATGAAGTCCTTGTAAGTGGAGGGAGAGGGTCAGGCATGACGGCTCCAGCCAGTGTCCTGACTGAAGTGCAGGTGTGATGCAGCGGTGCCCCCAGAATGCTCTGTGGCAGGCAGGAGTGCCCAGGGACACCGGGCTGGGGCTAGCATTGTGGGATACCTGCCGAGACTGCCCCCCAGAAGAGGGGCCCGGTCAGAGCCCTCTAGAACAGCAGCTGCTTCTCCCTGCTATCACTGCAGTGCCTACTCACCTACCGCCACGTGCCGATAAGACAACAGCACCAAGAGAAGGAGGAGGAGCAGCAGCAGCAGCAGCTTCACCCTTAAGGAACCTGAGAAGCTGAGCTGAAGCAAAATGGAGAAGGAGAAGTTGCAGCAACTGAGGGACAGGACCTCCTCAAAAAGCCTACAAGCGCAAAAGCCCTCCCCCACAAATATGGTGCCAACCCTGGGCAGGCAAAACAGTGTGGAACATACACTCTGGAAATAAAAAGCTTGGCAACAAAAGTCTACTCAAGGATCGGTCTCCTGCAACAGGGATCCTCCAGGGATTTTGGAGGACAACTCGTAGGGTTCCTGACCATGGGTTCCTGACCGTGCTACCTGGGACTGAGAGGAAATGAAGTCAAAAGCAAATACAGGGTACCAGGTTGGGGAAGGCAGCTACAGTTCACAATACAGTTGATAAATAATGATCCTAAGCTTAGAAGACTGAACAATGGATGCATTCAGATAACAAATTCTCCTAGATCGCGATGGAGTGAAAACATTCATTGACCAGTGGTGGGTGGGTGGGAGAGAGAGAACCTATCAAAAGTATCTCAAAATAACATTGCCACTTCAAAACCATTGCTCTATTAGCAGGTAGGTAGGTGCTCATTTTTCTGCTGGTTAGACCAATTAGCAGCACAGGCCAATTATCACAGAGAGATATTTGCATCTGTGTAAACAGAACTGCAACACATAGTAAGAAATAGTCTCCACTACACACTCATCAGATGAACAATAAAGGGGACATTCCTGGACTCCTGTCAAATAAAAAGACTATTTCTGTCTTCTCCATCCGGAAAAGGTTTCTATTGAAGGAATGCTAATACTACCTCCCCCTCCCACTCCCCTTATATACATTCTGTTCCCCTTGATTCTAGTGCACACGCCAAGATTTAGTGCAAAAGTTTGCATGTAACAATACGTAATCCAGATCATGTCATTTGTAGGCCAGAAGTAAAAACCATAACTGGGTGATGAAAAGTAAAACATTCCTTTGCAGCACTTTTCAGCTCTGACAGCTGATAAAAACAAAAACAAAAACTGTTGCAAGGCATTATGTTCCGACAGAGATGGGGAAAGATTTTTTTAATGGAATAATAAAGTTAAATGTAATAGTTTAAAAGTATAATTCTTTGGAGATACTGGTTTATGTGGGCCTATCATTTGAAGGTGCACCAGTCATTATTAACAGGAAGCACAAAGAAAGTGGATTTAAATCACTGAAGTAATAAAATCGGAACAAGAGCTAGCACCTTGAAAGGCATTTGGAGAGAAGATTGCATACAAATGCAATTAAAACGATGCTTATAAAATACTAAGATGTTAATTGGGTTTGGTCCCAGAAGCCCCAGCCGTACAGTATGTCAGAAGTTCGTTGGTTTGAAGTTTTAAAAGAGTGGCTTAATTTGTACACCTTGTCCTAATTACGAGGCTTTCTGCAGCCTGTGTATCTGCATGGTTTATTGTAGCTTAGAGTTTTGTAAAACAAACACACACCAGTTAATTGGGTTATTGCAATGGAAAATTGGGCTGGAGAACTGAAGGCTCTCTTGCTTGTGTTCCTTTACAGCTTGTAATGCTTGTAATGCCCCAGCACAATGTCAAGCTCCACTGATTTGTAACGTGTGTCTTTTACAACTTGCTTGGGCCACTGACCCCCAAATCCTCGAGAAGGCCAAGCAGTGGAAAGAAAGACTAGCACAATGTAAGAGTCCAGGCCCTTCAGTGGCTTTCTTTTGGTTTTCCAAGCCCAGGCTCCAGCAGGCCTGACTTTAGAGTGGCCATGTTTCTAAAGGACAGCTCACTGTTGGAAGGATGGTCAGAGGACCATCCTTTATTTTGAAGGCTGCCCAGTCCAAGTCTGGTTTAGAGATTTTTTTAAAAAATCAGAAGAAAATACTGGGTCTTGAAGATACTGGGCAAATACAAAGTTCCATGCTACAGTGAGATGGACCACATTGCCACTTAACTGATGGTAATTGTTTCTAACTTTGCATTTCTCTATATTAATTTGCATATGCATGTTTTGCATATCTGTGCTCTCTTTTTGGAAAATGCATTTCCTCTTTCTTGGCAATTCAATAGTGGCCACATCACTTTTCCACACTAAAGATGTGCCTAACTGAGGACTGAGAGAAGTTTTTCGATCCAGTTGGTTGGGCTTCCTCTCAACTAACTCTGTTTGGGATAGCATGTTACTTTCAGAATTGGTAGATGAAAACTTATGAATACAAGGCCGTTTCACTCCTAACTATCTTTCTAGTCTAAGTGTCCACAAAGGATAAGGCACAGGATTACATTTTCGCCTCCGCCACTACTGTGCATAGGCAATCATAGAAGGAGTAGGTTTCCAGGATCCTCCCATGATACTCTGTGCACACCAGAGAACAAACATGCTTATATTAACGAGGATTTCCTGTTGCTAATCACTGCCCGTAAGTCCAACAACTGTTGCAAACAGACTTGCAGTATTCTTAGCAACACCACAGGGATGTTGTATGGGCAAAGGAGTAAAACCTTATCACAGACAAGACCAGTGCAAAAACCATCCAGCACATTGAATCAGCATGACAAAGTAAGCCTGCACAGCAGTTTGAGGTCCAAGTGTGCACAAGTATATATAGGCAAAATGCTTTACCCTTTTTCACACTGTTTGTTGTTGTTGTTGTTGTTGTTATAATGAGTCCAAGACTGAGCTAAGGTTGAAGCCAAAGTCTATTTCCTAGGCCCTTTGCTATTATTAGGTGACTATTTATTTATTGATTTATCTGCTTAATAAGAACAGTGCTTCACATACTCTACGGCTGCGATCCTGTGGCCTCCCAAAATCACCAGAGAGGCATGGGATTCTTCGACCTCAGCACTGAGGTCTTGTAGCTCAGACTCCAATGGCCGGCCACCACCCCCGCTTGCAGCTGGTCCAAAGGGAACTGCTTTGGTTCGCTCCCCAGGAGAAGAAATCTGTCTTGGAGCGGTGGGAATGGGGCACACCAGACGGCAGGGGAAGCGGGGAAATGAGGCTGAGGATGTTCCCCAGTTCCAGCAAGTGCCCTGCTTCCGTCTCTCCCGCTCCCCAGGAATGGCAGTCTGGACAAACTGCACTGGCAGGTGGCAGCAGCAGCAGTGGAGACCGTCTGCCACACCTTGCTGTGGCCATTGGGCACATGTGAGCTTCTGGGTTTGGAGGCTTCTGTGCCTCTAGGGAGGAAAAAATAGGACTGCACCCTAAGAATGCCAACATGTTTATTCATTTATTTATTTTTCGATTTCTATCCTGCCTTTTTCCTACAAAGGGCTCAAGGCAGCTTACATCATTCTCCTCCTCCATCTTATCCCCACAACAACCACCCTGTGAGGTAGGTTGGGCTGAGAGTCTGTGACTGGCCCAAAGTCACCCCATGGGCTCCATGGCTGAGCAGGGACTAGAACCCAGATCGTCTGAGTCCCAGTCCCATGCTCTTAACCACTACTCCACACTGGCTCTCTCATGTATCATGTAACATCATTGCCAATATTATTTTATATCCAGTTCTCTTAATTTGAATAACTTAAAAATGTTAATTTTGCTTCCACCCTCTTGAAAATGAACAGTAATGAATCAGCAGCAGAATCTTTTAAGAGTCTACTTAGGCATAGGTCCATGGAGTTCAGTGGGGCTTATTCCCAGGCAAAGGGGCACCAGATTGTAGCCTAGCTGATAATTACTTACAGGCATTACATCACTCTGGTTTTAAAGGCTCAGATACACCAGCGTGTTGGAGTCAAAATATATGATTCAGGAAAGAATTACACTTGGATTTGGGAGATCCAGGTCCAATGCCCATGGGGAACAGAACCTGAGTTTCAAGTCCCAGGATCTGAACACTGTTACAATGCAACTATGGTGCGTACTTCCACATGCCTGTGGGGCATATCTTGCAAACAATTCTGTCAGTAGAGTAGTTGGCAGGATCAGTCCCTTGGAAAGAAGCATATGGATGTCATTCCTCATTTAAAATCAGAAGGTCTCACCACAAAACTTGAGCCTGCTGATTTTAATTGTCTACTCTGGGGAAGGATTTTGATACAATACTTTAATTTAGTGTTCATCCATTTCATGATATGAATTCAGGCTTATTACTCTTTTTTATCAATTCTTATTTTTATATGACTCAGCCACTCACATAAAAAGACTACTGTAGGTTATAGACTTTTAAAAGTGATTCCCTGTAGGCAGTGTAAAATATGGTGTCTATTACCTGACAGCTTAGTGTTTATTGCTAATTTTGGAGCATTGTTCAGGAAGCCATTGAAAGATGACACAGAGAATAGATTCTTTATCCTGTAAAACAGAAAAGTAAAGTAGCACTTCTTTTTAAGTGTTCCTCTGCAATGTTTTTATATAATATCACCATGGATGTTATGTATAATCCTTTTAAAATGTAATAGTAAAAGAACATCACTCTTAGAGTACAAATAAAAATGGTACATACTTCCTCTCGCCTATAGAACTGTAATCTTGGTGAAATCCATTGCTGCTCTTGATTAATGACCAGTGTGTTATTTAGCAAATGTTATTTTAACTACAGAGGAATGGAGCTTACAAGAGTTTTTTAAGCATGAGGACAGAGTGGGCAGGAGGACTGGAATAATCTTTCACACAGTCAGTGTCGTGGTGCAGGATGCTGGCCATAAGTGCAAATGCAAAGCTTGGACTAGGAGTCAGAGGTGCTGCTATGCTACGTAGAGCTGTAGAGAATCCTGTTTGTCTGAATCCCAGTGACTGCGGCGTACGTTCTCCTTGGCACCCAAGGCCGGCCACGCAGGCATTTGCTTTGTAAAAGACGCTCTTCTTGTTCTAATCTTCTGCCTCTCTTAGCTATCCCGTAGGCCTTTGCTTTGAAAGTATTAGGAAATCTTTCCAAAGGAATCACAGGGAGTAAAATTTCAGTTGACTCAAGGTGGAGCAGCCATCTTAATATATAGTAATAAATAAGGTGGTGGTAGAGTTCGAGTTTGGTTCAACTTTTCAATGAAAGAGAACATCCTTTATCAAGGTGAGAAAGCCCTATGTGTAGGAATTTGGAACGGCTCTGACAATCACAGTAGTGAGTTAGATAACCAGCTTGGGTCACCAAGTGGCTCATTTCCACCAACTGCCTAGCTTTTAAACTTTTGGGTTTTCCGCAGGATGCGAACAATGGTTCTTATTAGACAAGGCTGGGCATCTTGTAGTTCTCCAGATGTTTTGGCCTACAATTCTCATCAGAGTTAGCCAGTGTAGAGAACAGTGAGGGATACTGAGAGCTGGAGGGAGGGATACAAGTCATCCACCCATTGTACAGGGTGAAAGCCAGTTTGTTTTTAAGCTTATTCCCCCATTCACTCATTAAGTTTTAAGGTGTATATATTTTACATTGTGCATTGTGCTTAAATGCACCATGTGGTGTCCATGTGCAGTAGAAGACAACTCAGAAGAAATTAAATAGGGTGGTTTGAATAGACAAACAACCCCATGTTATTTCTTTAAGGAAAATTGGGGAAATGTATCCTCTGTGCAGAGTTACATAAGCAGGGAGGGCTCTGCATTTCTGTGTTGCCACCTCCATGGAGAGCATAGGAATGCAGCAGTCTGTCTAAAAGGGGCAGAGCATTCACTCCCTTCTCTACTCGTCTGTTGGAAATTGGGGGCCCTCAAGTGTCCTTGCAAACCTTGATGCCCCATCTACCCTTTCAAGGTGTTTTGAGGTTCGAGTTGGTAACCTGAAAGACTCAGTATCAAATCATTTACACAGGAGTACTTATCCTTTGGTAAATTGTTCTTAAGTGATGATGCTACTGCTGATGCTGGTGGTGTTGACTATATCCAATAGTCAGTGCTCTCTGGGCAGCCTGTTTGGCCTGGCTGACTCTCCTGATGGTCAACAGTGGGAGAGACCAAAATATAGGAATGCCAATTGATTAAGCCAGGGGTCCTCAAACTTTTTCACCAGGGGGCCAGTTGAAAGCTGCTGGTGCTGGGCGAGGGCTGGAAAGGTGGTGCCAGCGGTGCGTGTGGGCCAGCGCAGGGGCAGGGCGCATGGCAAGTTGTGGGGGGCAGGTGGGCGGGCACCGTGAGGTGGGTGCACGAGGCAGCGGCTTGCTCGCTCAGAGATTGTTTTCGCCAAGCGAGCAAACCACTGCCTCCTGCGCGTGGGACGAAGTGGGCAGCGGTGGGCACACGCATGGGCGTGCGCGGCGGGTCCAAATGGGCATGGCAGGCTGGATAAATGGGCATGGCGGGCTGGATCCGGCCCCTGGGCCGTAGTTTGAGGACCCATGGATTAAGCAATCCAATTTTTCTGCAATTTTATGTATGCTTGTAAAAGGATCCAACTGTCAAGGGGATCAACAAGCATTGTTCCACTAGCACATCACTTTTCCCAGACGTCACTTCCTGTTCAGTCAAGGACAGAAGAGATACATGCTTGATCTTATTATCTACTACCTTAGATATATATTCAGTCTCCTCCTGAGTTCCAGATCGCTCAGAACCAAGTTCAGGTTCCACTGATGGTAGATGACTATCCATTCTGCCTTGTTTGATAACTGAGAGCATCACGTTCACTTCCTTCTCCTAACTTCTAGGTCCCTTGCATCTCCTTAACTCTGACATGCTTGGGCATTGTTCGTTTGTTTATTACTCCCTCGCATTAGCTTACCAGGATCAGCTGTATCACTGCTTAAGCTAAACTGATGATTCCCACTCTAGAAGTGTAAGTTGCATAATAAGCCTCCGTTAGGGAGCTTCAATCACTAGGCTACCCTCTCATAACCTGAGGGGGCACAGCTTGTTTCCATGCCAAGGGAATGCCTGCACAGCGGTATGCATCCAAACTTCATCAGGAAAAGAGCAGGAGAGGAGAGGACCACCTCCCTCAGGGTGCAGTCACGCACTTTACCCCTGGTTGCTACCCAGGGTGAGCACCAGGGCTAAGTACGCAAAAGCACAGTGACTCGGAAGAGAGACTTGCTTGTGCTGAATAGTCTTCCACTTCAGTGGCCACTTCAAAAGTAGCTCGTTCAGTGCAGCCAGAATATTACTGAAAGGGTCTTGCATAACGTTTTGCACTTCTGGTGCTGTTCGGTGCCCTTCTAGTCTTGCTGCTGCCCCTTGGTGCCCATCTTCATTCTTGCTGTCCTCACTTGGTTTAAACTGCCATGTTGTTTAACTGACTGTAGGAATCCATGTTATTTTATTCACTGTGACCTTACACTTCAGCTGCATTGTCACAACATCATCGGTAAACCCATTCGCCTTGCTCTAGCCTATAGCAGGGGTGCAGAGCCTCAAGCCTGGGGACCAAATCTGCCCCTCCATGGTTCCCAATCTGGCCTTCAAAGCTCACCAAAAGACCACACCTCCTTCCCCTGCCCCCTCTTTTTCCAACCACCAACTGTTGGTTGACTTCTCCACTTTGTGTGGTTTTTGCTCATTTCAAGTTTGGAATGTCTCTTCCAATTGTAGTCACTGGCAGTAAGAGCTTTAAGCTAAAAGGGATGAGTGGAAGTGTTTTTGCTTGTTTGTTTTATGGTCTTGCCCCTTTTGTTCTTGGCCCTGCCCACCAATGCAATCTGGCCCCAAGAAATGGAATTTGTCCCTAAGGCTGCAAGATGTTCTGTACCCCTGAATTGAATGATTGTGTGGGCTGAAATAGCAGTAAAACTGACCTACAAAGCAAGAGCACTGAAACAACAGAAAAGCCAAAATTGCTTCCTAGTTATTATATGTTGGATTGCAGACTTAATTCAGCCCTGTTAAAAAGTATTTATCCTGGTGCTCGTGTCAGTATCACAGAGCAATAACTATGCACATTAGAGTAAATAAAACCTAAAAAGATTTTTAAAAGGAAAGGTAGCCATTACATTTTATTTCTTGCCTCTGTATCTTTAGGTCTCCTATTCAGAGAGTTTAAACATTTCTCAGTGACAAACATTTTCCCACCCCAAAAGAAAACAACTTTGATAGGAATGGAAAAAGAATGTGGCAGAATAGAAAATGAAGGTGACTTTTATGGTTGCCTTTTTCGAACCAGGAAAATGTTAAGATCACCAAACGCCAGTCACAACATTTACAAAGGGCCAGAAGTTGAACCTAGGCTTCCTACAATGAAACCATCAGGCTCAGGACAAAGATGACAAGACTTTGGATACAACTACAAAATAATTTCCTTTCCATTGAGTATAATAATAGGTCTAAGCTGACCTTAAAACTTCCCAAAGATGTCTCTCTATTGAGGGATTAAAATAGGGGAGACAGTAGGCAGAAACAGCAGAGGGGCTCTGATCTTTGAGAATTTCACTCACTTGCCAAACTTTAAGCCACACATTCCAATAAATTCAACTGCGGATGAACCAGAACTTTGCTTCAAAGGGAGAGGGGGAAGGGGACTATTCATACTTTAAAAAAAAAGAAGAATTGTGAGGGGGGTTTTCTTTCACTCTCATGTCCCATCTGACTTCCAAAAGAAATCTATAATGTCCTTGTCAAGTAGAAAATGAAATAGATGGAAGGGGACAAAATGATAAGAATAATGTTTCAATGAAACCACAAGCAACAGAGGAGGAAACTTTTAAAGACTCCCAAACCAAAGAGAAATGAAATCAAGTGAATGATAGTAACAATAAAATCCCTTTGGAGCAAGTGGATCATGAGTGCACAAAGATTGTTTAGGAATATCATACAGACTATTTCATTTTTTTCACCAGATTGATGACAATCAGCATTTAAGATGTAAATGAGAAATTCTCCATCATCAAAAAGGGTTGACTTGCCAATTGCAAAATATGAATTGAATTTTGAATCTGTACAGTCCAGTGATGTGTCTCTAAGGATGGCCAAGGCTGATCCTCTGTTGAGCACCAGAAAGAAGAGGAAAGGAGGCCTGTCAAACATTCAAGTGACAGAAAAGAAGGAACTGCAGGGAAGCAGAAAGCTACAATGGCAACCATTACTTTTACTGGTGATTTTCTTGAAAGACCGAAAAGAAAGAACTACCATATTTTTATGAAGACTAGCTATAGGGAAGCAATCGATCACTTATGATTAGCATTCAGACAGAGCATGTTGATGTTCAAAGCACTTTGCCTACATTACTCCAGTGTAATCCAAGGGGAAGATCATAGTGCTGTCATGGAGGCCAGCATTATTAACTCTCTATTGCAAAAAGAGCAGTGGAGATAAGGTTAAGAAATGACGGTAAGCCAAGACCACCTAGGACAGGAGTGGGGAGCCTCAAGGCCAAAGCCAAATCCAACCCCCTGGAATATTCATGAACTGAACAGTGTGCAGGGAACATAATAGGAAGTGTGATGCTCCCTCCCCATGACCTCCACCCCCCAACTGC
Organism: Varanus komodoensis; assembly: GCF_004798865.1. NCBI lineage: Eukaryota > Metazoa > Chordata > Lepidosauria > Squamata > Varanidae > Varanus > Varanus komodoensis. The sequence continues at coordinate 3,402,453 of NW_025336345.1, read as the reverse complement.
TCCCTGAGCAGAGAAAAGCAGCTGAGCAGTGGGTCAAGGTGGCCCAAGGAGGGGTGAGGCTGATGCTGGGAAGAGAGATTGGCAGACCAAATGGGGTGGCTGGGTTCAGCTGGTAAGCTACCAATTTTCTTGGTCTACCAGGCCAAATACAGCTTGTCTTGGATATTGTTGTGTATGGATGCTTTTCCTCCTGTATTCATAGCTGTTCCCTGGATGAGTCCACAATATCACCTGCATTGGTCAATGCAGGCTCATATCTACCATTCATGTTAAGAGCTAAGCCTTAACTAGAGACTCTCAAGAGAAAACCTGGAGGGGGGCAATAAGACCAGGGACACGTAGGCACAGTCAGATTGCCTGAAATAAGGAGATGCATTCTTGCCAATTTTACAGCAGCAGGACTGTAACCGGGACAAAATGCTGTCCTTAGTGGGTTATAGTCTCCTGCCTGGGGTAAGTCTGCTTAGAGGGATCACTGAGAACTAGTCTGTATGGCTACCAGGACTCCGTCAGCACTGCTTCCTGATTCAGGAAGCTCAGCCAATGATAGTAAACAATCCCTCTGTCAAGGAACCAGGTCTTTCCAACCATGCCAACACTGCTCCCTCATCCAGGGGAGGGACCACGACTTCATAAGACAACAAGTACACTGGACCGCAACACCAGCTAGTGTGAGTGGGGTGTTTTCAATTCAGTATACATTTCAAGTAACTCCCACAGGGACCATAGCAGAGACAAACTATAATAGTAGGTCACTGTTATTAGCATACAAATGCTTGACTGAGCCATTGCGCTTGTAGGAAATCCATCATTTCCCCAGCATCAAGCATTTAACCCTTATCAGAAGATAAAAAGGCTGCACATAAACAGATAGGCGTATATTGTCTGACTTCTTGATGCATTTTTAGCCTGCGTTCTTCATCACTGTCGCAGAGAAAGGCATAGCTGGAGGGAAAGGGAGTCCTTTCCATGCTGTTCTCCCCGCCGCCCCAAGCTCTTCGCATGCTCTCTCCATGGCCAGAGAGCGACACAGAGAGCCTTCCATCTCATGTGCTCTGCTTCCTCAGTGCGTCTCACTTCTTTTCTGCCTCCCTTGTCTTGCCCGTCAGTTGGCTTCTGTTCAAAATGGTTTTATTCAGAGCAGCGTGCTGCTGCTCATTCGGAAGCCTCTTCTGCCAAAGGAACAGGCCAAAAGAATGGGCCATCAGGAACAGCCAGCTTGCCCACCAAAGTGGACATGTGCCCAACTTTATGGAGGACGGTCCTCTAACTGAAGGGCTGCTCAGCTAAGTTTAAAGAAACCTAAGAAGAGAAAAGAGGGCCTGTCAAAATGGTGCCCCTCAGCATTAGCACCTGCGCAGCAGATGGAGCAGGTGCAAACGTCAGCTGGATCACAGTCTTCCCCTCGATGGTGAAATGCCTCGTGTTTCTGTTTAAATTTTATAATCATTTCTACATTTGTATCTCTGCATATAAACTAGCATATGAAAAATATGCAAATAGGTGTCCTCTTTTGATTTCTCTGTCTGGTGATGAATTCCCTGTTGCTTGGCGATGCATCAGCGGCCCACAGTCTCCACAGCAAGGCAGCGGCTGCCTCTGTTAATCCGTCCCACTTCTGTTTTTGCCATCTTGTCATGGTCCACTAGACCGGGTACATCCAACCACTTCTGTGACATCATAGATGCTTCCTTCATTTCCTGGTCTTATCACACCTCCATTTGCTCTCAGTGATCCTAGAGTTTCAGAAGTGACTTTGAGATATATCAGACCATGTTATGGATAATAGGTTTTCACATATTCCTCTGGAGCAGTAGTAGCTTCTTTATCCCTATGTTGGACAATAAATACTTCTGCCTTATTTTCCTCCTCCTTCTTCTTTGTGGTGCTGTTGCAGAGGAGACCAGAGTGTTTTGGTTTTCCTCCCCTTTTCATCACTCACTGATAGCAAAAGTATGGTTATTGAAACTATTTGGTGTTCAGGTAAATGATTTGTATGGAGCTACGAACATTCATTCTGTAGCAAATGTCATTAATTCAAGGTGATTCTTGTATGTCTCTGCATCAATTTTCATTCAATTCTGCTGGTATCATAAAACAGATGTGCTCCTAAATCACCATTATTTCTTTCCTTAAGTTGTTGGTATATACTGTACAAGGAGTGGGGGGAATTAAGTTTCAAAAACAACTTATTAAAAATGTATACAGCTTATGACAGCCTCTTTCAGAAACATAACCCCTAACTAATTCATGTTCACTTACCCTGCAGATTTCTATTTATAATACTTTACAATTTCCCTGTATTTGTATTATAAATTATTCAGTGACATCAAGGTTTTTATTTTGATGAGGGAATTTTTGATGAATTTGACAGAGTAATTACTTCAGATCCTGTTCAGAATTGCTATGAAAATATTTAATTTTATTGACTCCAATAAATAATTAAAGCAGAAGAGTTGCAGGCCTCCTTGCATTGCTTATGGCTCCTTGTTTCTGTTTGCTTCTCCCTAATTAAAACAGCAGTGTTGCTATGTGCATGATTTTTAATATGCTTATATCCAATTTGGCAAGTTAAAAATGGTCCAAAAAGTGCAGCCTTCCGCTGAGGGGTTTTTTTTCCTGTATGGGACTATTCCAGCCTCATCTAACTTCCTACAAGGTTACTGCTCCAATTTTCCCTTTGGGCTTTCTTGTTCTCTGTATGAACGTCTCCTGAGGGCTCTCCCACAATGTTCTTGGAGCCAATGAGTCAATCTAGTCTTGCCATCAAGAAATTGCAACACATCTCACTAAAACATCCTTGAAACAAGACAATTTGTTACTTGGAATAATGATGAACCTCCTGCTGTACAAAATAGGTGGTCCAGCTTGATGGAGTAGCCAAAAGATGTGGATGTTTTCTTTGCCCGAATGCTGGTATTAATGCAAGGTTCCTTCCCATTCGAAGGCATCACTGATTTAATGCCTCGCTGTGAGTGCTACAAGGCCTGGTCCCTGGGCCTTTGCCTGCCGCAGCGCCACCTGGCCTGGCTGATTCCAGCTGCAAAAGCTGCTCCTTCTCCAGACACTACCTAAAGGTCTATGGGATGTTAGGCTACATTCAACCTTGACAAAATGCATTATTGTCACTCTGTTTAGATGCATTTTTTAAAAATTCTCTTTCATTAGGCTTTCATATGCTTGTTTAATCATTGTGGACTTTCAATTGTATTGTATATTTATTCATAAGATATTTAGTTTATTTGTATGACTATTTCTATGTTGTTATGATTCATAATTAATAGTGACTTTTCTGAAAATATCATTTATTTTCAGAAAATATTGTGTGTGTGTGTTTGTGTGTAATTATGGGTTCTTTGGCCCGATGCTGCTGTAAGCATGTCTTTACTTTGGAAAAGAGGCATACAAATAAACAGGAGGAGGTGGCGGCGGCAGACCCGTGGAACCTGCAGGAATGCTGCTCCAGACCCACTTCTGGTTGCCTGCCAGAAACCCACCGAGAAGCCAATGCCCAGTCGTGGGGATACTTGAAACACTCAAAACCTGAGCCGCAGATGGGTTGGAGGGTTTTAGACCAGCCTGTGACAGAAAGGGACACACCGAGTTAGCACAGAGTCAGGACGTTGGACAGTGCCCCGTGGGGGCCAGCAGGAGCTGCCTGGCTGCCAGGAATGTGGAAACCAACCAGTTTTGAAATTAGCAAGCTCGTGGCCAAGAATTCACATAGTGCAGTTTAAAAGATGTTGGTTATTTTTAACAAGTTGGCTTGCATTAAAAGCAATAGTTGAACTAACTTTTCAACTAGGAAAAGAGAACACAAAGCAGGCAGCAAGAACAAACAGCACTACTCTATCACAGCAGAAGCTGAAGTGGCAACAACCATCATCCAGCCTTCCCCAAGACATCCCCCTCCAAAAGCCACGCCTTAACCAAGCATTCAAAGGCTCCTCTTGATGCATCCCAACACATTTAGACCCCCTTTGTCAGAGTCACTGATGAAACAAGGAAGCCCTCTGTGCTCTAATACCTGGATTATTTTGTGCCCCGGGAAATAGAGGGCAGGTTCAGACAAGCCTTTAGGATCCAAGCGGCCATGTTGCCACCATGGGCTTGAAGTTGGCTGAGAGCCTCTGGTATGCCCAGCTAATGATCCAGCAGAGCAGGGATTCTGAGCATGGCCTCCCTTCCTACCCCCTCAGTCCTCCTGCTGGTATCACAGGGCATGCTGTGGTGGCACTGAGAGGAGCAGAATGTGCCCAAGCAGGACTTCCAGGTGATCTCCCCACCCCTCACCACTCACCCCATTCAGTGGGCTCCCAACTTTCTCTGCAGCATTTTGGGATGGGGTGGAGAGGCTCCCCTGTGAAGGAATGGGCAGAGAAATCCACTTCCAACTACACAGTTGATGCAGCTTAAAGCTGGATCCAACACAATATATTGTGTTTTTTTTAATGAGTGACCTGATTAAAGGTATTCTACTCTATTGAGTATATTGTTGTGTTCCTCACAGGTTTTCTCTCCACTCTTTCCTGCTAGAGGTAGAGCAGTCAGTAAGACCAAAAAAGCCAAGTGTTATTTCCTAGTTGCTTCCAGAAATTTTTTGAGATAGGCTTGCCCAGTGAAAACAAGCCATTCATTTTCACCACAAAGAATCCAACAGGAAAGGAGCAATATAGTTTTTTTCATAGAATACATAGCTGAACTATAGAATTCTCTGCCACAGAAAGTGGTGATGGCCAACAATCTGCCTGGCTTTCAAGGGGGATTGGACAGATTCATGGAGGGGAAGGCTACCAGTAGTTACTAGCCTTGCTGGCTGTGTGCTGCCTCCTTCACCAGAGGCGGCCTGCCTGCACACCCCAGCTGCCGAGGAGCCTGGGCAGGAGGAGGCCTCGCACCCATCCTGCTCAAGGGATCCTGTGGGCAGCTGGTTTGCTACCGTGTGTACGGAACACTGGACTAGAAGGACTCTCGTCTTATCCTGCCTGGCTCTTCTTGTGTTCTTGTGATATAAATCAAGCTACATGGCCTCTGAATATGTATCACAGACTTTACTACGATTTATCCAATATGCTAGATTTAGCATGGAAATGCAATTCTTAGATGAATCGTTTATGTCTTATATCCATCATTCTGATGGCAACCCTAAGGCACAATAACCCTCTGCAAGCATTCTATCTGTGGAAGAAGCAAGCACATGAAGAGAGGGGGTGCTCCAGCCCCGGCCCTCTCCTTCATTGTATGTGTCGCCGTCTAAATCCTGGAGGGCAGGAGTCTGCAGGGAAGAGATGCCTGCATTGTGGCAGCTCTCCACATGAGCCAGCATGCTGGAACATGGGTGGAAAATTCATTCCTGAGAATTTGTGGCCAAAAGCCCCTGACGGAGAAAGTGAAATGAGAGTGAGCTGAGCAATATGAAGGAAAAGCAGAAGGAGATGGAAGTGAGGGACTCACCTTTCAGAAGCATTCGATCACTTTCCTCTCAGGCCAGGGTCATTTCTGGTATCAGAGTGAGGCAGAAAAGAAAAGCCCTCGGGGAGAGCAGGTGAAAGAAAGCAAGGAGGACCCTACACTCCTTGCCCATGCGACCCTTTTGCTTTTCACATTTGGACCCCTGCCTTTACTTTCTGAGTGGGGGAACGTGAGATTGTATGGGCTCAAGCACATAGGGCTACTCCACGTCTGGTGTGGTCCCAAAAGGCACTCTCTGCTGGCATGTGATGTGACTACACCTCAGTGAGTTAATGCAGTCACAAATCCCAATAACACGACTTTCAGATAGTGACAGACATATTTCTGTGGCATCCTCCAGGAGCTTATGAAGCAATGAGTAATGCGTTCTGTCACTGAGAGTTGTAGTAACTCCAGTTGCTCAGCATGGGCAGTGAACAATTCATCTGCAATGAAACCTAAAATCTTGCCTCTGACTCTTCTCTTCATTATCAAGCCTAAATAAAGATGTGCTGGCACCCACCAAATAGGAAGCATAAACCTGAAGTGACTGGTACTCAAAAGCCCAAACTAGACAAGACACTCAGCTGCACAAATCTTTCCCTTGACTTTTATTTCTTTTCTTGTAAGCAAAAGCAGTTGCAGGGGAGGGGGGCTGAGCAAAGAAATGGCAGAAGAAGGGGCTGCCCTGGCCTTTCCCCACTTGTCGTTCCCTCTCAAAATTCTCTCCACCCAGAATCTTTTTCTAGAGAGAAAAGTGGAGAAAAGTGCCTGACAGAGAGGGAAAATGCGAATGAATGGAACTAATTTAGCAGCTCCTTCCCCACCATACTTCTGTGTATAATGAAGCTGCTATTGGCAGTGTGTGCATATACAGTAGATCGGGGGAAGATGTGGGTGTGTAACATCTAGCCAGTGTTCAATACTTAGGAGCAACCTTAGGATTTTTAAAAATTACTATTAATATTTTGTGTTTACAAAAACAATGCAAAGTTGCAAAAGCTGCAGAGCCAATTCACTGCCACAATGAGCTGCTTTCATGCTTGTTTGAAATGCTCAGCCCTGCTAAACTACAAAGCTGATGGGCAAACAGACGATGAAAGGACAGCTGGTTCGCAGCTTGTATAGATGCTGTATCTTTGTGAGCTTGCACGATGCTGTGAGGTGTTTGCTTGGTACAGCAACCAAATCACAATGCATAATGTGGCCCTGTATAATCTGTGGCCCAGGGCTATCAAGGAGGTCATCCGGTGAGCTACAATAGGTGGTGGGCACGTGTTATTATCATGTAGCCTTTCTGTGGTACACATTGCTTGCTGCTGGGGATCTGAAAGACTGTTCTGCTTTTGGGGGCTCTGCATGCGGCATCTCTGTGGCTCTGCCCCACCAGCTTCGCCAGGCATCGGTGACCAGTGAATGTTGGAGTGGGGAGAATTTCCAGAAAAAACAAGGCTGCACGTGTGACTCTCTAGCAGTGATTAGACCTGTGGACCGTTATCAAAGTATACACAAACTCCTTGATAATGGTGTTCACCCGACTTTGCAAATTTGTATCGATATATTGATCAGCTGGGCTAAAACCATCTATTAGAAATTCACACTTTGTACATTTCTATACAAAATGACTTGTGTTTCTCAGTCTAATGTGTAAATCAGAACTATCCACCAGACTTTGTACTCTGTTGCAACACTGGTCTTGGCAATTTAAACATATTAAAATATTTAAATATGTCTTTTGAAAGAAAGGGCAAGTATAAATAATACCTCCAGAGAATGCACACACTGAAATAAAAAATATGCATTTTTTAAAAAAATCAGATCAACAGTAAAACAAAAGATAATGAAGCAGAATGATGTCTAAAACATGTGAAAGTCATGTAGGCTAGAAATAGATTCACCTAGCTCTAATATCCACCAATGCTAAAACCCATTCATGGGATGAATTTACTCATCACAAATTCAAAATGTGATATTTTAATCAAACGCTAATTAGATGAGTTCCGTGTGCTGGTTTTCCCTCAGGGCCACTCTAGTAGCACTTGCGTTTCTGCTTTCACAACAGGACTGCCTCTCTTCCCCGTGCATGTCCCCAGATCAGCTCTGGTGAGTCTCCCAACCGTCCAGAGCAGATCTGAGGTGTGGGCTTGAGGCTGCAGGCAGTGGTGTAACTAGGCCGTTTTAGAACCTGGACTTAATTTCTATTGATTTGTTTCTTGCATTTCTATCCCGTCTTTCCTCCGTGATGGCAAAATGGGGCGGGGGGAGTGGCCTGGGGGTATAAATCCCAACTTGAGAGCGAACGCATTTGCTTTAATATTTCCACAGAGTGATGCTAGTTGGGCCATTGTGGGAGAATCACGGGCAGCCTCTTCCAGCCAGTGTCAGCCTGTTGTTTTGGGCTACGTCTGCTGCCATCCCTCCCCTTTGGCCTGCTGGCTGGGGCTGATTGGAGGTGTCATCCCAGACTCCCACAGGATACAAAGTGGGACAGACCTAAGGGAATTGCTCCTGCAGCACCATTTTAAGGTCAGGACAGGTGCACAGTGTGGTGAACAAGGCATATTTTATGTGCAGTCAGGGATCACAGGGGACAGGCATGTCTGAAGCCTGCGGGGCCACTGCCGGTCAGTGCAGACACTGCTGGACTGGGTGGCCACTATAAGGCACTTTGCAAAATTCCCCAGGAATGCTTCAGAAGGAACTGGGTTCATTTCAACCAATGGTTTCCATCAACCTCTTGAGCAACCTTCTTTCCTTCTTGGGTGTTGCCTTCTAACATAATCCTTTATTTATACCTCCATTCCAATCCATGAAAGGAGGAGAGGGAATATTAATCATTTATTTCTACGTCTACCTATACCCCACCTATTACATTGGGATTGGTCCCAGGGTGTATCCAGAAGCAAAAACTGGGGAAAATGTATGGAATGAGCACCATGTGTTCATGGGAAGCAGGGAAAGGTTAATGCCTCTGGGACTGCAGCCCTCCAGCACAGCCGGCTCACCCCTGGGGATCGGAGTAGTGATTTTGCAGAATCTCTCCCCTCAATCACTGGAAAGATTATTCCCTAAAACAATTTTACATTTGCATATTTGCTTCCTAGCACTCTAAAGAGGCTCATTTAGTCTGTCACAATGTGATTATCCTTTCTAAAGCACCTATTGTCCATTATGAGGGAAATAAGCATAATAGAAAAAGCAATACACAATTTATATTTTAACACAAGTGCTTCTCTCCTCTGAGAACAACCATATTAACCGTACTGTTTCTCCTGTGTCATTTGCATTTCCTCCCTCCCCATTTTTTAAATGGATAAAACAAATGTTAGCATCTCCAATGAGGGGAGAAGGCGAAAGAAACGGAGGAGAGGGGAGAAGTGAGGATCTGGTGGGACAAGGGACTGCTTGAGGCTGCCAGAAACATAGTGTATGGGGAAACACATTGGTCATGCCACAAGCCATGAAGGAACAAAATGGTTAAACAAAATGGTAGGGAAATCTCTTATGACATATATAAAAAGCCCCTTTCTGATTTAATTGGAAGTCACCCATTCCAATAACCAGCAATGCAACTGCTCTCGTAAGAGGGACCACAAGTCATCGCAGCCCGGCATATGGCAAAAAGGCAGGAAAATGGGATTAAGTCCTGCCATAAATGGGCAGCACTGGGAACCATATGTCTGTCCGCTGCTCTTAAGATACCGTGTTTTGTCTTCCTTCCAACAAGATTTTCACTGGATGCTTTGCCCCACAACCCCAAATAAGGATACCACATGTTATGATGTTTATATTGTCTTAAAACAAAACAAAGATGTGTTTCCCATCCACACTTACTCTTCTTCCAAAGACATTAGCACTGTTCAGACATTAACCCTGACTATTAAACCTGAAAAGGGGAGGCGTGCCGATATACACGTGGGGACCCAGGACTACATGACACCGTTTTCCAGTGTGCAGCAGCCCCAGACACTGCACTCATGTCCCCTTGAGTGCAGGTGATGCTCTCTACATGGTGAGGAGCCTGCAAGGAGGGCATCTTACAGGGATGCCATTGCTCATACACATTTCGCTCCCAAAGACTCCCTGATAGGAGCAGGTGTCCACACTCTTTTAATTTGCATCTTTGTGATATGGGGAAAGAGTGGGCAGTGAGAGCACTTACAGTCACAAAATACTTGAAGCTTAGTAGGATAAACGCCCACCATTCAATTGATGGGTGATCTGACTGCTTTTGTTACGTTATGTTTCTCCCAGTGCTTTTTTTGTATAAAAAAAAAAGGTGCCGGAACTCACCTCCTGGGGTCAGTCACTCTACACACACATAAACATAATGGTCGTCGCCGGCAGTAAGCACTGAGCGCGCAACCACACGACCGATCCCAAGCTGAGCAGCGTCCCGAGCCGAGCAGCGCCCTCCCGAGCAGCGCCAATACACACACAGCCCGCAGGCACTATTTTAATGCTTTTTGCTGCCGACCTGCTACACCCGACAGGGTGATTCACAATCACATGGAAAAATCTGTCAAAAAAAGGAGCCGGAACTTTGTTCCAGTGCGTTCTATGACAAAAAAAAGCCCTGGTTTCTCCTGTGGTAATCTGTCTCATAGAGGTGCTCATTTATGTAGAGGGTCTGCTTAAAATCAAGTATATATTTGATGTGGAAGTGTTAAGTCCATCTTTCTATGGGAAGGATTATATAAATAATTTTTGTGTATTGAGATGTTTCATAATATGTCTTCTGAGGTTTCCTTTGTCTTTTGCTTTCTGGTTCTTTGCTTCTTATTGTTTAATTGCAGAATTGTTTTAAATGCAAAGTTGGTTTATGCCCTTTGTTGCTTTTAAAGAAATACTTTGCCTGTGTCTTCTGAGGGAACAGACATATCTGTGCTACTCACTTCCGTGATTCTTGACATAGTAATATAAGAAAAGCCCTGCTGAATCAGACCAAAGTCTAACATCCTGTTTCATATATTGGCCAAATGCAAACAGGACATGACAGCAACCGCTCTCACCCACTGCAGTTCCCCAGAAAAGCTGCCCCTGATCCTGGAAGCAATATAAGGCCTTCAGGGCTAGAAGGCTTTGGTAGCCTTCTTCTCCATGGATTAGCCTATAATCTCCTTTCAAAACCATCAGTATGTCTCATGGAAGTGAATCCAACAGACAAAGTCTGTGCTTTGCAAATAGGGATGGTTAGGTACCACCCTGAAGCCATGGATAGGTGCTACCACCCTCTGGTCTGTCTTGAAGTTCTGACCATTCAGCTCCGTCAGATGACCCTGTATCCTAACATTATGAGAAAAGCAGAAAAACTTCCATGTTTCTCCTCTACATACTACACAATTAAACCAACTGCCATCATGTTCCCACACCCACTTGCGCACTTGTTTCTGTTCTCAACACTGCCATATGTTGTAGCCTTTCCTTATGGGGAGGAGCTCCAGTCCCAGGCCCCCCTTCCCTACAATATACTTTTTGAGATACAAATGCAGAACCGTACACAATTTTTCAAATCTGCATTTCTTTATGTGTCCTTAAGAACAAGCAGTAGTAAGAGCAGCAGCAGCAATATTTATATTGCACTGTTCCAAAGTGCTCAAAGCATTTCTCACACAGTCATCCTTACACCAACCCTTAAGGGAGGGGAGGATTACTAGCCCCATACTATGGATGAATCCTTGAAACCTGGGTGACACTCCAGGCCCTATTACAAAGTGTTTCCATGGAGAGAAAGACCTAAAAGGAGAATGGCTTCCCAAAGCCCACTATGCAACTTAATGCCTGAGTTGCCTTGAACCCAGTTCTCGGTAGAACACCAAGATGGCAATTTAATAAACAACCCAACCAACTCGGGGCTGCCAACTCCACACCCATCCATTTAGGTAGCTCCCTGGGCACGGCACCTCCCAGTATTACAGGTGCCTTCTAGATGCACTTGTGCGTGGATCCAGCCCAAAATGTTTTGCTGCCCGGAGTAAAGGACAAGTCGGCACCCACCCATCCCAGTCCATGTACAGATGCAGACCGAACTGGCAGTTTAATTTTAGCCCAAGGCTGCTGCAGTGATACCGTCCTCCACAAAACTTGAGGGCAGCAAGATGGCCTGTGGGTGCAGGAGAAGCTCTGCGGCACACACAGTGCTCCCCTCCAGGAATTGGGCATGCCTGGCGGCTCTGGAGGTGCGCCCAGGGAGGAGCTGCTGCAGCGGTGGCTGCAGCCTCCCACAGCTTCTGCCACCTGGGGCAGAGCTGAATGGCAGAGCCGCCCCGCTTCTGGGCACGCTGCCACAAGCAGCGCCAGAAGCAGCCCTCGGAGACACATGCCGAAGCGGCGCAAACAGCAACTATTCACGCTGAACTTTTTAAAAACTAAACTAAGCAAAGCAATCCCATTTTTAAGGGAAATATGCTACTTTAATGGCATGCAGGAAGGGATAATGATGATTGCACCTTCCTTGGGATGAAGCCTTCATAAATACAATGTAAATTGCATTATACAAATGCAAGAAATAAAGATTCAGATCCAGAAGAACAGTGAGCAGAGAGATTATGATAAAACAGGGAGAACAGAGGAGGGGGGAAATGTTCCCTGACATTTTAAGTTAAGAAGCCCTGTGACAACTGAAATTCATTACCTTAAACTTTGGGCTGTGATGTGTAATTGTTAACCTCTACTATTTAGTTCAAGGATGCTTCCAGTGAGATATATTAGATGCCACCAGAGCCGATTTGGATTGGAAGCTGTGTATGTGCTCTCAGTTTTTGATTATATTAAAACACCAAAATCAATAACACACCGTAGCTTTCAGGAGCGATAATAAAACACCCTAAAATATTCCCAGAATGCTTCTATAAATAATTTGCTTAGCATACTTATGTTAAAAAGCTTGTCAGTTACAGCACTCTGAAAAGCTCTGAAAGGGCGCACTGTCATGCTTGAACTTGATCAGCCTCTCGTAGCTCAGGGCCACAGAGGGCTATGCTGTGCACCCAGAGAAATCATTATTTTTCCTTAATAAATAAATTACTGGCCTATATTTCTTGAATCACTCAAGCCTGCTGGTATCAAGGGCTTAAATAATAAATAACAAATAGCTCCATTCATTAATTAATAATAATGCATCACTCCTTTCTATTTTGTGTGTGTGTGCGTGTGTGTGTATCTTTCTGGCAACATATTGACTACTAGTCATGTGAAAGGACAAATAGCCAGGCCACTGGGAACATTTAAATTTTTTCTAGTTTAAGAAAACTCTGTCGACCCTCTTGACAGCCAGCTTTAGTTTGTCAATTGCTCAGTCACTGACAGTGTTGTGACGGATGGGTTTCAAAGCCACAATAACATCTTAAAGCTGTATTGGCTAATGGTGATCCTCTCTCATCAAGCTCCTCAAAAGAAAACCTGCCCACAATTTCTGCCTAGACATATTGATACGGGCTGCTGACTGAAATCATACCAAGGCATCTCAGTTCAAATAAAGGGAAAATCCAAAAGAAGCAAAAAAACAAAAAAACCTGTCCAAGCAAGTGACTCCAAAGTTATGGAGACTGGACAATCCTCGAGCAATTTGGTATCGTGTTTATGCCAGTAAACTTGATGTGCCTGAAAAAGTGGCCATAGTCAGACATACCTTAGTTACATCCTATCTGGACTATTATAACACACTCTGTATGAGGCTGCCTTTGAAAACTGTTCAGAAACTTCAGCTTGTTCAGCATGTGGCCAGCTGGTTGTCTGGGGCTAGTTAGAGAGAGCAAGTGATCCCCTTGTTATAAAGCTTCACTACTTCTGTGACATCACCTGGGCAAAGAGAGCCCGGCTACAGTTCTCCATGCTCTGGCACCCTCTCATTTGGCTTACTGTATGTGGGGCTGCCTCTGAAAACATTCTGGAAACTTCAGCTGATCCAAAACAGGGAAGAAGGCTGTTAATGGGGCCTAGCTTGGAAGAACATACTATGCCAGTCCTCTTTTGGCTGCACTAGCTGTCACTTAAAGTCTGGGCCCGATTCAAAGTGTTGGTGCTAACATGGAAAATGGTTTGGGGCCAAGTTACCTGCAGGATCGGCTCCTCCCATATGTCCCTACTCTGAGGTCACCTTCAAAGGTCCTTCTCCAGGAGCCCCTTCCAAAGGAAGTGAGGTGGGAGGCTACCAGGACGTGGGACCTTTCGGTTGTGCAATGAGCATCTTGGAGAGGTCTGCTTGGTGCCTAATTGGTGTTCTTTTCTGCACCAGGTGAAAACCATTTTATTCTCCCAGCATTTTAACAGTTTAATTTCCTTTTTAAATCTTGCATTTTACTCTATACCACTGCTATGCTTCTATGCTGATTCAATTGCAATTGCTATTGTGTCTTTGTTGTTTTAAGTTGATTTTATCTTATGTTCACTAACCACCCAAAGAGCCTGATCATTCATTCATTCATTCATGCATGCATGCATGCATGCATACATACATACATACAAGTTTCAGTGGTGATTGTAAGCTTCCTTGAGTACCATTTTTTGATGAAAAAGCAGGAAAGACATCCAATAAATAAATGGACAGAACTGTGGAATTTAAGAAGTAAGAAGACTCCTGCTGGATCAGACCAGGAATCCATCTAGTCCAGCTTTCGGTTCGTACAGGGGTCAATCACTGTCAGGGATTGGAGTAGGGGAAGGTACAACAGGTAGAGAGTTGTGGCAGTTCAGGGAGTTCATAGAGGGTAGGATGAGAACAGAGGTTAGCAGTAACCTCAGTGGCATCAGAATATTGTGGTAGCTTGGATCTAACATTGCATGGCTGGATGTCTGGTCACACAACAGCATTTCCTTATCCTCTCCTTCCTTTGCATTCCCCACGTCTATCTGTTCTGGAGTCTCCCTTAACCATGTAGAGAAGTAGGCTACACCAGGGAATCCATTCCTCCAGGGATTTCCCCTCTGCAAAGGTGTTCGACCCTATATGTGCTGCAATCCTATACACACTCAGGGGGGGAACTAAGTCCCAATGAGCTCTTCAGTAAGCATGTAAAGAACTGCACTGTTAATTTTCAGCAAAGCTGAGTAATGAGATGCCTCTGTAAATATTATGCCTTACTGGATAATGTAGGACTTGGACCCAAGAAACCTGGGTTCCAATCTTGGATTTCTAATGTAGGATCAGAAAAAGGGGATTAGACAAACTCATAGAAGATAAGGCTATCAATGACTAATTGTCAAAATGGCTGCTGCGTCTTGACCACTAGGTTTGGAGACCAGTATGCCCAGTTGCTGTGGAACAAGGAGGGGGTGTTTGCCCTCATATTCTGTTTATGGGTTTCCTAGAGACATCTGACTGGCCTCTGTGGGAAACAGGATGCTGGACCTGATCCAGAAGATGATTCACTGTACCTGAGCCAAATCAATACTGGAGAAAACATGGGATGCTGGACTTAAGCCTATGTAAACCATTTGATATTTTCAGCCAAAGAATGAGCCAATTCACACAAAGCTGGTGATGGTGATGATGGTTGATAGCCATTTTCTCCTAAAGGTCAGTGTCAGTCTGGTCCTTCCAATTCCCATTACAAACATCATAAGAGCTGGATGTCTCCGCCAAAGCGTCTGAGTAGATTGTCCTTGAGCCACCAAGCTTGAGTCCCATGCTCCACCCACAGTAAAACACATTCTTGACATGAATAAAGAAGGATGAGTCACTCATGTCATTGCCAGTAGCAGCACATTAACTGTACATGTTGCTTGGCAGAAGAGTGACCCAGTAAGACATGGGGCTGCCTATGTGGAGCTTTGAAGATGGTCCAGACACTCCAGCTGGTTCAAAACAGGGCCATGTGATTGCTAACAAGAACTAGTTGGGGGGCCCAGATTAAACCAGTTTTATATTATCTACACTGGCTACCAGTGGGGGTCCAGTCCCAATTTAAAATGCTTGTACTTACATATAATGCCCTCTACGGGTCCTGGGTACCTGAAGGATTGCCTGCTCCCATAAGCTCCTGCCATCCATCAAGATCAAGTGAGGTGGTCCTTCTTGAGGAGCCACCCCCTAGGGAGGTGAAGGGGATTCTGGTTAGGAGAAGGCCTTCTTGGTGGTAGTGCCTCACCTCTGGAATAGGCTTTCCAGAGAGGTGCACCCAGCACCGTCGCTGCTAGCATTTTGATGCCAGGCAAAAACTTACCTTTCCTCCACTATTTTAACAATTGATTTTAATGGTAAGTTGGTTTTAAATTGACCCTGTTTCTGGTTTTAGTTGCTTTTAGTTTAAATTGTTTTATTCTTATATAATATTTTATTTTTGATACTGTATGTTCTGTATTTAGATTATGTTGTTAATATGTTTTGAATATGTAGAGTTAATGTTATTGATTCTAGAATGCTGGGTGGTTTTATGTATGGGCTAGCCACCACACAGATAGCCCAGATAAGGGCTAGTGCAGCAACATACAAATCGAAGTAATAACTAAATAAATAAGCACAAGACTCCCAAACCAACCCATGAAAATATCTGAAATTTCTTCCGCCACAAAAATTCTGTTTGAAAGCAATTCCCATTGTATCTGATTGAATGGGTAAAAATGTGGGGTAAGTGTTCACACAACACTAAGTCAAATCCAGCCGGCAAGTGGCACTAATTTGGCCAGCTGGAGCTCCACAGTGGGTCATCCTAGAGATGTGGAGGAATCCATACGGGGCTGGGAATACATGGATTCCCTGGACTCAACTTGTCAGACTCTGGTCCTCTGTGTCACAGCCATGGGTCTGCATTCTCAGCAAGGGAGCCCAGCATGTGTGTGGTGGTTCCCCACGCAAGCATTGCACAAGCAGCAGTGAGCCCTGTGCAAGCGGCATCCCTCTTCCACAGCACGAGCAGCAGCCTTCCTTCCACAACCATCCGCAGACTTCCTCTCAGCTCCGCTTGCTTTTTTAAGTCTGGGCCAAGCATGCTAGGAAGGCTGGGAACATTAGAGAGGCAGATTTCATGGCGCTTCATGGCAGGACTAGCCTTGCCTCCTTCCTAACCCCTGCTGCCCTCCGTTCCTTGTCTGGTGGTTCCCTGCCCTTTGGATGGGGTATTTCCGCCTTCTCAAGGGCTGACATGCCTCTCCCAAGATTTGGTTTCTGGAAGTAACAAGGTTAAGGTAACTTGCACTGGTATTTTTGGTCCAGCTGCTTTTTCCTTTGGTCCCGTCTACTATGAACAGTAGCCCCAAAACCTTTTCTGGAATCACTTTTGGCACTTAAACTAACTGATGTTCTCGACCCCCTGATAGATCTCGGATAATATGCATAACAAATTCCTCCCTACCGTCCACCTCCAACTCTCGGAACCTGGGAGCTTAATTAAAAACATGCAAAAAACCATGGCAGCTTTCCGTTGATTTTGCCTCAGCACGTGAATGGAACGGAGCTTGCAAGCACTTCCATAGCAAAACACTGAATGTGGAAAGTTGTTCTCCTCTCTTAGACCCTGTTCCCATTGTGCACTGCAGTTACACTCCTTGTCAAGATTTTTGCTGGAGGCCAAGTGATCACAAGTATCTAAAAATACTGGTAAGCAATCTGGCACACTGCCACTGGCCCAGTTTAATTGGACTCTTGTTGGTTGTGGTGGTGGAGTCGCCTCTGTGCACCACCCTCTCATGACTCAGTTTGTGATTTGTGCAAGACCTAAACAGACATAAACACATGGCAGACCCACAACTGGCTGTTGCGACTTGATCTTGGTATAAAGAGCGGGGTCAGCCCCTCACTGTGAACAGATTTTTTGTCTTTCGGAACAGGTTCATGCCTATGTTTCAAGTTCCAGGGACATATTCTGGATTTCCAACATGTGTTGCACATCTGCTTAAGCCATGGATTTACAGAGAAAGCTGGGTTTAATTTTACTGGGCTTGGGCATTGTTATTGCTGTGCTATGCCCCTTCCCCTCCTCGCTCCCACACCCCCTTCCCTCCTTTAACTGGAATGGCTGTGGTTGGAGCTATATAAAAGTCCTGATTCTAAGTCATATAATTTTATGGAGGAAAGGGAAACAATCCCAAAATGTTCCTTTGTATAGCACCTGAGCTCATTAACAATCCCCAAATTTCATAATTTTACACCACCATGTGCTGCTTATTGTATTTAGTACCCAACAGCATAATTTAACTGCCTGGGATCCTCACTGGGGAATATTTAGGGACAGGATCGAACAGGTGGGACTGTGGCCTTGATAAGCACAGGTTGCTGACCTCTCCAGAGCACAGCTGATGAGGAGCTGAGGTGCTGGTAGGAAAGGAGCACCTCCAGAACTTGCATCCCACCATCCTCAGACCCCGTAATGAAGAGTGCGGAGCCCAGAGGTCAACTGGCTGCAGCTTTCCAACCAACAGAACAGCTTTTGAAGTGGAAAAGGAGACAGAAATACTGGAGGCATTTCACAAACTTGGAGAAAGGAAAATTCAAGTCGAAAGAGTTAATTTGCAAGGAGAAATGGTTTGTTTTTTGATTAAATAAATACATATTCCACCCTCTTGCCTTTAAAGAAAGTGCTCAAGGGGCATTGCAAAGTGAATTAAATAATGATCATAAAGACGCGAGGTAATATAAAAACTGACAAAAGAAATGGAATGGTAAATAAAATTAAACAAGAGACTGTGCAACCCTTTGGCCACTGGATATCATCTACATGGCCATTGAACTTTTGAGAATTTCTAGTTATGAGGCTTAAAATTAATTCTCAAAGAGGGCTATGAATAAATTGTTGAATAAATTTCGGTAGAGCTCTTTCATCAGAGGCAATCTTGCATATCTAGATTCTAGGAACAGATTAAGCCTGTTGGAGTAAGAAGGGTGGCTGTTTTCCTCATAAGCTGGTTTTGCTGGTTCCTAGGAGTTTGACATATGTTGTTGCCCCTGAAGAAGAGGAAGGAGCACATTGGGTTTATTAAAAATGTTCTTCATTGTCACCTTTGGGAACACAGTCAATCCATTTGTGCTTTATATCACCTGCCTAGTTTATGTTTCTCCCCAGCTGCCCACCCCCAAAGAAGAATGACCACCTTTTCTATTCACAGCCACTTGTAGCTTGAGCGGCACTGCAAACCACGGACACGCCCATTCCCTATCAGCACACATAAAAGATGCTCATTTGCTAGGGCTGCTGCCATCTCTTACCTCCTGCGAGGTGGAGGACTTGACCACCGCCACTTCTTGCACCATGGGCTCCTAACCACAGCCAGGAACTGTTCGCCGGAGAGCAGGCTCCCCATTCAGAGAGACTTCATCCGTGCCTCCAAGCAGAGGTTAGCTGAGCCGTAACCAGGGCACACTGGCTCAGAAGGCCCACCAGCATATCGCACAACCATCAGTAACTACTGCACAGCTCATGCTTCCCACCATGCCTTGTTATGTACTCACCCTTCTCTGCACTTACTGCTCGTATGCAGAAAAGCACGAGAGAGAGAGAGAGAGAGAGAGAGAGAGAGAGAGAGAGAGAGAGAGCGCTCACTTTCCACTTAGCATCCACTGCCTCAAGGTGGGTTGGGTGGATCCCTAGGCCTTTTGGGCTGCAGGCCTGTCCACTGTGATCAGAGGCCTCCCAGTCCAGAGTGAGCAGAGCAGCAGGAGAGATCTTGGCCTCCCCTCATCCTCACACCCTCCTGATTTCACTGGGTGGCTTTACTTTAGTCACTCTGGCAAGGGGACTTCAGAGTGGGAGCGAAGGGAGCTGGAGAAGGCTCAGGAGAACTTGAATCCTGGCCTCACGGATGTCTCCTCCCTGTTTACAACGTCTCCCTTCCTCCTCTCCCTCTTCCAAGGTCCAGTTTTTGACTTTTTGATTTATAGAAATTAACTTAGGCCACTGTGATATGGATTTGAATGAAACTTCCTGTGTTTATGTATAATACCATAGAGAATAAAATCTGGAGTCCTAGAGAAAAAACAAGTTACATCTCAGAAATATGGCAGGAGGAGGAGTTAATTTGGAGGTTTAATTGAAAGCACGTGTGGCTTGTGTGTGTTGTGGGGAGGCATGCAATATGATTCCATGATCCCCTCACTTATTTTTTCAAGACATTGGGGATGCAACATGTCTTGTATCTCGGAGCCCTATTTTTGGCATTTGATAGCAAAAGAGTACAGCAGAGTTGGAACGTGAGCATAGCACAAGAAATATACTGATGAGAATTTGCATGCTGTACCTGACCTTTCACCCCACCACCCCAAAAATGGCTTGAAGTCAAAACTTTATATGGTATTATTGATTGTTTCACGATGGAATTCTTCAGTCTTATGGCAACGTTAGATACTGTTCCAACTTCATCACAGAATACTGTTTTGTTCAGGAACCAGAAGGGGAATTATTAAACAACTTAAGTCTTATTTTCTCTTGAAAACTTGGGGGAAATTTACAGAACAGATTTTCATTGCCTTGCACTGGTGTGCACTTGACACTCACTCCAATCTGTCCTCCTCACGCTGTGTGTGACATCATATCCTGAATTTTTCCTGATCAGTTATATCCTCATTTTTTATACGTTCCATTTTTCCCCAGTGTAGAGACTTCAGTTGTGCTAAACTTGTGGTACCACTTTGAGGAGCAGAGCAGTGGCTTCAGCAGGATGCTGGGCTGGAGGAACTGGCGCCATGATGAGGAAGGGTCCTTGTGGCCATTAAAAAACAGTAGTCACCAATAGGGGTGAAAGGATGATTTGAAACAAGGAAGTAGGAAGAGTTAAAAAAAAAGGTAACAAAGAAAATCCCTTAGCCTAAAGGGGGTGGGGGCTGAGGTCAGATAGCACAGAGTGTGAGGGATCTGGCATGTAGACAAGATAGCAGGAAGCTTGCTCAATGAATGACCTCATGACTATTAACAAACACACCCTGCATAGGAAATAAGCTCATTATAATTCACCTGGGAGGGACTAAGTGGGAGGAAAGAACAGGTATCAGTGGCACAGGATAGGCAGACAGAAAAGATTTGTAACCTCCCAGAACCCTGGCCAATGGGGGGGGGGGGGGGGAGAGGAGGGAGAAGCGGCCAGGGGCAGGGCATAAAATGGGATGTGAAGATGTGCTGAGCTGAGCTGGAAGATGGGAAGGAAACCATTCCAACTCCCTCTGTTGCAATAAAGTTTCAGAAAGAACTCTCTCCATGCTTGGAATATTTTTCTCTTCCAAAGGAAGAGAAGGAGTGTTTCTAACAGTCACCAATGTGCATTTGCAGTAAGAAACTCAGAGTAGCACAAGCTTCCTGCCTTGCTTCAAGTGGTAGCTGAGGAACAACTAGCTGAAAAAGCTCCACACACATCTCTGCTCAGAAGTAAACCTAACTGCTTTCATTGGCATTTACTCCTGCACAAGTCAGCACAGGGGAGAGGGGAGTTGTTTGGCTTTCAGGTAGAGATGTTCAGCTAAATCCTGGCAGGAAAGCGTTGCTTATGCATCTTTGTGTTATAAAATGCCTGCACCCCTCTTTCTCCAGGGAGCACCCAAATATTCCAAGCCAGGTTGCTGCTTGGCATTTGCTGTTACTTTAAGAAGTGGGACTTGATGGCTTCCCCCAAGAAGCTGCCAGGGCTATTGTTTTGCCGATCTGTGAGAATTGGTCAGGCTGCCAAGTTAACAGCATTGCAATCACCATTATTTACATGCCAAGGCTCACAATAATCCCGGTTATGTTAATATCTTGCAATCAAACGCCATTGTATTTTGAGCCCCCTGTGCAGACCTCTCATCTTCTTCAGACTGTGTTCATCTTGTTTCTCCTCAACTGCGCAACTGCTGGGCCCATGTGACTCAGAAACTATAAAATACTCTATATATGTTCTAAAAGCTAGTAGTTGGCCATGCAGACCACCACCAGGTAGCATGCTGCGGTAAGTAACTGCAGGGGGCCTGGGTAATCTTTCAATAAAACTGCTGGGGTGCAAGGCAATTCAATCTTCCCTGCAGGTCCTGGTGATTCATTCTCGTCGTTCGGTGAGGAGGCACTGCCAGAATCCATTGGATTCCCTAAGTGCAACTGCCCAGACTCCAGTCTGCTTTGCAGAGGCCCTAAGTCTAAGTTCCCATCACTGAGGCCCTAAGTTCCCTTTCCTAAGTTCGCAGAGGGCTCCCCAGGAATCAGGCCCCTTGCATGGTGGAGGCAGCACCCCTTTTCTGTCCCTGGTGCCACCGCCAGCAGCAGCACCGTGCAGGGATGAAGGTTGGTTGCTGGGGCCCCTGGGAGCGGCACCTGGCGTGTCCACTAGCAGTGCCCCTCTTCCATGTCCTGCAGTCACTCTTTGGGTGCGGAAGATGGGGAAGATGGCTGGTGGCCCCACTGGGGTCTGCAAGCAGTCACCCACCCCCTCTTGGCTCACTTTGCAGGACCAGGCTGAGCATGAGAAGAAGTCCATGGATGCTACTTTCCGGAAGGAGCTGTGAATCATTAAAAAAAAATTCACTTCTTCACAGCAGCACATCACACATAACCTTTTCCCTCAAAGGAACCATCTCCCTGTGCACATCCATTTTCCAACTCCTCCTCCTCCTCCCACAGCAGCCAGTGTGGATGACACAAGGTCATGTTCTGCATGTGCGGTTGGCCACACTTCTGCTTCAAGATTAGATATCTGTAATGTGTGAATAGGGCTGGAAGGCACAATCCTGCGTCAATCTAGAGCATTTTGGGAGCTTATTAGGAGTTGTAGAACGTTTTCCTGTCTAAACTGGCATGGAATTGTGGCCTAAGAGTCCTTTACATGCATTAAGATAGGTAGCAATTTTCCCCACCTTGTTTCCCCACAATGTAGGTTCCTTTGACGTACCTGTGTGCATGCATGCTCAAATGCCATGTGCATGAGTGCAGAGACTGAGGAGAGAGAGAGGCCCATAGGAATGCCTTAGCCCAACATTTTGCATGGCCCGGCACACCCCTGTTCTGTGCTGCCCGGGAAAAGGCGGAGGGAGTGAGACAAGAAGGGGCCATAGAGAAGAAAAGAATCCTCTTCTCACTGAGGCCTCAAGTCTCCATCTCTCCTCTCTTCCATGAGAGCACCTAGGAAATTTGGCAACCTCCTATTTCATCAAATATTTGCATTTCTGACTTCAAGAACCCATAAATTCATAAACCGGAATCATGATCCTGAGTTACGAAGTACAAGATGATTAGACCTAAAACATTTAAAACATTTGGAATCTCCCTGCATTTCAAACTTTGCACACTGGAGTCTGTTTGTTATTTATTATCTATTCGAGGTGGTGTTTCCTGAAGTTTAAATTAGTGAGTGGAGAATTCGTATCACAGTTATCAAATAGCGTGCATCTCAGCGGTCACATATTGCCCATAGCAACTGGAGTTGGTCAGGGACTCTCCAATACCAATTGATGCTATCTGTCAGCATTCGGGTAGTGTCAGATGTCAGCTTCCTCCCCTCAAACACTAGGGCAGGGATAGGCAATATAATGACCTCCAGATGTCCTGGATGACAACTGCCGTCAGTTTCAGCAGGCATCAACGATGGTGTGGGATTATGGGAATTACAGGACAAAACAGCTGGAGGACACCAAGTTGCCTATCCTTGGGCTAGGGCAAAAAGTTATGGGATAAATCTCCTCTTGCATTTTACTTTTAATTGGTCTTTTTATGGGTTTCATTGAATTCTGATTTTAATAAACTGACCTGCTCTGAAAAGGTAACATGTGGTAAACTGGGAAAAATAAATAAATAAAAATCTTCATTAACTCCTAATTAACAAGCTAAGCAGGAGATACTTAGATTAGCTTTCACAAAGACACAAGAGAGACTCAAATTTACTGTTCTGCCTTGAAGCACAGCAATAGGATGCACCTTAATGTTCTCGCTTTCAAGCTGCATTTACCACAAAGCAATAACAGAGAATGAAACGGCTTTCATGGGCACTGGCAGGCCTGGCCTTGCAGCAGTGGCAAAGACAGCACTGGGGCGTGTGTCATGGGGAGCCTGCAGCCATGCAGCCACGGGGCAACGGCCTTGGTGCTTCCCAGCTCCACCTCTCCATAGAACTGCTACATGGAGTCTGGCATCTTCCAGATTAGTCCTTCCACATTTGGGAAGTGTGCGTTAGCACAATCCAGAAAACAGAAACTTGCTCATGGGTCCTGGTGAGATGACTTCCTATCTCGTCACTTCCATATTTATGATGCCTGCCCAGAAAGCACATGGAAGCAACTGCTTGATTCGCAGTCGCGCTCCAGTTGTATGAGAGGCACAGCTCAGCAGTGCTAGGTCTCTCCGCACAAGGACTCCCCGCACTGCAATCTGCAAGCTCGCTGACTCAGAGGAGGGCTGCCTCGATTAGGCCAGCCCGTATGCTCAGGTGTACTGCCCTCGCTTCACCTGACGCAGCTGTTCTCACAGGCAGCACCTGTGCAGGAGGGGCATCCAGCTGCAGGCCCAAGACCCATCCCCGCATTGCCAGGACACTCGCGTGAGCGACCACAAGTGTGCATCGGCCATGCAGATGTGTCACGAGGCCTCGGGGAGACCCCTGCTTCTCTGCTTCTCCCCGATCCCTGTAAATAATAGCCGACTACCTCGCAGGGCTGTAGTGGGGTTAAATATACTGAGGATTTATAGCTAATTAGAAAAAGTGCCAGATAAATAAGCAATTGACATAGTACTCAATTTGCTAAAGGGCTGGTATTTAATCAGGCAGGATATAAAAAGGTACCTATTATGCAGCAATAAGGAAAGCGAATTTGGTTATCAATGTAAATATTTTCAGGCACTTCAGACAGACTGTAGACTAATCACAAAATGTGCAATCCAGCAGGGAATTAAACTCTTAATTATGTGCTTAAGTCCCATTGAGGATTTAGGCATTCCTGGCATTTTTTAGGTCAGGCAAGAAAGTTTAGTGCTCTCTATAGCTTGTATATTGACAAGCAGTAGAATATAATCTGAACTCTGTTGTAACAAGTCGAGAGTCCAGGGCTGCTAGTCATTCCTGTCACTGGCCAGTGAGGCCACGTCCTGTGAGAGGAGGGGGGAAACAAGCACAACAGTCGGCCCAAAATCCCTTTTGCTCTTCCGTCCACTGATGCCAGCTGGACCCCCCCCCCCCCCGCCACTGCCTTTTGGCTGCCTCCACCAAACGAGCCTCAAAACTCCCTCGCTCTTAGGAAGGCACTTTAGTTAGTGTGAAAAATGGCTGTTGGGTGTGTAGTGGAAGACCCAAAAAAGAAACTCTCAAATTTCAGTGTTTCCATTTCACTGGATAAAAATATCAATAAGAAAAAGTGTTACAATCAGAGCAGGCACACATTCTAAGCAAAAAATAAATCAAACATAAATCCTTCTAGCTAACCAGCTAAACTGTTTCCGCATTTAGCCAGCTCAGTTATCCAATCAATGGCTTACCTCATTGGCTCAGCTTGCTCAATCAGTGCCCAAGTTCCAGAAGCTCTCCTTTACTCAAGGATTTTGGACTTCTTCTCCTTCCCTCTCATCTTCTTTTCTGCTCTCTGCTGCAGACATTTATCTCTTCAAGTATTTTCTCTCTCCCCTCAGTTCTACCCAATCAAGAATGTAATTTTTCATTCATTTCTTCAAACTAAGTTCCAGTTTCCAGAGTTAATTCCTTCTTTCCCATCTCTTCTTCTGACCTGCTGAACATAGTAATTTCCCTGGCTGCCTGAGCAAATTTCTTGACTTCTACATTCTAACTAAGCTTGTGAATCTGAAATTATTTCACCAAAACTAATTGGCAATTTTACAAATACACATACTGTAACCCAATAATTTTCTAAATGCAAACTACTACTACTACACATCTCAGCCCTTTCCTTCATGAACCCATGCTCAGGATGCAGTGCTTAACTACGGCTTAGAGCTATGTGAATGAGTGGCCCTTGTTCCCTTTCCTCATCTCTTACATGTAAATTTGCCTCCATTTTCAGCTCTGGTTTGTCACTGGGTGAGTTTGCACATCAGAACAACCCCACCTGGCATTAATCTACAGTGGGGTTGTCCTGGAGTGCAGACAGACCATGGCGGACAGGACAAACCAGCAGAGTTGCCTTGGGTTATTTATCCCCTTCGCTCCTTCCCATTCAGCCTTCCTGTGGGTACCCCAGGGAACTCCACTGCATGACTGACTTGGCTTTCCACCCACCCACCCAGCCAGCCATGCATGCATGCATGCACACACTGCAGTGATCACAAGCCCTTTCGCACTCACCATGGCTCCCCCCCCCGCTTAACACCACCCCCCCCCACTGCGATCACCTGCTTGACAACCAGGATTTTCAACCTCCATTTCAAAGCCACTGACAGCTCCTTCAAAGTGCCCAAGTAGAACATTGACGGAGCTGCCAGTGGTTGGCAAACCATTAAAAAACACTTGTGGCCACAACATGTGCCAATATTTTCATTGTTTTCACTCTATATTTCAGCCACACAGATGCGAGTGCAGGGGTGCAGTTCCATCAGTGCAGAAATGGGGAGCCCCTGCCAGCCCCTGTCCTGGGAGGTACCTGCTGTCAAGGTGCAGGGTGGGGTATGAGCCCGGGGCTTCTCCAGACTTATTCCTGTGCCTAGTCAAAACTGCCCAGCTCTATGTTGCTACGAGGCCAGAGCATCCCTTGTATACCAGAAGTTGGTCCATGTTACTGACAGGCACAGTGCCTGTTCAGGTTTCCTTTTGGAACATAGTCTGGGAAATTAGAGAGTGGCCCTATCAGGAAAAAGGGTTTGCCCACAGGCAAAGGAAGGATTTTGTCCACCATGGTTTCTCCATGAGAGAGCAGTCCTGGGTATGTTCACTCAAAAGTCAGTCCCACTGTACTCAGGGAAGCTCACTCTTGGATAAATGTGTTGAGAATTGCAGCCTGAATTGCCCAGCATTTGTCTCTATACGTATCTCTTCAGTAATCTTACAACAATCCTGCAAGGCAGATCAGTATGAGGTCACTGTGAATTTATTGATGAAGGCCACAGGATTCTTGCTCGGAACTTTTTGGCTCATAACCCATACTTTTTACTATTGTACCACATGCTCCGATTGTACTGGGAGAAGGGTTTTATCACATCCAGGAGACATTTTCCAATTGAATACTATGTGTGTTGGGGAGAGCTTCTTGTGCTAGGTTTCCTCTGACCCCAAATTCCTACAAAGAGCATCATTTTTCTTCCCATGTCTTCAAGAAGCTAGTGTTGCTTTGCTTTTATTTCCAACAAATTACCTGGGTCTATATTTAACATGTTATTTATCATTTCTTGTCAAAGAGCTTCTAGGACAATCTGCTTCCTCTTTTCCAACCCAAACTGAGTTTTTCACTCCTCCTGCAGCTGGAACACCAGTGGAGGTCAAAAAATTCCCTTTGCGTCTCTCAGCCCTGTGCAGATATTTATTTCTCCTCTTGCCTAGATTTTCTAGCGGCAATGTCTTGAACCTCATATGCTACTATTTTGGACCGTGGTTATGTCATATTGATAGCCATAGCCTCACAGAATGGCAACCTGCTTCCTGGTGTGGCATCTATACTGCCTGCTTATACCTTTCAGGTATTATGCAAAAGGACCGTCTTGACATATAGCACCCTTAATAGCTGAGTCTTTATATATCCTAGGTTAGCCCATGCTACTTTGCTTTCCACTGTGGTGCTTCAGACCTCTGCCCTTCAATGTCCCTTCAATTGCTGGGGGCAGCCAGACGTAGCCAAGGTGATATCCCTACATCAGCAGTGGAGAACTTAGAATCATAGAGAATCATCGAATTATAGAATAGTAGGGCTGGAAGGGGCCACGAAGGCCATCAAATCCAACCCTTGCTGTTGCAGGCACCAGTTTACACCATCCCACTCAGGTGGTCATCCAGTTTCTTTTTGAATGTCTCTAGTGTGGAAGAACCCACCACCACTCTAGGCAGCTGGTTCCACTGTTGTATTTCTCTGACCGTGAGGAAGCTTTGCCTGATATCTAGCCTGAAAATGGGTTGCTGAAACTTGAATTGATTATTCCACATCCTACACTCTGGTATCAGCAAGAAGAGATCTTGACCTTCCTCTTTGTGACAGCCTTTGAAGGACTTCTAGAGGGCTATCATGTCCCCACTCAGTCTTCTCTTCTCAAGGCTGAACATGCCCAGTTCTCTCAGGTGCTTATTGCTCTCCGGGTGATTTGGCCTACAGCTCCCATCATCACTTACCATTGGCTATGCTAGCTAGGGCTGATGGAAGTTGTAGGCCAAAAATCAGAAGGGCCACAACTTGCCCACCCCTTCTCTCTATAGAAAAATGATACCACCTCCTCCCAGGCAACCTGTAGCATGTCTTCATTAGCATGTGAAGTCTGACTATGTTCTCAAAGCAGTGCAAGAAGTGTTAAATAGGATTCTGGGCATATTTACACTGAAATCAGCAATGCTACATTCTTGTAGGTGTGTGTTTCAGGCTGCAATCTTAATTGGGATTAGCATTTAGTGGCCGTTAAGGAGATCTAAAATTTCCCCCAAATGTTGTGATATGCAAGAAAGTTAAAGCAACTTAGAAAGGTTTTGTTGGGACAGGACATGTATGGGCGAGTGTGGAACCTCCTCACTGCTTTCTAATCAGCCATGGATTGTGCTTCCTCCACCAAACGGCTTGCGGAGACAGAAGCACAGGGACATTTCTGAAGGAATATGAAACATTCACTGCATCCTGGAAGATACTCTTGCTTTCATGAGGTTAGGTCAATTCTGTGGGTATCAACAGGCTAATCTCTATATCAGTCATCTAGAGAACTGCTTAGCAGTAATAATTAAGGATTCTTTTGATTAGATTGCAGGATTCATGGAAACCCTTAGCTGGAAATGTAGAGGTCAGAGATGAAAGGCATTTACATAGGCGCTTTCTGCTGCCTTGCTATTGACAGAATATAGCTTTTCCTGTGCTGATTTGTTGATATTTCCGTCCAGCGTGGGTCAATGCAATGTCAGAGCTTACTGGCAACTGCATCCTGTCTGCTAAGGAGAATGCAGATATATTTGGTCTGGGTTAAAGGAGGAGGTCAGGTTAAAAGTTTGGCAAGCAAACTAATAAGCCACATTTCCTCTATGGGCCACTGAAATTCTGCCTTGAGAACTCCTCCACCGCTCCTTTCCCCTCCGAGCGCCCTGCTGCTGGTTTCTGGCCAT
This sequence comes from Varanus komodoensis, assembly GCF_004798865.1. Lineage (NCBI taxonomy): Eukaryota > Metazoa > Chordata > Lepidosauria > Squamata > Varanidae > Varanus > Varanus komodoensis. The sequence goes on along the minus strand of NW_025336345.1, from coordinate 3,373,893 downwards.
ACGCTCCCATCTCCCATGCAGCTTTGCCGTTTCCTAGGAGATGGCATGCTGCTAACCCCACACCTCATCTCTGATGCCCGCGTGACATCACCAGGTCAGCAGAGCCATAAACCACAGCGAGCGAGGCACTGGAGTTATGGCTTGACTCACCACGATATTAGCAAATCCTAAAGGATGTGTGAACTGGACGATGGACTGTGAGGCTTGCTTTTTCATTAGAGTTGTTTTGATGAGAGCTAGACATAGTGTCATTAAATGCAGACTCCCGAAAAATCAAATATAATAACGATGAAGAGGCTGTAGTAGTAGAGGGCTTCGTACAGGGCAAGGACAGAATTAACTTCAAGAATCAAGCAACTTTGTTTGTGGGCAAAGGCTGATCTTTAGTTGCCCTGGAATGAGTCTTGAAGAAATGTCACCTCCCATCACTCCTGTTTAAAACTAAACTTCACGCAGAACTTTCTGAAGTAAGTCCCGAGGCTTATGCGAATGGGACGGCATACAAAAATTCCAAATCAATAAATAAATTAAATAAGTCACAGTGCAGACCGTTTAGCCCTTCCTGCAAGTATTTATGCAGGAAAGAACAGGGGCCAAAAGAGAAATGGTCCTGTCCACCTGGATTCTCTGCAAAATTGGAGTTCAGTTTCCCATCTATTTCCAGGCTCACGGGATGCTTTGCTCTTACTGGAGGAATTCAGTGCATAATCCTAGCAACTGGAAGCTCTTTTTGTTGCTTACAATTCTGCACACAGGACTTTGGGGGCAGAAGACCAGGGGTCTGCTCAGTAGAATGCTCAGGAAGTTACCAAATGTAGCAGGGCTGGCTTAGCACATTTTGAAGAAAATGAAATGGCAGAAACCACATCTACAGAGGGATCCCTGCCCAGAAGACCATTTGGAATGAAGTAAGGTACTGTGAAGGTAGGGGGTACCCATAAGCAGGCCTGGGGGATAACATGAGCAGAGCTGGCTGGAGCTGGGGGTCAGATTAGATGGCCCGAGAGACCCCTTCAGACTCACTTCGTTTCCATGTTTCTGTGTTTCTACTTTGCAGCCCCAAGCAAGGTGGCCGTGCCACTGCTGTACCCACCCACTTCTGCCCCACTCCTTGCTCAGACAGCCTCTCCACCTGGCCAGCGGGCAGGCTCCCTCTCACTTGCTCAGCCAGCCGGCCTGGCTCTCCACTCATTCCCGCCTGCCCGCCTGCCCCAGCTGCAGGTCTCTACTGCGGGTTCAGCCAAAGGATGGGGGAAGCCATGCAGCTGCCGCTCAAGAAAGGGAGCAGCCTGCTGGGAGGTCTAGGCAAGCAAGCAAGAGGTCAACCAGCTGGCCAGTCTGGTGGGCTGGTAGGTGGGGCAGGCTGCTGTACTAAGAGATGGATGGTGGTGGTGGTGGAACCAGCAGGTTGCTCAAGAGAACGCCACCAGTTTCTCTCTTGCTACAGCAAATGCCACAGCAGGGCAGGAAAGCTGGCAGGGTCCTCCAGAACATGTTCTGGAAGTGGTTGGGAGACAGAGAAGGCTGTCATGCAGAGGCTGAGCAACTTGACTCTGTTCCCGCTCTGCCACCTGAGGTAGGTACATCAGCCTGCATAAAGACAGGGCTGGCTCTGCCCGTCTCAAAGAGTCCAAGTGCCACACTGATCCCAACTGGTAATATCGAAGTAGCATGACAGCTGCACCACTAAATCTGACAGTACATCAATACCAAAGAAGGCTGTTTGCTTTAAATTCCTTCGCTGGTCAGCAGGAGCGACTCAGAAGCATTGCCAGGTGGGCTTTGCTAGGCAGGTAGGTCCAGAGTGTAGGTGTTCCCATGCAAAAAGCATCGCCCACCAACAGTCCTCCAACATTTGGTTCCTATGAACTTGCATGGGAATCAAATGACTCATCCGCACCTCCAAGGCCAGTAGCATCCACCCAGAACTGACACAGCTGCATTACAAGCCCAGGCAGCAAGCCCCTGGGAAGCGGGAGCAAGCTGTGGTAATGACTACAGTATGACGCGGCATAAAGAAAACAGGACAGAGACAGTGCTTGAAACATCTGACTCAAAGTTTCTCATCTCCAGCAAGGAAACAACACAAATGCAGAAGAATGTATCCAGTCTGTCTTCATCTCCAGCCTCCGTTGGTCCAGTGATAGGATGGTTGTTGTTTTGCCTTAGAGGTGAAAAAATAGATTCTACTCTTCCCGCCACCATCCTAGAAGCAGGTTACAAGGAGCAGAATGTGGCTTTAGCAATGGAATAAGCAGGGATGTAAAACAGATCCTGCTAGATAAGATTTCCTCCCTTACTGAAAAGTTTCTCACACTGTTGGACCAGAATGAGGGCTGGATCTCTCTGGATTTCTGTATGAGCACAATCCAATCTTTGGGCCCTTCTTCTACCTTATGAATAGTCCTTTGCTATCTGAACATGAAAAGAGAGGCTGAGAACCATGGCTTCTTTCTTCAGCTTCCTTTCCCAAAGCCCATTTAAGAAAGACATATAACATTTTTGGACGGATGTATTCTTAGATCAAAATCAAGAGCCAAAATACTGGGATTTTCCATCCTAGCAGCCCAACCAATTTAAAAAGTTTCTACTTTCAGGAAAGGTGGATAGCTTTGACTGCCTTACTGCATAATCCAGGATGATCTTCTTCCAAAGAAGTCTACAATCTACATGGCCTCTGAGAAAAAAAATGAGGTGATATGCATGCCCTAAATAGCAATTGTTATGAGATATGCATCTGGTAGATGTTTGTAACTTGAAGTCCTTTCAATCTGCCCACCATGACAGCTGCTTGGGGGTTATGGGGTTTGTAGTCAAAAGACTGGATTGAGGAAGACTGGTGTGTATTTGCTTCCTTTGTGTTCTAATGTACGACACAGGTGAAATAGTGCTTTTCAGTGCATGCCTCTACAAAGTATGTTCTAACAAGCAGAGATCTCTGAAGAGTTTCCACCATCTTATTCTTCTAGAACCAGCTTCCAGTGGTTCCTAGCTGCTTGCAATGTTGCTTAAGAGGATGTTGATTACAAGTGATCTGCATACTCTCATATCTGTCCCTGGTTCCTGTGTCACAATTGTACATACCCAGTATAAACCCAGTATAAATACTGTATGCATTCCCTTATCTATTGCAAATCTCCAAGAGTCTGGATTTATACTAGCAATTGCACAAAACTATCCCAACATGAAGGATGGTGTAGCATCACCCAGACAGAATATTTCTAAAAATGGCTAAAACACAAAATGCACAACTTTCAAAAATTAACCAAGTTCTGGGTTGTTCTCGTAGGCTTAAAATCTAAACAACCAACACAGCCCTATTGTAAGAAACTTCACCCAAACATGAATAATAATACCAGCACCTTACGCAGTGCACTGATGTGATGTATTCAATAAGAAAAGCACACCCAAATAAAAATGAACAAAATCAGCCCTGAATACTATTGGTACTATGCTTAGAGTAGAAATCAATGTGCCAAATTGGTCACTGCTAGCTCAAGTTCCTTTGAGTTCAGTGGGTCTACTTGAAACAATGGCTCCACTCTAAATCATAACTTGTTAATTATAAACAACCCACAAAGAAAATCCATAAGTTGTAAACTGTGTATTGTTCAACATGGTTTGTTACCTTGGCTGGGTTCAGACAGCAACCTGTGCTTCAACAACAACCCACACTGAACCCACAGTCAGCCCCTGAGTGTGTGTTATTGTGTCATCTTTACTTACCCAGTCAGTAAGTAAAGATAATGGGAAACCTGTGGTCCATGGGCCACATGTGCCCCTGGGGTTCCCCCTGCATCACAAACATGTTCTTGAATCAGTGCTTGAGATAAGAGGGTATTTAATGAAATACCCTCAAAAGCTGTGCCAGGAATTAAGCTGTGCAAGAGCTGTTGTGCATAAGAGCTGGTGCAAAAGATTGAGGTATGCCCCTGAGAGCTCTTGCACTGGGGTTTACTCTTGAGCAGACTTGCTAAGAACTTCCTAAGAACTGAGCTTTGTTCTGTCTACTTAATGAGATACCATTTGAACTGGTAAGAAGTGGACACCACCCCCTTTTGCCTTCTCAGCCCTCTGCCCAGACTCCAGGTTTTAGCTCCACCCACTGTTGGAACAGGCTCAAACTGGAATTGGATTCCCAGGCTGAAAAGAGTTTATGCCCCTGGCATGGTGAATACAGAGCACAGCAGACTAAAACTCTGTGCTTTAAACAAGAAAAGGCCTCAAATGAACTGCAAGAGTCATTAGTGGAAGGTTTTTTTTTAACCCAGCAGAGTTTCTCCATGGCTGAGCAGGGAGGAAATTGATCTTCACTGATTTCCTGTCCTCCCTCTGCAGCTCTATATGCCCTCCTCTTCTTATCCAAAAGGGTTTCCCAACAAGGGGCAGAGGGTACAGGGATCTGCAGAGGAAAGGGGCATCTGTAAAAATTCCTCTCTGCCCACTTTTCTACCTGTGAGAGTGAATTTTTACTTGGAGATATTCCCTCCAGCAAAATAAATACTCTAGTCCCCTCCAAGCTGGCTTTAGGCTTAGTCAAGCTTCATTTAAATTAACAAATAAATTAACAAGTGAGTCAGGAGTAACAAGTCTCATTAATTTAAGCTGACAAAGTTTGAACCAAGCCCGTTGGAAGCAAAAGCTCCAAATGTCAATACTCTCACTGGATCATGGTCCTTATATAGAAGAAAGACCTATTGTAGTCATTGTGGTTAATTTCACTTTCACATTCTCATTTAGAAACATAAAATGCTTGAGATGAGAGTGTTGACATGGAATCCTATGCAAGTCTATTAGCTTCAGCAGGATTTATTTCTCTTTGTGCGAGCATATAAGAATGCAGCCTTCGAAATACAATAGGGTGATGGCCACATGCTGCTTTAACAGTGTGGTACGACCTTCCCACCTCCACCCTTCCTTTTCTTGCTGGCCTGCGCTGGTAACAAGTTGGTCCAATTTCATCCAAGGTCATTCACCTCCAGAGGTCTTTATATTTGGCTGAGGCAGCTTTCAGGCAGCTTTCCTCCTCCCTGGCTCTTTCTTCCTCTGCCAACAGAACTGCCAAAACAATAAGAAGAAAGGAGTCAACATCAATCTGACAAGTTGTCTCCTGCAACTCCGATGATAAAAATGATCTTCCTTACACTACACTTTTCTGAACTTGACATCTGTCCTGAATCTCAAGTCATACATACTCCTCTTCCATTAATATGAGTCATCCTACAGATGTCCTTTTGCTACTCTTAAGAGTCACGTCAGAAACAATCATTGACTTATTGTCAACAGGCTCAGCCTACCATGTTAATGGTGCCTTCAGAGCCACTCTTTCACCAATCATCTTGTCCTCACATCTGAGGAATCACTATAAAATAACTGAACAATGTTCCTAGATGTGGAGAGTGGGGGGTGGCGGGAACCTGTGCATGCAGGTGGCACAGGATGGAGGACAAGCAGTCTGCCCTACATAGAATTCCTCTTCCTGAATGCTGAAGTCAATGTGTCCTCACCGCTGATATACATCCAGCTGCTGTCCTTTATCTTGTATCCACGGCTCATTTTACAAGGATTTATACTGAAGTTCATCACTGCACATGTAAAATACTAAGCATCTCCACCCATGCAGTGCGAACTCACACTTTGCTAGATCATGGGCTTTGCTGCTTCCCTGTGACTGGATCCACTCTGCCCCCGTAATGCTTGACTGATACAATCAGATATCCCACGGACCTATCCCCCATCCGCCTTGGCCGGAAAAGTGCTGCACTGTGGTGGGAATTTCTTAGACGGTCTTCTAATACTGAGTGATGTTGTTCTTTAAATGTTACCCAAGATCTAGCTATAGGCAAAAGCCACATTTCTTGGGCCTTATTAGTCTGGGTGTACACATCCTTTCCAGCAAGTCATTATGAAAATGAACCCATATTTGCTATGAGGAATTACACAGGATCAACTGATATGCTTCATTAACTATTCAGAATATGCGGATGGGGAAGCACATTGGTACATTCATCTACAGGTACATTGCATTGCTCTGGACTGGTGCGGGGGGGTGCAAAAGGTGCGGGTGGGGAACCCAACTTCTTTACTTGGCTGGCAAAATGTGCATCAGATGTAAGCTGAAGGGCAGCTGTTTGCCTCCTACAATTCCCTTGGAGGGATGCTTCGTTGTGATGTTGCATCCTTCCATGGCCCCACTGTGGATTTGAGCATTGCTGCACCCTGACAGCACTGTGCTAAAATGTCATTAAAAAGGGGTTGGGGTGAGAGGTCCCTTCGAAGTCTCCTAAGCCCCACAACTCAAAAGTTGGTATGATTTTTACCAGTCCACTCCCAACACTGGCAGAAAACTGATTTCTTATTTTCCCAGCAAAAAAGTGGGGCTGAACAGAAGCAAAGGACATGTTCAGACCTGGAATACTCTTTCTTCATTTTCATTATGTTGTATCTGAGGGTCAAATTAGATTTGATTATAATTATACCACTAGCAATTACAACTACTATTTGCACTGGGAGGAAAGCTTGCATTAGCACCAGTGGGAGGTTCTATAGCAAAGGAGTCTGAACTGAGACTGTGACAAGGGCAAATACTTAAAGTCTTACCACAAGTTTGGCAAATGCTACTCACTTCTTTAAATATATAAATGTAAAAATGCAGGCACACAGCTGTTAATTGCGTTATTTTTGTTACATCTGGTTTAACCCAAATTTGGCATTCAGAATTCAAGCAACACCAGCGCAACACTGTTTTGAAGTTGTACCAAACCCATGTATTGAAACAAATTAGTGTGACCATTTACATGTCGCTAAAGGAGGAAACACATCACCAAAGCAGAGGACAAAAGAAGGTACCAATCTGCACAAAGTTAGCAGATGCTGAAGTAGTTGTATAGATGCAAACTTAAAGATAATGATTCCAATTCGAACAGCAACACATCTTCCCATAGTATGGAAGACGAGGCCACAAAGCTGCATGTCTTGCCCAGGTTGCTGCCTAGAAACTGTTGATGAGCAAGTTCAAGGCCCTGGTCTTCCCTTTGATGGTGTTTTGCTAGATGTGGCTTGGAAAGGTCTTGAAATAGAGGATACCTTCAAAATAGAGGACAGTCCTCTGATAGCCCTTCAAGTAAACTGTCTTCTCTGGAAAAGAGGGCACATGGCCACTCTAAAACAAATACAGGTAGATAGATGTCAGCCAATAGCAAAGAGGCAGATCTGACAAGCAAAGAGCTCAACAACTTAATTATAGTCAATATATACTCTTTAATCTTTTCCTTTCTGTTTCTCTGAAGTTCAATAAGATTGAAGAAGCAATTAAACTCTGCTCTTATCAGCCAGAGTTTTAAAGACGTGTCTGCCAGTGACTTCTGGCATAGCCTGCAGTGCCCCGTGGTTTGCTAGGTGGAAAATGTTGCTTTTTAAAATGTTGGTCAGATTCAAGAACCATTTCCCCACCTCTGGATTGAGCAATACTCACTGCAGGACAAACCTCTGAAAACAAATATTGGCATTAATTAATTAATCAATCAATCGGGTTTCCCCCTCCCCCCACCTACTAAATAAAGTTCTTGAGGATTACAATACTTTTCAAATATAACAAAATTCAAAGGAGTTATTCCAGTTGTCTCCTGGACCTCAGACATTCCAGCCACTACTATGCTTCTGAATCTTCACAGCCCAGATTTCAGAGGAAATGCCTGCTGCTAAATGTCCTCAGCCAGGCTGCCACCACTGATGTTTCTCATAGTTTTGCCTCCTGGTGGCAGATGGAAGAGGCACTGGGAGAGCAAAAAGTCCACAGGCATCCCTAAGTTTCTATGGACCTTTTGCTTTTGAATCTTTGGGCCACAAAAGGCCTCCAAAGAGAAAGATTGCATCTTGGAAATGGCCAGATTTTAGCTTCCAAGAGAGCATGTTTTCTTTATCGCTGCCCACTGTCTTCTGCTGTTTTGGCTCTTTCTGGAGGACACCAGAGGCATAGCAGGTGCAAAGCTGTTCACAAGCCTTACCCATCCCACCAATATTCCAGGACAGACAAACAGCTGATCGATTGCAGCACCCAATTCCTTGATGAGTGCCAGGGAACCCCTCAGGGAGGTTCTCAAGCCAACTGTGTCAATCCAGCAGTTTTAGTTGTTAGTAGTTGCTGGGCATATAACTGGCTTTGAAAACAAAGGATGCATTTTGGCCTAGCATGAGTGGTGGGAACTGATAGGCCTCAACCCCATGCATGAATCAAATCACTTTTAACCCATCTGCACTTTTTAAACTTGCCTTGACAGAATCCTGTCCTAATGGCTCTCTCATGTTGATTACACCCTGTTCTGCACCTCAAGTCATCTCCCACTTACGGAGACCCTATGAATGAGAGCCCTCCAACATGTACCATCCTTGACAGGACTGTCCAGCTCTTGCAAATTCAGGGCTGAGGAGTCATCCCTTCTCATCGCTGGTCTTCCTTTCCTTCTTCTCCCTTCACATTCCCCCAGCATGATTGTCTTCTCCTGTGAGCCTTGCCTTCAGCAGTTACTGCACTTTGCTTAAAGAAACACTTCCTTTTGTTCATCCTAAACAGCGAAGAGACCGAGGAAAATAGACGTTTGTCTAAGGATGTCCCTGCTCTTCCCACCCTCCCCGTCGTCTCCTGACTCTGCAGCTTTCAAGGAGGCACTGGTGCCTGTGACTGCCTCTCAAGGACCATTCCTTCTGGAACAGCCACGCGTCCTCTGGCTGCACCTGCCACCGCTGTGCGCTCCCAAAGCCGCCGGCATGTTTGAAGGGTGGCACTCTGACAAGCCAAGAGGGTCAGTCAGCCCAAGACGGGGCTGCTGTGGACAAGCTGCCACGGGCAGTGCGACTTCACGCCCCACACCGACAGCAGCCCCAGCCATAATTAAAACTAATTATTCAAATGCACTCTGCTCGTGGCACGTTGTGCAGAAGCTCCCTGCGATGAGCATGTCGGCAGCCAGGCTGTTTTTCTTCATAAAAACTTATGAGGAGCACCGAGCAGATTAACAGCTTTAATGACAAAAATTACTGCTTACAACACCGACTCCAAATCAAAGAACAATATCTGCAGACAGATATTTTCATGGTTTTCATAACAATTCATTATAGGTGGCACCAAGGGATTACATTTTTATTTCCCTTGTGTCATTTCTCTCAGACTCAGGTTCATTTCTCTTAATGAGGCAGTGGAAGATAAAGGGCAGTGAATGGTTCTTCCCATGGCTGCTGCCGAGCAAGAGGAGTTTAGGGGCATCCTCCAAAGGATGGGGGAGGGAGGAGGGGTGGGGGATGATGGGAAGGGATGCTCTCTGCCGTAATGAACTAAAATTAAGACATAAATTCTCCCACCTTTGTTCTGACCAGATCTAACACAGGGATTCGGCTTTTTTTTTTTTTTTAATGAGGAATAGATCAGAAGCAAAATTATTAGCTAATTAATTGTAAAAGAGAAGGAAGAAGAAGAGAAATGCAGGGAGGGAAGCAAAATAAGAGTTCTTATTATCGTCCAGAGGAGGGGAGAGCACAAGGTTCAATCCTGAAATTGGGGCTCAGGAAAAATGAGAACCATTTCATGGGTGATATACATTTTATTTATTCATTTAAGGGCTGCCTGCCCCCATTTGAACCCACCTGGCTAGTAAGGTCTAACTCAGAGGTCCTGTGTTTCCCACCTGCTCCATGTCCAGGGGGGCAGCAGGGCCTCCTCCGTTGTGGTGCTCTACCTTTGGGCTGCCCTCTCCAGGGAGACTCGCCTGACACCAGCTCTGATATCGTTCTGGCACCAGGAGCCCTTTATTTACTCATACTATTATGATCAGTGATGGGCAGTCTTAGACCCTCTGCATGAAGCCCATTCAGAGCAATGGCAAAATCTTTTATCTGGTTCTGGACAGTCCACTGCGTGGGAGAGAAGGGAGCACAAGAACATGGAACGGCAGGACTAGAGAAGAGGGTGACCCATTCACTGCTGGCTCTGTCTTCTGCACTGCTGGCCTGCAACCCCCAGCAGTGTCTATGCAAGGAAAAGCAAAAGGCTGCCCATTCCACTTCTGTTTTGTGTGTAGATTTTAAAAAATCCGGCTTGTCTGTCATTCTTGTTTATATTGCTTCATATGATGCTGCTGTGCTTTGGTCTTTTTATATCGAAAGTTTTACATTTGCAGCTTTGAGAGGCCATGGTCTGAAAGCAGGTTATAAATCCATCGGTGCATGACAGAATGACACAAATGCATTCAAGAGGAAGCTTCAGCCAGTTACCCAAAAGAGAGGAGGCCATATCTGAGCATAGCTCTTCCAGTGAGGACCTCTGTATGTTACAAGGGTTCATCACAAGTAGCTCATTTACATGGGCAGGCATTCATTAATTTTATATGACTCAGGCATGCCTGTAATTTCATGAGCAGCCCGCTGGACTAGACAACCCCTGGGTCCCTTCCAACTCTGCGATTCTATGGTAGCACTTAAAAAGCAGTGTACGGAATGGTCCTAAGTTACTCCATTCACCACAAAAACAGACTTAGGGTTTGTGTGTTGGTTAGTTGCAATGTCATCCTATCCTTTCCTGCAAAGATCTCGACAAAATTCATAGGGTGAGCTCCTTTTCCCCCCTCAAAGTACCCATGTGATGTGAGTTAGGTTGGGCAATACTGGCTGCGTTCAGCTGTAATTTCAGATCCGCATTACAGTAATGATCCTGGTTGAATCTCAGACTTGTCCTCTCCCCATTCTCTCCTTGCAAGCTGCGAGCAGCTGTAGCTAGAGTTTAGAATGCTTCAGGTAAACACACCAGGTTTGTAAGCCATGGTTCAAAGGAGTGCGATGGGATGGCTCAGCCATCTTCAAGTCCAACAGCCTAGTTCTGGGTCAAAATTGCCCTCCCAAGTGTCTCAAGCGCCTGTGATCTTCACAGCCCAATTCTTTAGCTGCACACATTGGGAAGTATTTTCAGCACATTTTGAAGGTGGGCAATTGAAGCCTTTAAATACTGTGACTGGAGGAGACTTACATTTATATTAGGCAGCAGCAGATGCTTCCCTCCTTTCTAAAAACATATTTTGCTGTCATGGCAAGTGACTGTGGAGTTCCTAGGGCTAGGAGTGGCAGCCATTTTTCACCCCAGCTCTTCCTGTGGTTCTCGTGTGTGAGGATAAATGAGCTGCTCTCTCCTCTCTGCCTTATGGACAAGTCAAAGCTCATCCCCTGGAATTTAGCTTGTATCCTTCTGTATATTGTACTTTTCATGGTCTAAGCTAGAGCTGGTCAAGGTTGACTCCTGCAGCCCAAACTCAGCATGTTCACATGCTTTCTCCTCCTCTGCATTAGTGTTATCAGACATTAGTTGTGGATTTCTCCGCATTCTGTTAGCATCAAGAAATGTGACTCTAGCTACACAAACAATACACAAAAGAAATATAGCCTCACACACTACACTTGTGATGTCAAGCCCACCCCATGGCAGATTTTTTTAAAAGAAAACCCTGTGCATAATTTTATTTGCATGAATGAATGGGCAAACTTGTACAAGTGCCATGAGTGAGTTCATTGCAGGGGATCCATGAGAGTCTGTTGGACCAGGGCCTCCCATGGATCTGATCGTGTTCTTGCCCACCTTTCGATCCGTTAAGCGATTGACCCAAAGAGCAACCACCAGCGAGCGCAGACTGGAATTAAAACAGAATGAAACTGCTCTCGTAGGCCACTTCTCTTACACATCGCCACAAAAGAAAGAAGTACGTCACCCACAATGAGGAGCAAGGAACACTCCAATTCACATCACTTTTTATGTATATGTAAACAATAAATGTGTACTTATGGAGGCAAATTCAAAAATCATCACTGTTATGTGAATCATAGAATGGTAGGCTTGGAAGGGACCTACAAGGCCATTGAGTCCAACCTCCTGCTTGATGTAGGACTCCAGATTAAAGCACCCCGACAGACGGCTGTCCAACTGCCTCTTGGAGGCCTCCGGTGTGGGAGAGCCCTCGACCGCCCCAGCTAATGGGTTCCAGTGACGAACTGCTCAACCCATAGTGGAGAAGGCTCACCAAGCGATCGTTTTGCCTGCTCAGTGTGCTGCCCACCTCTTAGTTCTCGAAGGTCCTCTTCGAAGCCTCTGCTGCTCTCCCTTTCTTATGGTTCTTTTGCTTGAAACCAGATTTAAATGAAGCAGAGGGAGCTTCCAATAGGGAGCTATCCACAGTGAGCTCTCAAACTGAAATCTTTCTGTAGGACATCTGTCCACCATGCAGGCCTCGCACACTCTGGATGAATCTCTTTCCCTTTCTTTTCATTCCATTTGTCATGCTCTGAAGCAGGCTGGTCTGTGAGGTTTTGATTCGCTTTTGCTTTTTTTCCCCATTCCTTTTGTGCACAATCTGTCCTATGGCAGACTGATCCTTAACCTTAAAGAAGGCAGGCCTTTAGAAACACAAACAGTTAATCCTTTTAAGCAGAAAAAAAACAGACAGTCCTACTGACATTATCACATAAAGAGATATAGATTTCTTCAAACTGGTAGGTAGTAAATTCACTCTTTGAATAGCTTCAATTTGTTACTAGGTATTTATTTCAGGAGTTTCAACCTTAATTTGATTGAGATGCTGGCGAAAGCTAGAAATGGAGATTCCAGCTTGAAACTTTGTCCTTGGAAGTCAAAAGAAATTCCCAGCACAATCTATATCTCATCAGATAGTGGGAGGCTAAATGTTTCCAGTGTTCCTGCCAGAAACCTGCGTTTGTCTTTCCTGGACCAAAGTTATTGCCACCCTGTAATCTTGCTCTGAAATACAGCACGTGGAGCCGATGCTGAACCCAATTTACTCTGGCAGATGAATATAGCCAAGGTGGTGGTCTGAATGTTTGGCCTCAAGGCACAATCCAATTTTCAACTGTTTCAAAGCTATTATGTCAAAGGCTATTTGCATAAACATAACAATAGCCGTGGATCCAGGACATGGAGTCATTCATGGCAAAGCCTGCCCTCTGGTGCCTAAAGTATGCATGACTGTGTGGAAAGATACAGAAAGAGGCAGGCAGAGCAGCTCCGAAGAAATGAATGTACACGATCGCCTAGACGAAGAGGCTGCGAAAGCTCTCCTGCAGATAATGCAGGTCCCCGTGATCGGCTTCCTGGCAGATTCACCAGGATGTGCCACCAGCACTAGCAGACTGTACCATCCACAATGGGATCGTGCTGCTGGACCTTCCTTTCCGGGACCCATCACGGGGGTGAAGACAGTTCTGCATTCCGACCCAGGCTCTAAGGTTGGGCTCCACCCAGCACAATGCGGGACAATTGCATAACTGTATGGATTTCAACATTGTTGTGCTGTTATATTGTTACTTGTTTTGTTGTAAACGGTTCTGAGAGCTTTGATAGCTGTGGATGGTATAAAAAGCAGTAAATAAATAAATACTGAATTTCTCTCGGGGGTGATTTGGGATCATTTGTGTTTCGGCTGCCCACTTTTGAAAGGCCTGGAGGAGGGCAAACAATTTCTCGCAAAGTTTGGCCAATGGTGACTTGCAGCACATGGTAACAGCCATTTTGACTATTCTATACTTGGTGAAGGTTGCCATTGTTTGCCATGTTATCCAGACCTGAACGGCATGACTTGTTGGAGGGGGAAACAAGTTTCCAGACCATAGAATCTGAATAGTAGAGTCGGAAGGGGCCAAAGAGGCTTCAGGCCCAACCCACTGCTCAGTGCAGGATACCATGTAAACCACCTCTCTCAGGTGGCTGTCCAGTTGCATCTTGAATCCTTCTAGTGTGGGAGAGCCCGCAACCTCCCTAGGCAATTGGTTCCATTGTTGTACTGCTCTAACCGTCACGAAGTTTTCCCTGATCTCTAGCCAGGATCTGGCTTCCTGTAACTTGAGCCCATTATTCCATGTCTTGCACTCTGAGATGATGGAGAAGGGATCCTGGCCTTCCTCTTTGTGACAGCCTTTCAAGTACTTGTAGCCTGCTATCATATCTCCCCTCAATCTTCTTGAGGCTGAACGTGCCCAGTTCTTTCAATCTCTCCTCACAGGGCTTTGTTTCCATTATCTGGATCATCCTTGTTGCCCTCCTCTACATCCCTTTCAGCTAGTCTGCATCTTACTGGACTCCAGATAAGGCCTAACCTGTGCTGAGTAAAGGGGAGCTAGTACTTCTTGCAATTTGGAAATCATACTTTTATTAATGCAGCCTAAATTGCATTTGCCCCTTTTTGCAGCCACACTAATCCATGGATTATCAGAGAGTTGTTCCCCCTTCCAACAAATGGTGCCACCTGGATTCAATCGACACAAGGCATGGCCAAACCATGGCACCTACAACAACCATGTGAACCCGCCTGTGAGCTTGCCCTGCCAGAGGGAGAAGTCCCTGAGTGGACTTCTGGTCTGGATGGTTCCACATCAGCGCAAGGGAGATAATTGATGCCAACTCCCCTCCCTCTCCAGCCCCCCGCACTACCTCCCACATCATTCCAGAGGGTTCCCCAACTCTCTGCAGAGAATCTTCTGCAAATGATCATTTCCTTCCTGTTTGCCAGCAGGAGTCCCTCTCTTAATCCAATTCACTCTCTCTCTCTGTCTATGTAAAATAACTAGACCATATCAGAATGCCCCCAAATCTCTTCCATACAACATTATTCAGGGTGCCTTGACTCTAGCCCTAGACCAATTTACTTGAAGTCAATGGAGTTTACCTAGTAAACATGGTGAGGTTTGGCCTGTGCCAGTTCTCCGTAGACTTCCACACATATGTGTTTAAACAAATCCAGCTGATGTTTGCATACATATTTAGGGATATAGAGCCCATTCACATGCAAACATCTTCCTTATAATGGAGGCTGATAAAAGGGAAGCACACTGTGCCAATGACAGCAATTTGAGGAATTTGAATAAGTTCCTAAATTTTCTCATGCTAGAGAAACAGATGTGCTTATTCAGTTCATTACCAGAAAGTATGTCTTACAGCAGTGTTCATTTGATGAGCTGACGTATGATGTGGGAATCTATAAGAAAGCTATTTCCCTTCACAGACTTGGAGATGTCTCAAGTCACTAACTCCTATTACATCCCCAAACCAAATCCTCTCTAACACAGCATATTCATAGCTTGCACACACATTTATTCTATTTCTGTGCTATATCCAAATGTTCTGGCTCAATGTTTTACTTCAGAAAATAGATGAGTTTTGTTTTTGTTTTAAAATGCCAGAATGAAATGCCTCTGTCCTGGAAGTGCTCAGAATGGAGATGGAGACTGTCCCAGTTCCTGAATTAGTGAATCTTCCCATAAAATACATCTAACTGTAGAGACGAATACATCTCTGCCATTTCTGGGAGAAAGAATACAGGGCTCCAAGTCTATGCAAGGCTTAACGGTCTCTGAAAGACTTGTTGAAAGTTTAATTTAAGCAAAACTGGGCAATTCTACATGAGTGAACACACTTAAAACCTTTGCAGATGCAGATGGGCAAATCAAGAGAAGTTTCCATGATCAGCAGATTCATCAACACTGGCCTAACACATTTTGCTGCTGGAAAGTTGGCTTTCCTTTTCTGGCTGCATCACCCATCCCCACCCCCAGCATTCACCTGCTGAAGCCATCCAAACTTGCTATTACATTTCATCCGACACTGGTAATGGGACACCCTCCTCTGCCTCACCAGAGGCCTTCAGACTAGTTCAGGGGAGAAACAACAGGCCGTGTGCAACATGGAGAGGTGAATGACTACAGGACAGCTGCCACTGACCCGCTCCACCATGCGTCCTCTGCTCCCTGCACCAGTCGGCTCTCTTTGCCTGATGCCTGGGCTGACCCTAAAGCTTTTCTTGTCAAGCCATGCGACTCCTTGAACAGGAGGCAGCTCATCTTTTCGTAGTGCACCTTTTTTATGTGTTGTCTGTCCCTATCATTTGGAATAAACCAGTCTATAAGTCCTGATTACAGTCGTCAGATTTTTGCCTGCCATGATTTTCTAATCATTCATATGGCAGCTTGTCTTGTTATACAAGAGGGAGAGGGAGAGATCATTTCTCACTTCCTTATCTTCTGTTGCAAACATGGGAAGCACATCTCAGTAACTCAAAGAGATTTATCTCCAAGTAAACCTGCTTGGGATTAGACTGCATTGAAAATAAAAGGGGAAATGAATATGGCCTTTCTCGTACAGTAGACAATCATGGGTTAATTAAATGACCCAAAGTTAACAGAACATCATGGATCACAAGTCATGCAACAGCCTACAATCAAGCTTGTTGGAGGTTGATTATGAAAAGTGACAGCACACAACCCGACAAATCATAACCCAAGATTTGCCACCATTACATGTCACTGAAAGCTTTGGAAATAATGCATAAATGAAATAATCAAAGGGCATAGTATGGTGCCTTGGAAAAGGGGGCACCAAGTTGTTTACCTGAAACTTTCCCTCAGTCCCCATACATACAAAATATTTGATTCCAATTTGTAGATCACATGGGCTCCGGAAAGTGCCACTAAAGTAATCCTGGCCCTTGAGCAATTTCCTCCATAGTTAAGGAAGCAGGGAAGTGTGAATTCACTTCCCTCTCCAATCATCAGTGAAGTACCAAATCTCAACACAGAATCCATTTAACGGAAGGTGACCAATTTAAAAGTCATTAGAAGTCACTCTGGGCAGTCATCCTGAGCACATTCCCTTGAAAGTAAATCCTGTTGAAATCAATGGGACACTCTGCCACTTAAAAACAAGGTGTCACAGGGAGCCCAGTCTAATGAGGCTGCTGTCCCTCCCACTGGCATAGCGAACACACAGCCTGGCGAAGCTTAGTGGGACACAGACCAGTATTTCTGTACCAATTACCATGAAGGCAGCTTAAGCTCATGGTGCAAGGTTGTGCCCACCCAACAACTCCAGAGTCTTTGGTCCTTTGGATGCAGCAATGGTCCCCTTGCACAATACACCTGAGGACACAGCATAAATGAACATACACCACTGCTGGGATGCACTTCCTGCCTAGCCATCTGCTTTACTATGTCAGTACAGACATTCATCAGATCACGCCTACATTTGCTTTCAGCTTTGTAGAAATAAAAATATGTGTATTTACATGTTTCTAATTGTCCTGCCGTCCTTGGCTTTTATGGACTCCAGTTATGCTGTTTGATAGAAATCAGGATGTTTTGAATGCCTTTCTGTTGCAATAACTTGGCCTGAATGATCCACAAAGATAAATAAAATGCAGAGGCTCCAAAATTACGCTCGCATATCTACTGTTCCCGCCAACATCATTTTGTGCCCGAGTTCAGCAGAATTTTTAAGACTCTGTTTATCATCTTGGAAGTACGTTCATGCCTTGGAAATAAAGATCTCACCACATAGCTGAATGGCTTAGATTACCTAAGGAAGAATTTTGTGGAATCCCAGCAATTCCAGTCACGGCAGGAAAGAGCAGAAATTTGGCCTGAATAAACAACGCAGAGTTATGATCTCCAGATTACATTGCAGGGCCCTATAATGGCCTTGGGGGAAATTGTGGATAGCTTGACAGGCTGCCAGTAACGGACACTGAAAACAATGCATACAAAATGAATGCACGAAGCGATGTCTGGATCTCATGAGGTTAACTTACAAAGCGCCATCAATAAGCCCCTTTCTCCCTCCCCCTCAAGTGAACTCAGTGGAAGCTGGTAGCAGCACTCCAAAGATCAACTGGAAAAGAAACCCTGGTGGCCTCGTGGCTCCTTATAGGGTGCTGGGTGCTTTTGAAGCCACCTTCACCTGCTGGGTTTGGGCAACATGGGAAGCTGTGTCCCAGGAGGGCATTTCAGGAAATCATGCAGGGTGCAACTGGCATGTGGGAGTGAGAAAGAAGTCACTGTGGCTTCCCGTATCCCGATGGCCCTGCAAAACCATCCAATGACAAAAAGACTGGTTATATCATTATTGCAACTCAAAGCAGAATTCATCTTCTGGGATTTCTGATCCAAGCTGAAATTTATAAATACTCAACTATAAAACCCACTTTTCTCAAAATAGTTTTACTCAAGTCAGTTTACAAAAATGTTTTACAATGTACTCGAAGTGCATGCTACAATTTTCAGTTTAGCTGATCACATCACTCTTCTAACCACTGCCAAATGTTTTATGATCTCATGATTCTGAAACTCAAGGAGGGATGCGAACAGGTAATGCTCCTTACTTTGGGAATCTCTTGCTGTGGGGATGGTTGTCCAATAAAAACAAACCCCACCTAAGGCCTGTTAGTGGACAGCTTTCCTGGATAGATGAAACGTGCAGCGGAACTATCCAGCAGACGTATCCCCTCAGGAAGGGAGATGTGGAAATCACAGAAGTGGTCACTTAGTGGTGCACCGTAAGATGCACATATGCATACAAGCCTCAAGTGACCTACCAGCAACCGTGTTCACAGCACCTACTGAAACATGGCACATGGTTACACTGTGGGATTCTCTGCCATGGGATGCAGTGGTGGCCACCAACTTGGATGGCTCTAGAAGGCAGTTAGCAAGATTTATGGAGGTCAAAAATATTAATAGGTGCCCCCTCACGAGCCATCTGCCATCTCTGATATCAGAGACAGGACGCCTATGTGTACCAGTTGCTGGGGGACATGATAGGGAAGGTACTGTTGCAGTCGTGTCTTTCTTGCCGGTTTCATAAGTGGCTGGCCAGCTAGCCACTGGGCAAACAGAATCCTCGTCCCTGGGCTGATCCAGCATGGTGCTTTTTATGTTCTTTGTTATATTTTAAAGATACCTTTACATTTGGAGGTCCTATTTTTAATCTTATCGACATGAGTGTCTCAGTGAAAATTCACAAATGAACCCAAGGCGATTACCTACATCCGCCATTTTCCCACCAGTCCTTTCAATAATATCTGCAAATAAGAAACTCAATGTTCCAGTGTGAGGGATCCCAACCTACTGAAGTCTGAACCAGTTTGGGGAGAGATTCCGTGGCACGTGTGCAATCTTTTATTGTTTTTAGATGAAAGAACCGGCAGGAGCACAACGTGGCATTGTTCACTGTTGCCGTAATCAAGGCTGTTAACTATAGAAATACTGTAAAATGCTAGCAGGCCTCCAGCTGGGGAGGAAAAAGTGGAAGCGGGACGGATAGTTTCTCCCCCTTCGCCCGTCACACTCAGATGAACAACTTTCCTTGTTCGGCTGCACCCCCTCGCTTGCACCATGTGCTGCTGCTGCTGCTGTCCAATTCTTCACAGATGCAAAACATTAGCAAAGTCTGCCATTCGGCATCCTGTTTTTCCAACCAACTCTTCCAAACTCCTCCAGGTTTCTCAGAGGCTTTATCGGAAAGGACGTTCCTCTGAAACGTCGCAGCAAGAAGAACTGACAGCTCTTCAAACACCAGCTGAAATTCATTTATTTCCCACAGCTTCCTGCATATACAAAGTTCATTAATGTTTCATCAGGACAGAGTGATTAGGACTTTCATTGATCACAAAGAGCGGACCCGTTTGAATACACATCAGCCTCCCTCACGCTGGTGCCCTCAGGGTGTTTTGGAGTGCAACTCCCAGCAGCCCCAGCCAGTGTGACCAACTGTCAGGGATAATGGCCTTTGCAGTCCAAAGGGCCAGGTTAAAAGAGGCTGACATATACAGCACTGCAAGTATCTATGTGTATTCATATGTACCATAAAATGCTCACAGGCTTGTAAACAGTGATGAACAAATCTGCTTTCCAACTAAGCTTCCAGGTTGTCCTTTAGAACTTCTACTATACAATATGGGGAAGGTCCTGTTTATTCAGCGTCTATAGCTATTATAGTAATTTATAGTTTTATAGCGATTTGTGTGAATGCTGGTGACAATACTGGTGAGAATGGGTATTTAGCACAGAGACATGATCAGGTGTCATGCTGGAAGGAAGCTAAAGGCCACCTCTACAGCCCTTTTCAACGAAGCAGAATCTCCATATGCAACTGCCATGAATACAACTGTACACATGCGATCATTGTAAAATTTGTTCGAATAACGATGTGGCACATGCAAGGAGCCTCCAGCACCGAGGTGCGTCCTATCAAGAGCCAGCGTTGCCGCGGAAGCTCAGAGCATCACCACGGCAATATGACGTCCTCCCACCGACCAGTAAGGCCCACTGGGCCTTGTGAAAGTCACTTCCCAGTCAGCAGGGACAGGACAGTACGAGTTGCAAGGTTGTGGTAAGGTGGCCGGTCTGCTAGCTGCACTGTGCATGTTTCTCATGTTCCTGGTTATCGTATTTGGAAATACAACATGGAATTGAGCACAAAGCCCAAACCTGAGCTTCTTATGAAGAATTAGATCTGTAGTGTTTTTCCTCACAAATACCCTCTGTGGGACAATAACAAGTTCACAATTCTGATAGCTTCAAGAAAACATAAGACCCCATCATAGCAAGTGGGGGTGGGGGGGGAAGGCCTGTTTCTTCCAAAATCTCTGCGGCCTCTGTTCTCTTCTAAAATCAAAGCATATTTCCCCTGTGCACACTGTAATCTTGTGCACAAGATTCATGAATTTCAGTGCAACTTAAATTGCAGCCCTATCCATGTCTACACAAAAGAATGTCCCATTTAATGCAATGGGGCTTACTCCCAGGTAATAGGTATAGAATTGCACTCTTCAGTACGACAATAGCTACAAGGACTGGGGTACAGTAAGTTCAGTCAGTATGCCACCATTATATAGAAACAGAGATGATATTATTATTTAGTGTAAGTATTTATTTCCATTTAATCTTTTACTATTGTTATTCAAGACAACTAAAACTTTGTTTTATTTATTTGAAATATTTACTTCCCACCTACCAACTGTGTTTATCCAGGTGCTGTGCGATATTTTATGTAATGTTGAAAAATAAAACACAAAAGATTAAAAAACACAGCTGAGTTCAATAGTCAATTTCATGAACACCATTAAAAGTTCAGACAAATACAAAGTGCCTGGCAGGAGCTGGGTCTCCTCCTTAATTCCTTTCAAACAGCACACTGTCTTTTTGCTTAAGGGCTCTTTATTTCCGATATACAGCTACCAAATGATAGCCACCGGAAGATGAGACTCTGCGCATGAACAGAGACCTGTGGATGTTTCTAAAGAGCCTGCTGGCCTGTGGAGCACCAGGTCAGAGTAGGCCATGGCTGCCCCAACCGATCCTCCGTGGGTCGCCTTGATGCCTAAAACACACACCTCCCACACGGCTTGCTGTGCAGGAGCATCCCATTTCCATGGGGCCAGGTAGATTTCTTTTGGTCTGAGGAGTGTATTGGCAGGGGAGGGAGATGACCGCCCCCCCCATACACACACACACACACACACACACACACTGCTACCAGGGGAGAAGGCATCTAAGCTCAGGAAGCTGATCATAACCACAGGGCAGAGTGGGAGAGCAGAGTCCCTGCCCCGCCCCGGCACAATGAGGGTGAAAAGGCTCTAGGATCTCCTGAGCAGGGGGAGGAACCCCTTTGGGCCCTGCCTGGATCACATGCTCTGAGCCTCTGGGCAATTCTGATTCAACACTGAAAAAGCCTGCCTAGATGAGGGATGGCAGGTTGCCCATGGCTTCTGGCCCAGGACAGGGTCAAGCTTGCCCTTTGTCAGGTACAAAGAGGGATGACAGCTCCCACCTCAGGCAGTTCCTGCACAACTGACAAATTTCCTTGCAGAAAACAATGGTTATATATTAAGAAAGATAGCTCCGTCTGGAACGCTCTCCTTCCAGAAGGCAATGGCTACCTCAGCACTTTGATCTTCTCTCACCTTCCTTCGTGTGGGAAGGACCCCTTCAGAGGTCTCAGCATCCCACATGTACAGCAATAACTTGCAGCCACAGCGGTGACCCACTGGGACCCCTACTGCACATTCCATTGGAATAAATCACACACACTCCCAACTCGTGTACTTAAGATGAGAATTAAGTCAAAACCTTAACCTGCTGTGCCTCTTGACATTTAAGCCATATTTTAGATGTCTTCCAGTGTCAGCAAGAGAGCAGAGAGTGCATCCTGGCTGGAGGAATTCGGGGCCAAGCATAAAAGCAGGAATTTCCTGATACATCCCTGCAGCCTTATAAAGCTGAATGTCACAGCTCAGTGAAGAAGAGACTGCGAGTACTCAAGCATCGAGGCTTTTAGTGTTATCAGCCGTGTGCATTAATATGCTAATTGCAAATGAAGAAATGTGGAACTAATTCCATGTATCAGTCGTGTTAGACTATCCAAGTAGCACCAAAACACAGCAGTATCAAAACAGACATGACTGCATTGATATACTGTACGACGCCAGTACATAATACGTTCTGTTTAAATGGGTTAACAAGCTGTTTTGTTGCAGCGGTGGCGGCAACAACAACAAAAATCAAGTCTATTTCTAATTTTCACACTGAGGCTGCTTAGTTTTATAGCCATTTATCTTTATGACTCCCACTAGAAAAAAATCAGACGGACTTTTTTATGCGAGAAACAAAACAAGTCCACTCTTCACTTTGCTGATTAGCCAGGAGAGCTGAAAGGAACTGCCCATCTTCTCCCCCAAAACTTTTGCTTTTAAACTCCTTTTTTTTTTCAATTGAACCATCTGGTGGTTGCAAACATAATTGCTCCAGCTCTGGTGGTGTGGGTTTAGATGTGCTTGAGGTGGCAGCTGATGGAAACCACTGGTGATATTTTTGTGGAAAGCACAGGGCAGCTCCTTGTGTGTATTTCATCCGTGATTGCTTGCTTGAGTATGGAGCTTTCCAGTTGGCTGCCCAGCATAGCTGGGCTTACCATGAGGCAGAAAGAGCCACCTCAGGCAGATGGTTTTGGACGTCCTGAAGGGGCAGCCAGCCATTAGTTATTTGTGCTGTTATTTTAATTGTTGTTGTTAAGTTTTACAGCCAGGGATATGAAGAAGGGCACTTGTGGATTTTCCCCCCTTTCTTTCTTTTTGCTTCGGTTACCAAAGCAACTTGGCTGGCCTGGAATACTATCCATTCTGACTTGCAGTAGGTGGGAGGAACACTGTTTGCTTCCCCTCGTGCCTTGGGCCAGCTCTGTGAAGGGTTGTGGCCTGGGACACTCCAGTCTACTAACTCCCATCTATTTCAAAAGTCCTTGTGAGAAGCTCTCTCCCATCTTGAGCAACATAAAGGAACAGAATTTGCTTCCAGTGTAGCTAAGCTGGTTTTAGGATATCATGGGATGGAGAAAAGAATCCTGTGACCCATAGACAACATCTGGGGCTCCATAGATTTCCACCTTGCCCAGAGCTACAATCTGGAGGAGGAGATCTGGCCACAGATCTTCCCTCCCCACCCTATAGAAAGCTTTTCTTATGATGTTTTATAAAAGAAGTCAGGGACACGAAACACCCCTCCTGCCTGGTTGGAGCTGGGTAGAGAAGCAGATGATTTTAGGGGGTAAAAGCGTAATCTGAATTGTGTGGCCTCTATGTTGGTTATCCACCTTATATCTAATAGGTAACCCCCACATCACCTGAAGTAAATATCAGAACCAGAAAGTAGTGGGATAAAGTAGCCATGGCTGAGATGTCTGAAATGTTTAAAAGAAGGGATGATTGCCCTACCAATCAAATTGAGAAAAAGGTGTTTGTATTATTTTCAGGTCAATGAACTAGGGACTAGATACATTAGAAATATGGATGAAAGCAGCTTCCACCAACAAGTGTCAAAGTTTGTCAAGGTATCAAAGAGCACTTAACTCTATAAATGACAAGTGTCAAAGAGCAGTGGGAATTATAATTTTGGAAGACTGGGAATACATACAAACTTACTCAGCAAGTGCAGCAAGCAAGGAAACCAAACCTAAAGAAAGATATTACATTTTCCATTTCGTTCCTATGCTAATTTTTATCAAGTATAGGTTCCTATATTTAAACTGACTAATACACACATAGTAAGGTACACTGGCGCACAATTCTTTTATGATTTTTCTTATTATTTAAGGGTACTGAGGTCCTACTTAGATAGTGTTCAGTAGATGCTCCAAAAGCATTACTGCTGGTGTTGTTGTTGTTGTTGTTGTGTGCCATCAAGTTGTCTCCAACTTAATGACTAGTGTGTGAATGAAAGTCTCCAAAATGTCCTATCTGTTATAGCCCCACTCAGTTCTTGTAAATTCACACCTGTCGCTTTCTTTATGGAGTCAGTTCATTTCATATTTGATCTTCCTTTGCTCCTTCTGCCTTCAACTTTCCCCAGCATGATGGTCTTCTCCAGTGAGTCTTGCAAGCATATCAGTTTAAGGCAGTTATCTAAATTAAGAATTTAGTGAGTGAATTCCTTTGTTACTTTAGTGATCCTGATTTATTATTCTGCATATTTTCCTTTTATTGCACCGTGGCTGCTCTGAAAAAGGCAAATCCAAAGTATGTAGGGAACACGTTTCTCCCTCTTTCATAATACCATAACCCAGGGGCATGCCATGAAGCTGCCCAGTGGGACATTCAGGGCAGGCAAAAGCAGCCATTCCCCGCAGGACGTAGCTGAGCGATGGAATCCACTTCCACAAGATGTAATGCTGGTCACCTGTTTGGACATCATTAAAAAGGGGCAGGACATATTCATGGAGGAAAAGTGGCTACTAGTCCTTCCTGCGGTATCAGAGACAGTGTGCCTTCTGGAAAACATGGGCAGAAGGGGGTTGTTGGACTCATGTTTTGCTTGTGGGTTTTCCATGGACAGCTGATTGTCCACTGTATGAACATAATGATGGACTAGATGGACCCTTGGCCTCACCCGGCATGGTTCTCCCTATGCTCTTGTTCTGTTTACGCAGTGGTCAGCCAATTGCCTGTGGGAAGTCCACGGGCGGAACAAGAGTGCAATGGCACCTTCCTGCCCATCTTCCCCAGCAACTGGTACATAGATGCGTCAGCCTCCAATACTGAAGAGAATTAGTAGCCGTGGCCCATGTCTCCTGTGTGCCAAGCTGGTCTTCTGTGTGCATGCAGTGGGTGAAGAGGCTCTGGAGACCCGGGGCAGACAGCACCATTCCTGTCTCTGAGGAGCGAGCAGAGGCTCTAGATGGAGGCGGAACCACCCGACTATGCAGCCATGTTGATATCCCAGGAACATGCCAGTGCCGGATTTTTTTGTCTACTTTCTTTCCCCCATTCAGAAAACGAGGAACTGTGAGTGATGGTGCAGCAGATTGGTTTCATTTGTTGTCTGATAATTCTTTTAAAATAGTTCCTAGTTATTTGCTGATGAGAATATCTCAGATGGGTAATGTCACAAAAGAAAATAATCATTTTAAAGGCAGAAGACACTTGGCAGGTGGAACTTTTTCACTAGCAAACAACTGGAGCACACTGCATTCGCCCATCCATTTGAATTCCTTCACCCCGTGCTTCCTGGTTTCTTAGTCGTCCAAGTCTTGGTATCTTGCTCTGGGACTGCGTATGGTGGACAATCAGGGATGAAACAACAGGAAACCATTTTTCCAGCTCACTGCACTTGCTCTTTGTAAAAATATATCAGTGTTGTTATAAATCAATGAACATGGTTTATAATAGCAATGATGCCCTTGAAATCTGTTAATATGGTATTTAGCAAGTGGTTTGCCAGAGCATTTGCTGCCCTTGGCTTAACCTTGGGCTATTAGCTCACAAATCGGTCATTAGCTAGTGGTAATGACCAATTTTGTAGGGATGATTGCTTAAATATCGCCCACCTTGAAAGAGAATTATTGCTCAACTGAAAAACGAACCTTTATTTTCAACTCAATGGACCTAATGATCTTCTCTTATTTCCCATCCTATAGTACTATGAGATCATAGAAGTGAAGAGCTGCATATGATGATTCGTTTTTAGGAGAAAAAAAATCCTCCAACTTTGTATTAATTCTTGAAGCACCAGAGGATGAAGACAGATGGTAATGAAACCAATGTAGCTGAAAGCAACTACAATGATAATAGATTCCTTATGATATCCAGAAATTCTAGACTTTTAATCTCATCTCAAATACACTTAAGAGCTAACTCTGCCATCTTAAGCTTTGTATTTGGGGCATCACCTTTTGACTTATTGGAGGTGCAAAAGCTAACGCAGGGAGGAGGTTTCCCTCGATGGCTGAGCCCATCCTGTCCCCTTAGGATTGTGCAGTGGGAGTCCTTCCATCACCACTGCCATCATGGCTCAAGAAGGTTAGACTGCCAGTGCCTTCCCCCTAGTTTTAAGGTGGTTTAATGTGTGTGTGGTTTTATATTTGGATAACTGCCTTAAAGGCCAATCTTGTTGGTAAAGGTAGTCTAGAAATGCTTTTTTAAAAAAGGTAATGTAGGGGCTGCATATAGGTAAGAAGTCACTGGTTTGTGACTTGACTCTGCCGTTAAGATTCTGGGTGGCCTTAGGAAAATATCAATATGATAATAGCACCTGTACGCTATGACTCTCTTTGACTTTGGAAAACAGCAAGAACTAAAGTTGAGAAAGCTTTTTGCAATAATGAATACATAGATTTAAAAGCAAAGTAAAGCGAAACAAGCTAAGCAAAAAATTAAAAAGCCATACAATGGTAGCAACTGAATGATGAGCTTCAGATGGTTCCATCTAAGGCAGTCATGATCCACCCCAGATATGGACAGAACATGGCAGGCTGTGTGCATCACTATGATGATCGCACTGAAAGTCAGTTGCATCTTCTTGCAGATTACTTCAGAAAAGCAATAACTGAATAGTCTTAAGAGAGAACTACCTTGAAGTAGACACAGCCCTCAGTAGATGACTCACCAGAGTATTTGTCCTCTATGAGTGGGGCCTTTTAAAGGGCTCCCCGCTTCTATTTGACTTTTCCCTCCCTGAGGCTGAGTCATATGGAAATGTATATAATAAGCTCCCTTGAGCTGCTACCATTTGTTGCAGGTGTCATAACTGCTGTAAGTGAATTTATTTAGTCATTTATTTCATGTCCATACTACCCCATAGCCAAAGCTTTCTGGGTGGTTTACAGTAATCCATAAAAAACAATATAGCACAACACAACTACTACAGAATCAGTGGAAAGTGTTTTTGTATGGAATTGAGGACTATGTTCAGACTCTTTATGAGTATGTTTATGTGGTAAGTAGAAAAGTTACTTTACTAAGGCTCACAGAACTTTAGTGCTTAGTGCTCACAGAATCTAGTGCTTCACATATTCGTGGGATGACCTCTGTACCATGCATTTTGATCTATGAGTTCTGGGCTGTCTGGCTGCGTTCTATACACTGCATACACTTACACAAGGGGCATTGCACCTGGTGGCAAAGCCAGTTAAAATCCTTTTTTCCTTTGTTTCTGTGGGGGTGGAGAGCTACCTGGGCCTCTTCAACAGGAATAGTTCAATGTATGCTTTCATTTTTGAAGGTGCAACATTGTAAAACTGTTGGGTGCTACTATCTTCTCATTTGCCGCATCCCAAATCCTTCTTATCTTTCCTGCACTGCCAGCAGCCTCATGTTGGTGCATGGATATTGTTGCAACGGCATAAATTGTTCCCTGATATAGCATCACCACCATGCCAGCCCTGGTGGAGTTTAGAAGGTATCTATCACAAGCAGGCAAACTGTGAAGACACCATTGTTCTTCATGATATTTCTTATCTTTACAACAAGGATATTTTGCTGTTTTGCTTTAGTAGCAAATCTTTCCCCTGACTCCATGGCACACATATATAGTGTCTGCATTCACCTGGCAATGCCCTGTTCTGTGGCTGGAAGGAAAAACATTTTGGCAGTCTTGAGTTCTCTGAAGCCACTGTCTTGTTTTGAATCAGGAAAATTCTCAACTCATTCACATTTCTCCCTTCAAATGGCAGACCTTTTGTATGATACTTTTGCATTATCACAGAATTTTATTTTATTTAGAAAGTTAACAAAGTGGAACCCAGTAACTCTCAACATATTAGCTCTTCAGCATGCTCAAGTTCAGGGTCTTGATGGAACCCTTTCCAATAGTCAATGACATATGATCTCTTAAGACTAGTAGTCGTAGGAGAGGGAAGATACCCATAAATATAAAAATTGTTTCATGCCTGTTCTCAGTTTCTGTGGACTTGTCCAGAACCCTTCTTTTCTTGCTTGTGGTGAAGAGGAAGGTCTCAGCCAGACACTCTGGAAAGCTGCTGCAGAGGTAGCAAATACTGGAACACATACACAAATAGCCTGACAGGGTATGAAGTAGCTTCCTTTGCTCCAGGTTTTATTAGACAGAGACATGATGAGAGTTGGTATAGTTGAAGAGCATGAGAAAGCGAAAGGTATGATGTCTAAGATAGTTATTTCTGCAACTAGATAGTTGTTAGTCTAACAGAGTATTAGCTGGCAGCTAGAATTTTGACCAGTTTTTGTAAATGGAGCCATATCAGACCAATTCTCATGGAAATACCTTGGCCCACTATTCACTATCAATGCCATTTTAGGTGCAGGTTAACCCCTCTAAACCCTTAAATAGTCCATGGGCCAAAATTCTGAAGGAGTGTCTGCTCCTGAATCATCTTGTCTGTGTACATATTAAGATCTTCAGAGGAGGTCTGTCTCCAAATACCATCAGTGGGAAAAATAAATTATGCAGGATGAATTTGTGGTAGCACTCCAACTTTGGAATACCCTCCAGAAGAATATACCTTGCTTATTTTCAGCACAATTTTTTGCTTCAGCATCTTAAACTCAATTTTTAAAATTCATGTGCATGTTTATTTGTTCACGCCACGCTTCAGACATCTTACCTTATACAGAAAAAGACAGCACCAGCAACAGGATCAAAGACCCAACCTATCCACAGGCATCCTTAAAACTAAGCAGCAATTGAGGCCACCTGTCAAGCATCTAAGACTGGCCAGTTATAAAGTTTCTGGTTTCATGCCAAATAGTCTTTCAGCTTTCCTACCCTGTTAGTATTGTTGCTGTAGACTTTGACAATGGTTAGGATGGATTTGGGCAATTCCTTCTATACTATCCCCTAACATTGTAAATTGTTATTATTATTCACAGAAGAAATTCAAACACCAGACAAATTATTTGCGTTGGGATCATGACTGAGATTTCATCATGGCCATTTTCCTTTGACTGTAAATGGGAAAAATTCCAAGAAAAGTACAGGTTATAGGAGGCTATTTCTCCAGATGAGCATCACAACATGGCATGTCGGTATTTTGAGTGTTCTCATGGGCCTCTTGTGAGGAATCCATCATCACATCTCATGAAAACTCCATCAGGAGACTATGTATCAAGAACATCAGCAAAAATGTGGACTTTACGATGTTTAGCCTTTCCTCACTTGGCAGACTGATATATATATCGGAAATTGCTACCATATTTAATGTACAGAGAGAACAAGTAATTTTTGATGGCTGAATCAAGAATGATTGGTTACATGGCTACTTCAACATTAAGAGATTTCTGAATTTCATTTTATTTTGCTACAAATACAGTTAGTTGCAAAATGGTTTATACCAACCCTTCAAGACAGATCTAAAGAAGCCCAAAACTGGAAACAATTAAGAAAAGAGACCCCATCTGAAAATTAATTAAATCCTACCATCTGTGCTCCAAACCTCCTGATTTGTATAGCCTTGTTTTGCTACCATAATGGTTCCTAAAAGTGCAGGGCAAAAGTCAATGGCTGTGAGAGAGGTGTCCATTATGTCAGTAGCTGATTGTTTATGGCATAAAGAAGTCGGAAGAAATCTATGGCCTTAGTCTGAACTCAACATAATGTGAAGAAAGGCCACCGAGGGGGCACACAAGACCAATGAACTGCTGCCAGAAACAACCAACAAATGTATCCTGTTGTGATAGCCTGTATGTTAGGCAGTCGCTAGGCAATTCTATAGATATACAGTCTGGTTGACTGACTTGCTCCCAAATGGCACTGGTTTTTCCTCACCTGGTGAGAAGTCTTGGCTGCGGCATGGCACCGCATCCCAGATACCCATCCCATGTGGGATCAGTATCCGTTAAAACCATGTACTTTAATCTAATGGCCCACTTTGTGCCTATGGACAGAAGCCATGTCAACTAAAACAGGGTCTCGGGATTTCCCTAACCCCTTTTCTGAGATGCTTTACATACTGGCTCTTGACATACTATAGATCTTAAATGTCTAAGAAGGCTGGGAAATGTCCACCATTGGTCATCCATAGTACTTATGAACATTATAGCTGACTGAACCACAAAATCCAAGGCAGCACTATTATTCTTCCATGTGAGGGAGAGGACCAGGTCACACGCAATGGCAAGCCACCGTGGCTGATTTCCCTGTGGGGTTTGCTGCTGCATGCTGACATTTTAAAAATGCAAAGCATAGTGGTGGGTTGGGTGTTGTGACTTGCTGTTAGGTGTGGACTCAGCCAGAGTGGGTACTTAAACTACCCCGACAATCTTCCTTGGATGGGCTTGCACATAAGGACAGGACACGGTGTGCCTCTGCCATGGCTTGCACTTTAAAAATAATGGTTGGTGCCATGACAAAAAGCCCCAAGGGGAAATTCACTCTCAGTCACTTGTTATGTACAAACAAGGTAACTGAGAGAGAGGGAGACCAGGTTCACTCAACACAACAACCTATTATGAATAACAAGACATGGTGGGTTGTCTTATCATGTGAACCCAGAACATTTCCTGCAGGGTGACTTGTTCATGGGCAGCAAGCCACTCTAACAACCTATGTCTTGTGGCATAGGTTGTTGTATCTACAATGGGATGTTATACCATTTGAACACAGGTGACCAGCTCCCTCACTGGTGCCAGGAAGTGGCAAGAAATTCATTTGGTGACAGTAGCAAAACCCCCTCACCATTCTTCCCAAGCTTACCTGGGTCATTGCCAGGGTCAACTAACCCACAAGTGCCCAACTGGCGCTTGGGAGCAGCTGTCACCAGTTTGCTGCCCTCCCTGATACAACCATGAACTGCTTTTGTTCACCATGGTCCCCCCTCCCCACAACCATTTTTGAAGATTAGGGGATCTCTCCCTCAATAGCCAGTTCTTGCAATAGCCTGAGAGCCCCTTCAAAATACCCAAGAGGCACATTGAAGGGGCTGTTTATGGTTGGTGCCTGATTTTTAAAAAACAAACCCCTTGATGTGGACAATATTTCATTCTATTGCAAACATGTACCTGCACAACAGCAGAGGTACAGAAATGGGTAGCCTAGCCTGTGCGATGTCTAGGGAGATACCCACCAGCAAAGTGAGTGGAGCATTGACCCAGAAGGTCCAAAGAGCTTTTTCTTCCCTTGGGTTTTGACAGCTTTCAAAAAATAAGCTGCCAAACTAAAGGCACAAGTGATCATGCTCATTACAAGGAAGTGATAGGAATCTACACACCTTTCATGGCAGGCTACCCACCTTTTGTGTGTGTGCTAATCTCACTATCCTAAGGCTCTTCTCACTTTTCCAGTGTTTCCTAGATGCTACCTGTCAAAACTCCACTTCCAGGGCTGCCCAAGGCTTTTCACGGGGGCATGTGCAAGCATGAAGGCATATCCCCATGAAAAAAGGCCTGGGGAATTTTTAAACTGTTTTTAAAAAAACTCTCTGAAAAGAAACTGCCAGTTTGATAGCTAGCTGTCAAAACACCAGTTGCTTTTTAAAGGGGATGGATTGCATTTTTTTATATCCCTGAAGATCTAGAGTCTTGGGAACAGGTGGAAAAGCAAGAACACCCTCAGGACAATCAAGTTTCCTCACTAAAAACCAACATGGATGGGTGCTCATGTCTTGTGAATCTGTCATTAAAAGGATGTTGACAATAAAATTGCACTGATATTTTTAGGTGTGCTCCAAACACCTAGATCTTCCTTTTTGGAAGGCTGACTAAGCAGGGTCATCCAGGACATGAGAGCTGTGCTTTGTACTCTCTGATGTCTAACCTGATTCAGTCTCTTGGGGAACACCCCCTGATATGTTAGGAACAGAGACTCCAGATTGTTTAAAGACTCTAATTTCTGAGTCACTACCCTAAGCTGTGCAAATAAAATTCCAAATTGACCAATTCTGAGTCTTGGCAGGAAAGATTTTGCACTCACAAAGTTCTACCATCAACAATAAACACACTGGCAATCATGAACAGTAATGATGGGGAGGAACCTGCACTAACTATGACCCTTGTACTGTGCTGCATACAGAACTGCACCAAACAGCACTGAGACTAGCACGGATTGCCTGCGATCACCTTCCTTCTGAACAACCCTCCTTTAAATCAGGTTTCAAAACAGGTTTTTTTTCCAGAATGTTGGAATCACAGCCACAGCTAGTCTTTTGTTCTACTTCCTTCCCTCTATCCATATTTGTTATCCTCCTGTCAGTTTAGTCCAGACCCTAAGGGAGCATGAGCACAAAACTGGCATGTTTCTGTCAGTTATATAACCACATGTTTGTGCTGGGGTCACATGGTAATAAGAAAAAGGGCAGCTTGCTAACAACATGTTTGTGGTGTAAAACTGAGTATGGAGGGTGGAGAAACCTTGCATGAAGGAATTCGTGACCTGGAATGGGATGTTTAATTTTTTCCCCTCACTATTGTCTAAATCCAAAGCTACTTTGGCTGGGTTCAGATAACATGACAAGCCATGTTAGATTTTTGCCATTGTTGGTCTGTAATGTTATCTGCACCCAGGCGTGGTTTTTCAGCATGGTGAGTGTGGTCTTGAGAAACCATGTTAAGAGAAAATGGTTTGTTCTGTGGTTTCTCTGTGTTGCTTGTCATGTTGTCTGAACCCAGCCTTGTGGTTTCCATGGTCCTAGTATGCAACTACCACAGCGCTCTCTGGAAAGAGTGGCAACTGCAGGAGCTGCTCCAGCCATCTAGCCTCTATGTGTGAGCCAATAAGGAAGAGGCAGTCGACCTCAGTAGGGAGTGATGCACCATGGGATTGAATTCCAAGAGCAGTGGCTGATGAGATACATACCTACATGAGATAACTGAAAAGGGAGGATGGAAACCATGATAAAGTAGAAAGTACTTGATTGTCTGCCAGGCAGATCATGATAAAAACCATGGTAACTACTCAGGGTTGCTTGTCCTGTTGCTTGAATGCAGCCTTTACCTTATCTGCCTCCAAACTTTAAAACTGGAAGTGAGCTCAGACAGGGAAATAGCAATACCTGAAGAAGCACCCAAAGGTGAATATCGGTGGGCACAGGAGGGGTTAGAAACTCCCTAATTGCCACCCATGGATCCCCTTCACCTCCACATTTTCATTTTGTGAAATGTGCTTACCAAAATAATATGTAACGTTTCCCTGAGTCTTTAGCTTTCAACTTTTGTGGCTTGGTTGATTGGATGCATTATGCACACTTTCTTTGAAGTAAGCCCATTAAACTCAGTGGGACTTCCCTTTGAGCAAAAATGCGTAGGATTGCACTTTCAGTAAAAATTAGTCAGAATCTGAATAATTCTGCCTCTCATTCCGGACTGCCAAATTAGGCTTGAAGCAATATTCCTTCCTGATGCCTTTTGCTGGGTTGAATCATATCAAAACAATATTCCAACACCCCCCTATCTTTAAACATTTACCATCCCGACTGTGTTGTTAGACAAGCCAACTTTTCTGTCCCACACATACAGCCAAGTAACCAACTGCACAGAAGAGACAGGGGAAAATCAAATGTGCACAGTCCCCACATGGTGACCTGCAAGAACCTTATAATGGAATCTGGAGCTGTGAAAGCATCAGCCATACGTGGACTCTATGGGAAGTTCCTTGGAATTCTACAAGAAAGGGTCCCAGTGAAAAACAAATGTGTACAACAGTGAACAATGTTTAAGCTATTCTGGAGCGCCAGTTTTAAGGATTACATTATAACCTATTCACTTTTCTCACTGAGTTGATGTGACTCTGTCCTGTTTTTGGAGAAGATTGATCGCTATGGGCCTATGTGTGATATATATTATGCATTATATCATTGAACTTTCTCCTTCTCACCACGAGGTTATAGAAAAGATCGTTTCATGGTGACAGAAAGTAGATATGCAACTTGTTCAAAGTTATACCTAGAAAGCTTTAACATATGTCTTGAACTAGGCCCTGAATGATTGGCTCAACTCGCTACAGATCATAGTAGGTTGCTTGGGTTCCTCTCATGATCCTGAAAGTCTGATATTTTGGATTATTTTAGCATGAATGGAGGTCAGCCAATGAAGGGAGGCTCAGTCTCAATTACATGCTGATTCGAAGGTTATCTGCTGAGAGTTTAAAGAGATAGTGTGGTTTCCTCTTACCTGTTTTGCTGTGCCTTGCCGTATCATGCCCTGCCCTGCCCTTGGATCTCCAAAAGCCTATTTCCAAACCAGGCTTCCCTCAGACAAGGCAGTCAGTTTAACCAGAGGTTACAGTATATATATTTCCCCTGTAAATACATATCAATCATAATAAGAATTCCAAGTGGACATTTCAACCCAGTAATTTTAATGGAAATGAGGCTCTAAATCTGTATTATCATGCCAAGAAAAATGGAGCTATTTTCACGTTTCAGTTACCTAATGGACTAGATACACATTTTCTTTTGTCTTGAGGCGTGAACTGCAAGTGACAGGCTTTCCCTTAGTTGTTGATGGTGTTGCATTCTATTGGGCAATCTGTGAGTAGCTGTGGTCTGCCTGGCCTCCAAATGGATTTATAAAAAGGGGGTTTTCTTTGCAGAAATGCTAGCCATTTTCTGAAACAGTGTGCACATTATGGTGACTAATGCTGGGTTAACCAACACACAGTTTCTTCCACTTTGCATAATAATCTCTGCTTACCCCAGTCAGAGGTTGTTTCATGACATGCAAACTCATACAGTCTGAGTTAATGACTAGCCTATGATTGCTTCCTAGATTAACTCTGGGTTGTTAAACCCATGATTAAGTGATCGTTTCAGTGTTCATGCATCGTAAATCAACCTCCAGTTAGGTTGATTGGAGGTTAATTATGCATTGCCATTATCGCTGCCTTTATGCACAAAACAGCCCTCCATTTGCCCCTTTTCTGCTGTAGTCCTCCAACAGTTTCATGACAAGAGATATACAGAAATAATAGGGAGGGTGCATGGGGAAGTCCCTTTCTCCATATATTCCTACCTGTCCACCTAGATCTTCTTTGGAAGTCCTCCTCTGAGTGCCCTCCCCTAGTGAGAGCAAAGGGGAAAGGGCCAGAGGAGGCATTCCCAGCAGTAGTGCCCAGACTCTGGACTTCACTCCCCAGGGATATCTGCCTGGCACCTACCCTTCCTTCGTTTAGGCGTCAGGTGAAACCTTTTTTATTTAACATGGTTTTTGGTTAATTAATTAAGTTTCATTTTATTCCATATCTTGTTATGGATTATTTATTTTAATTCTGGTTAATTTATTGGTTGCGCTTTTTGGTGTGTGTGTATTATGCGATGCTATTTATTAATTTACATGTATGTATAGGCCACCTATTAAGTGCTGAGGCCTTCCTGGGCAGTTTACAATGCATAAAACATATTAACAGAGTAAAACACATATTGATTGTTTTATCTATTTTATTAGACCATCAATTGTTTTATTGTATTGCACCTATGTCTTTATTTTGTTTTAGCATTTGCAAGTTGCCCAGGGAAACTTCAGGTTATGGGGTGGCATAGAAATGGAGATAGATAGATAGATAGATAGATAGATAGATAGATAGATAGATAGATAGATAAAAGGAATGCACCAGAGAAACAGACTGTCAGGAAAAAGCCTGCTTGCCCTCCCCCATTCATAATTTAAACCAAAACAACAACAACAACAACAACAACAACAACAACAACAACAACAACAACAACAGAGGAGTATGAACTCCAGTGCTGGAATCAGATACTTACTTAAATGCAGGAGAAACTGATGAGTGGTCAGATGTTGGCAAAGCCTTGGCTTCTTTTCTCTCCTTTACAAGGCTTGTATGATGTATGCACTTTTTTCAGGAAGAAGAGATCATGGAAGCCTTGGAGGAGAGGTTGCCATTTCTCATGGCAGTAGTGATGGCATGGGGCCCACCCAACAGATGCCCATCATGGACCCGTGCCACAGACACTTCAGCCTGAACATTTCTGAACACTAGGACTCAAGCAGCAATTGCAAATGGTGCAGTCACATGGGCATAAACCTACAGTTTGTATTGAGTGCCTGGAAAACATTTTCCCACCTGCAGTGATATAATCTGAAGGGTTTCAGGTGTGCTGTGCACTGGTCACATAAAACAACAGTCCACCATTCATTGTGTAACCCACGGTGAGACTGTGGCATGTGTGGGGTATATGCAGCTGCCATTTTAAAATGCCAGCCCAAAGCAGGAGTTGCTGTGCTGTGCAAATCAAGCAAACGTGGGTTATGTGAGATCGTATAAGCCATGGTCTGCCATTTAATCCACACACAACTCACATTCACGGGGTTCACATGAAATGGCAATCCTGAGCAGGGGGCTGCATATGTAATCTGGCATCTGTAGGCACTGTGGATCATCATGGGTTGGAGAGATACTAGTTGCCACGTCCTCTCAAATCGAAGCACCTTGCAAATCAGAGCACTTGTTTTTGAGTGGGCTAATGGGAGATTCACACGATCATGTCCAAGTTATAAGAAGCAGGTTCACTCTTGCCCCAGCTAAGTCGGAGCCCAAAGCGATTATCCGATCCTTTGCCCACATCAGTGGCCATGCCACAATAAACAGCGTAATTCAAAGAGATCATCACCACCCCAGTTTGCTGACCTTCTGTACATCTGTGGCTTTCATTGCACTGCGATAGAATAGAGTTTTTCCTTACCTATTTGGCTGACGACTCTCCAGCATCAGTCACAGTTCACCTGCTGGAATCATTAGGGTATATTTCACCAAGTTTGTCTGTTTGTTGCATGCATTCATGCTCCTTTGTCCTCACCCCATCATGACATAATAGGGATTTACAGGGGTTATATGGTCAAATTATTTGATTTCACTGAAGGTTAGATATTTTTGTGCTTAGGTACTGCTGTATGTGTTTAGTTGGCACCAGTGTTGTGGAAGAAGCCAGACAAGGCAAATTCCATCATTATTTGACCCCTGACAACTCTGAGCTCAGTCTTGGTCATTTATGATAGCAAGCAGCTTATCTATGACTCTTATTCTTCACTGTATCAAAAGCACTAACTGAATATAGCAGAAGTTCTTCTGCCTGAACCAAAGTCAGTGGATCTAATTGCTTTTGAGTAAAACTGGAAAAAATGGCTTGTAGGCCCCTGTGTATCAGAACTAGATGTTCTAGAATTGTCCCCATCCAACAGAACTAATAAAGAGTGTCAACTGCAATTAAAGAGCTTTGACAAGTAAGAAGAACTATTGGAAACATAAATTCATTCTGTTGATCCAGTCTGGCACTCTAGTAAACATTTGCTGCTTTTTATTCTTCCTTTCTCACAGAGTATATTTTTTAAAGGAAAAGAAAAATGGCAAAGAATTAACTTTAAGCTTGTAGTTTTATTGGGTTTCCTAAATTTATTGTAGTGCCAAGAAATTAATTTATGGATAATAGCAAGCTTGGGATCACAAGGACATTCATGTGAGAACAAGAAAATTACTCTCAAAAATATTCTAGCTGGCATTAAAATAAAATAAAATAAAATAAAATAAAATAAAATATAGACCTAATTGTTTACTTCAGGTTGGGCAATTTTGCATGCTGCTGTGGAAATGTAGATAATTTGCATATAATAAACAGATCCTTATAAAATAATATTAAATTATTTCACCAACAAGTCTATGGCATCACAAAAGATTGTTGGTTCATCATTCTTTTGTTCCTTTTGGGTATGCAGATGGATTCTTTTGACTTCCAAACAGTGATGGAACTATATCAAAAGAGAACTATCCTGAAACTCAAAGTGTCTACTCATATTTAAGAGTTTTTCACTACTCAAAGAGTCAAACGAAGATGGAGATAAGTGGAAGATTCTTTTTCATAAGAAAGTTGCATCTACGAGAGTAAACTCTCCAGAGCTTTGACTTGGTCAGTTTACTTCTCTCCTGGGAAATTCACTCACTCACTCACTCACTCATTCATTCATGTTAACTCCAGAGCTCTCTCGGGAACATAAACCCAATTCCAGAGAGCTCTGTTTGTGAAAAGTGCACTGTAGGCACAAGTCAATCATGCACACAAATTGTGTGCATGAATGGCTTGTAAATGCACGTCTGCTTTCCTGCACACCGGAGCCCCATCATAAAGTGGCATTCCAAATGCTGGGTGCTTTACAGCCTCTTATGATGTGGTATACACACAACTCAGTCTGGGGCAAGTCACAATCACATACTTTGTTCCATTGTGAAACTGAAAGTTTATCTTGTTCCTTAACACGGAGGCACAAAAGTCTAAACCTGAGTGAAGCACAGGCTGTATTCAGTGACCTGATTGAGCTGAAATAGGTTGGTAATATATTTCCGAGGAAAGGTAATCTGTTCTTTATTTG
This sequence comes from Varanus komodoensis, assembly GCF_004798865.1. Classification (NCBI taxonomy): domain Eukaryota; kingdom Metazoa; phylum Chordata; class Lepidosauria; order Squamata; family Varanidae; genus Varanus; species Varanus komodoensis. Next base: position 3,335,464 of record NW_025336345.1, on the reverse strand, counting down.
GGCAAGCATTTTTTTAAATGAGCTGTACATGGCCCTAAGTTTATGAATACTGCAGTATATAAAATTAAAAAATGCATATGGGAATTTTACTTCTGTTTATCATTAAAAGATTTTGTTAACTTCCAGGAGTTTTTCCCCTCTTTTCTTGTTCTTTTCTTTAATATTGTGGATTCTTTATATGCCACAGAGGTATTTGGCACAGAAAACAAATGTTGCTTTGACTTGACATATCTGAGATGTCCTATTCATGCCAAGTGCCTCTCTGTCTCAGTGTGAGCCTAGTAGGGGTCCAGATCAGAAGAGAATGGTTTTATAGAGAAATGACAGAATATGGAACAACCACTCCAGACATAAACAGCATGAACTCCACTGAAGGTGGAGCTCTTAGGTATGTAGTTGGATGTGTTGAAGCAAACTCTGCAATCAGAATTTCTGAGCTCATTAAAGCACAATCATTTCTGTATAGCCTGTGTTTGGCTTCTGACCTTCCAAAGGTTTAGAGGATTAGTGTCATTCCTCCTAGACAGCTGGTTCCCCCTGAGAAACATCAGCTTCATGCACTCTCTATAGCAGTCTTCTCCAACCGGTGCCTTCTAGACATGCTGGGCAACAGCAACACATCTGGAGGGCACCAGGTTTGGGAAAGACTGTTTGAGAAGGATGACTGGCTGCTTCAGACGCAATAGAGGCAAGTGATGCTGTGAGCTGGAGCAAGTGGAACTGTGGGTGCTGCCACTGCGTGTCAGAATGCATCTGTTTTCTTTCCCTCCATCCTTGCCTTCCTTCTCAACATTGATGGGACAGAGGACTCCTAGTACTATTAATGCAACAGCATCGTGTTGCAATTCTGACTTTTTCCCATTGGTGGATTTTCTGCCTTAGAAAAGAAGAGGGGAGAAACTGTGGGGAAACATGAAAGATGGCATGTGTGGAAGATGGCATTGACTGGCTCCCTTGTAAAATTTGGTGAGTGGGGCAGGGCCGTGGTATCATAGATTTTTTTTTCTTGAAGCATCCTAAGGAATTCCTAAGGTTCCCCCAACTAATAGCCACCTGCTGCTTAAATCTGGGAAGCAGCAATGGAAAATACTATACTAGCAACCCTAAGACTCATAGAACATGCAAGACAAACTAGTAGGTGTCCATTCTCCATTCCTGTCCTTGCATAGCTCCTCATCTTCCACTCCTAAGAAGCTGCACCTGTCACCATGGCACAGATCAACCTTCCCAACCTGGTGCCCCCAGGTGCATTGGATTTCAGCTCCAATAATTCCTGCTTGCATCATAGCCTTAACCACTCATAACAACCTGGTAAGACAGGTTAGGCTGGCACAGTGATTCTGCCAATTAACTCCACAGTGTACAGGAAGCTGAATTTCAGCCCTTCTGAAACAGTAGGGTAACAGTAAAGTCTGTTCAACTCTGCCATATTGGTTCTGGCTGGCTACCCCGAAGAAAGAGTATCAATGGACCATTTATAGGAGACAGCAGGGCATGGATCTGAGAGGCCTTGGTCTATGTCCCATTGCCCCAGTCCATCTGGCTTTACTTGTGGAAAGGGAGACTGAGGCTTTGTTCCCCATCCAAAATATGATGATAATGAAAGTATTTCAATACAATGAAGTGGTTCTTAAAAGAGAGAGAGAGGAAATGCAACACAAGTTTTCTGAGAATCCATAAATACTTTCATGGGGAGTGAATTTAAGGCATTTATTTATTCCTTCATCTTAATAGCTATATACTGCCACATTCTCATAGGCTCTGCCACAATGGGTGGCAGCTGGGGCTAGACATGAATTTGAACTTGGGTCTTCCTGTCAACAAAGTCACACACGGCCCACTACTTGTCCACTGATTCCTACTTGTGAGACTTGGTCCAATTATCCCAACATTCCAACATCTTAAGAAGAGCTGAGGTTGCACATTTATTTACTACAGGGCATGTTGTTGCTTTTCAAGATCATTGAGTAGAGCAGAAAGGGAAGGAAACTTGGAGAGGAAAGAGAACATGTAACTGGTTTTAATATAAAGCTTTTCAATGCAGTTAGATGTCAGAGAGGAGCAATGGAGCAACTCTGCTTTGGCCCAGATGAATTTCCCATGACAGATGATACTGGCTCATCTTTTGTGCGAATGTTCGGACTCCCAGTATTTTCCTTTTGCCAAAGCATGGGTAAAAAAGCAAAAGAGCTCTTGTTTTCGTTGGGACATTTGTTTCCAATTTTGCAAACACCATGAATGTGGTTATTTTTATAGCTCTGTTATGAAAGCATGGCATTTGAGTCTTCATCTTGTAGTTAATTATAAATCATTTCAAAGCTGCACTGCCCACAGCAAAGTTCTCAGCCCCTGAAACTGAACCGTTTGTGATCACTGTGCTCTCAACCCCCTCCTGTTTTGTGCTGTCAGATCCTCTTTGAGGGAGGGAGAGGGCGTTATTTTAAGATGTTGTCATTGGCTTGGAAATACATAAAGTGTCAGTTCCAAAATCTTTTTTTTCCCAGAGCAAGATAAACTCCTTTGGATCATCCATCATTGGGTTTTTGCCTTACTTGACAGGACCCCACATTTAAATGCCTTTGCAGTACCATATCTGATGGATTATGGGAGGGCTGTCATTTTTCATGAGGATGTGCCATGAAAAGCCCCTTTCAGAAGCATTGGGCTTCGACCCAGGTTTGCTTCTTTAACACTCTGAATAGCAATACATTTCTGTCCTCTATTTTTTAGCTCTACCTTGCCTGATCTCTATTGACTTAGGTAGAGTACTTTGGGGACATCACATCAGGGTGTTTTCTCTCTATTTGGTTGCTGCTTTTGCTTTTAATACTAATTCATAAACTCTTTTGAGGATTTTACACCCGTTACGTTCACAGATGTTCTTTAAAGTAGATTAATCAGGTAAAAGTTCAGGTCAAGAGATCACATCAAGGTCTGTTAAAGGAAATGTATTAAAACTTTGTTACATGTAAGCTTCTTCACTCTAGTTCTGATTTGAGAGGGTGCTGCTTATAAGAGTAAATATTTAGCCAGTCACACTGTCTTGCTTTTATTTCAAAAGAAGATCATCCAGCTTCTCTTTAGAATTGGCTAAAAAGCCTCAAAACCAGCTTGATTATATTTTATTTTTGTATACTGTATGTGCAAACTCAAGCAGAAAACAGCATCAGGCTTCAGTCATAACAACTTGCACCAAAGTATAAAAGGCACAACTGTGCTTTAAGCAATATAATGACTGCATTCCTAGTTGAAAATGGTTCCAGTGAATTCCAAGGCAAAGGATATCAGCAGTCCAGCTTCTGGCTTGAGGAGGCCATGAGCAAAGTATCTAGTGCTGGGCCCCCTTCCTTGTCCATGAGCAGATCAAGCTGTGAGTCCAACCAGCCCTTCCATTTCATACAGTGCTGGGAATGAAAGAGGCAGTGATTCCTGGCATACTTCTCAGGACCAGGCTGGCACCAACTCTTCGGATGAGGACAGTGAGGGCTGTGAAACGAGGGGTGTGGACATGGAGATGGTGGGGGAGGGAGATCTTATCTCAAGGCCAGTAAGAGCAGCGGGGCCCAGGGCTACTGGAAAGCAGGGTTCTCAGAAACAGCCTCCCATTTCATTTTAGAAAGCCCTTCCTCTGTTGGCTAGTAGTTTGCTGGCTGTATGTTGAAAATACAGTGCCTTTTTGCCAAAGAATTGTCTGCTGTTCGAAAGGAAGAAGGCGTGAACCCGGCTCTGGACGGACAGTGTCCCACAGTAGCCTTCCCCAGCCTGGTACCTCCAGATGATTTGAACTATACCAGGGATTCCTGGCCATTGGCCCTGCTGTCTAGCACTAATGGGAGTTGTAGTGCACAAACCTATAGTGCACCAGGGTGGAGAAGGTTGCCCCAGGTGGACACTAGATCAGGAGGCCTTGTGGGCAATTGAAAAGGTGACTAATTCAGCTACCTGGCACCACTTAAGCACCAAGACAGAACAATTAATTTGGGGACAACTCAGGACAGCCATTGGCAGTATGTTATGCAGAGTGCTAGAGGATGCCAGGTGGTGACAGCAGCCCTGACCATCAGCATCTCATGACCTGGTAAAATTATGAATGTTTTAACTTTCTGTGCTTTTAGCCAGTCATGCACTTGTGTGCTGTGCGAAGACGACTTTCTGAACAGGTTTCTTCTTTCAGCCAAATGTTTAGCATTGTAATTCAATACCATACGTTCTTGGGACTCAAGAAACATCCAAGTGAGGTAGAAACAGGAATGCTATGCTGCAAAGAAATGTTTGCAACTGACTGCAGAGGTGAGGATGCCAGCTGAGACCCAAAGCCTTATGTTAAGGTTACAGTTTAGTTTTAGCACGATCTCCAGCAGTGACCCTGAATAAAGTCCCTCATGCTGATGGTGGTGGTGTGACTCGAAAGCCAGCAGTTGCATGCAACTCACAGAACCACAATGGCGCTTTCATGTGCCTCTAATTTAAAAGCAAGCACTCCTGCATATGGGGGACAACTGAAAGGCTCAAAGTAAAAAAAAAAAGTAGTCTGGTAGGCAAGGTCATGCTGTGAGTTCAAAACAGGGAGAGGTTGGGCAAGGGTAAGGCATTATTTTCTTCACTTGCATCAACTGCATAATCATTATGGTACAGTGGGTAGCATGTTGGTCTAGAACTTGGGAGAACCAGGTTCTAGTCCCCACTCAGCCATGCAACTCATTGGGTGGCCTTGGGTCAGTCGCAGACTCCAAGCTTAAGCTACCTCACGGGTCTGTTGTTGGGAGGATGAAATGGAGTGGAGGTGGAACATGTAAGCCATCTTGAATTCCTTGCAAGAGGAAGAAAGGCGGGGTATAAATGTAATGTAAGAGCAACAACAATAGGCCATTTCTTCAGCTTAAAAAAGCACCAGTCATGTTGCTCTCACAAGGGCTGTGGGCCAGAATTTCCCATTATCAGGTATACGTTCCCACCCGGAGGGATTTGGAGCTCTCCACCATTCATTTTCAATTGGCTGCAGATTCCTGTAAGAAAAGGAGGAAAAGGTGGCTGTTGCCTGCTTAAAAGAGCCACCTCCCCCTTCTTGGACACTGACTACAATGTACAATGTGCACCTCAAGCATATGGAAGCAAAGCAATTCACACCATACTGGCCACTGATGTGGCCACTGACAACTCGATCAATCATCGCTCAGAGGATGGAAGTTATATGGAAGGAAAATGTTAGGTGGGCCTGACTGTATGGTCCCTGGCAGGAAACCCAGCAGCCATCTTCAAACGCTGGCCAGTTCAGGAAGGTGGCAATGCCTGGGTGAGGAGGGAAACAGGTGGTGGAGAAGAGGAGGGAAGAAAGTAAAGTGAGTTTGCAGGAGAAAACAAGGAAGGCAGTGAATGGGAGTTGGATGAGGGAAGACTGTGGGGAGAAGAGTGAAGGAAGGAGGAAATCACACTGGAGCCCCACCCACCAAGAAAAAAACCATGAGGGGGCACTGACTCTGTGCAATTTAAAGGCCACCAAGGGGAAGGAGCAAGCACCAGCAGGTGCGTATTTCCTGATCCCAATTTTCTCCCTTCTCACAGAATGGATTCAGGACACAGCAGGAAAAGGACTCTTGCTCCAGCCATGACTCCGTGGCCTCAGATAGGAGCAATCACACAGGGGTTTAATCTCCCACAGCCATCCCAAGGACTACTTAGGTCAGGGGTCCTCAAACTTTTTAAACAGGGGGCCAGTTCACTGTCCCTCAGACTGTTGGGGGTGGGGGCGGACTATAGTTTGAAAAAAATATGAATGAATTCCTATGCACACTGCACATTAAAAATTAACTAAAACTAAAATAAATTTTAAAATGAATTAAGATTAAAATTAATTAAAATTTAATTAATTTTTTAAATAATTAAATTAAAAATGTTTGCTCTGCTTGCTTGGGCTGCAGCAGAAGCCTAAGATGAGGTGGGGAAGAGCATGTCCATATTCAAGGGACATAGCTACAGTGTTCATGATCGTGCTCGGGGTGGAAGACAGATGTGATCACGCTCATGCAGGGAAGGCAGGTGCGATCACAGCCACCTTCCCCACCCCCTGAGCACAACCATGATCGCGCCCGTCTTCCCTGCCCGAGCACGACCATGATCGCAGCCATCTCCTCACCTCCCCCCGAGCACAATCGTGCAGGAAAGACTGGCACAATCACAGGCGTCCTCGTGCAGGGAAGGCAGGTGCAATCGTGACCATCTGCCCCCACCCAGCACGATCGTGCAGGGAAGATGGGCATGGGCACGCTTGTGCAGGGAAGGCAGGCGCGATTCTGGGCGCGACCGTGAAGGGAAGGGAGGCACCATCATGGCCATCCACCCCCCAAGCCTGATTGCGGCCATCTCCTCCCCGCAAGCACGACTGTGATCACACCCGTCTTCCCTGCACAAGTGCAGCCATGACCGTGGCCATCTCCCCACTGAGTATGCCTGCGCTGGCTCAGTGCTTTTGGACTCGCTCAGAGATCGTTTTCTCTGAGCGAGTCCAAAATCCCTGAGGCAGGCAGGATAAATCAGCATGGTGGGCCGGATCCGGCCCATGGGCCGTAGTCTGAGGACCCATGACTTAGGTACATCTCCAGGTTCTCTGATTGGCTCCAGCAGAAGGGCATCTTTCCCAAGTTGGTTGCAGGGTGCTAATATATGCAGATGAAGTGGAGAAAAGGGAAAGGGGGAGGGGGAGGGGAGGGGGGGAGGGGTCTCTCTGGGTTCTGCCATTTTTCTCTTCCACCACTTTTTCTTTTTTGCACAGATCTGCACATAAATGTTATTAATACTCCCTATTTATATCTGGAAGCATTCAGAGCTGATGGGGCTGTAGGCAAGTAGCTCCCACAGGATTAGCAAGGGTAGCACTGAATGGGCTCTGAAGGAGTGTGTGTAAATCCAATCCTCTCCAAACAACTGTGTTCTGTCTCCAGCTCTCTGGGTAGGACTGGGCACACACAGCCGCAAAAGCCGGACTAGGGCAGGAACCCTGCAGACCGCACTCGGCTGCAGGCAGGGCTAGGGATACTCCTGCACAAAACCGCTTTTATGCCCGTACAGCCCATAGGTGATACCCATCTGCTCAAAAAGCAAAAAACATGAAGCAGGATGGAATCAAACACCCATCCAGAGGTATGCACATGGCTCCAAAAAACATGAAGCTAGTTCTGTGAACCCCCAGGAATTTTAGACCAGAGATTGTCACCGGGGATTTTCCCAAAAGCAGCTGCCCACACGGGCACACACGCTACATTGCAAACTGCTTTTGAAAAGGAGGAAAGTTTCCAAAGTGATTTGAGATGGCATCATTCAAAGAAGGGAAAGAAAAAAGTGAAGCATTCCACTGGACTAGTTCAAGCCCTTTGCATAAGCTGAAGCTTTTCTTTGGACCCCAGCCATCTTTTAGATCGTGAAATTTAACTGAGCAGAGAGGAATTCAACCTATAAAAATGCTCAACTGGCAATAAGCTGCTCTTCATTGAAAGCTCTCACTAAAGACAACATTCTAGAAACATCACTGTAAATTAGAGCCCTCAAATGCAACTAGTCTAGACATGCAGGGGTGACAAAGGTATCTGTTCTCACGTTGACTTAGAGGGAATGAAGGCATTGTCATTCAACAGAGAGAAATGCAAGCCAGCTGCTGAACTACACCAACAACAGGTTTATACAACCAAGACACACTTTCATCCCTGTGACTTCGTGATTACAGAATATGAGAATGGACCATGTCAGAACAATAGCCTGTATCTTTTCTTGCACACCTTTGAATTAGTGCATGGTTTTAATTATATTAATGTATGTTTTATTATTATTTAATTATTTTATTGCCACTTTATTTTGTTTATTTATTATGAGATTTTAATTGTATTATTTTGTTTATGTTATTTGTTGATTTTATATTTTAATGGCTACTGAGAGAGCATGTGACTTTAAACTAATTTAACAACAACAGTATCAACAACAACAACATCTGATAATAGCTGGATCTAGTTTCTTGAGGATGGGAATACCATTGCTGGATTCTTCAACTGCTCTTTTTCAAATTCTGGTAAATTTAAGGTTATAGAGGTGTTACAAAAAGGCCAGCCATTCTGTAATGATGCTTGCTCACTGTAACTTGCATGGAGACCATACACAAACTGTTTCTGTGACCCAGTGTATCATAGTCTTGGCCCAGCCACGGGCCAAACGCCTCTGGGTAGCCTTAGCTACCTGAAAGGTTGCTGAAAGCAGTTCCTGATTTAGGTTCTGTCTGCTTAAAGCTATAAATCAATTAATCAGTGAAAGTTTTACAGATCTAAGGCTGCAGATCAGATAGTCAGTTAGAAGCTAAAATAGGACAGCTAGACCCTTGGAAAGTAACACCTAGCATAACCACAAGTGTTAAGCGGAAGCAGTTATCAGAAAAACCTTCACTGACTCCAACCACAAACTAGGACAGGGAGGCATCTAACAAGACCCTGAATATCACAAGAAACAATTCTTAGAAAATACCAGCAAAACAGCTGGCCACAAGGACTCTCTAAAGGTGCCATGTCATGGAAAGCTAGAATTGGCTAATCTGGAACTGGAGAGTACTTGGACATGCATGGCTTGGACTGCTTACCAGTCTGGAACCTGTAAAGACCATACCCAGACCTTTGCTTTTTGTCAGCTCCGCTTTGGGGCATGAGCCACACTGCTGACCTCTTTTGCATGCAAACAGTCTCTACTGGGTGTTGCTTCCCTTTTTCCTGATAATTGGGACCCTCCAGGAAAAAGACCAGTGGCATTTTTGCAACAGAGGCACCTTGAGCATCAGAGCCATCTCTGGCCTAGCCAAGCAGGCAAACCAAGAATCTCGTCCCTTTCACAGAAAGCCACGAGTGGGAGGCGGCAAGAGGTGGCCACCATTTCTGAGAGGCAGAGAAAGGAGAAGGAAAGCTCATATCCTTGCAAGAAGGAAATGCAAGCAGCTGCATTGGCAGCTTTCACTAAAACCAGGGATAGCAAGTTTCACAGCTCAGCCAGTGCAGGGGTAGTGGAGCCTGAGCTCACAGGGATTCAGCACTGGCAGTTTTTCATTAACAGAGACAATGACACCATCTGCTGCTCCTCTCTGACTTTCCTGTTCCCTTTGGGCTCAGCTTAAATCCTCATAGTAGCAGAGGGAGGAGGGTATGATACGGATAGTGCAGCTGCCTGTATTTTTGGATGCTTCTTCAGGATATACTGAGACAACAGCCATGATGAGTTCCTCTACTTCAAAATTTACCACTGGCCATGTGATGTGTGGACTCCTTTTATTTGCCCTTCAACTTCCCTGGAGGACACTGGGTTCTAACATCGTGAGTAAGGGAGTACAACTTCTCTCTATTCACTTCTTTCATGGTGCTTGGTTTTAGAAACCTCGTTCCTGTTTCTTCTATCATCTGCCCATCATTTTCAAAACTAAAATACCCCCAATACTGTAGCCTTTCCTTTTAGGGGAAAAAGTCTAATTAAAACTAACATATCATTATTGTTCTGTACATGGTAGAAATACACCTGTTCCTATTAAATGTAACTATTTTGGCTTAAGGAACAGGGTATTTTTAAAAAGTCATCAATCTCAATTTTATTTAAGCACAATAAAAGCTCAATTACATCCTAAAAGAGCAGCAACAGATAGTACATGCTAATTCAGTATCGATGCAGCCAATTACACAAACTTTGCAATATATTTCTAAACAATCAAATCTATTCTTAATTATCATGCAGTGGCAGTTTAATTTGAAAAGAAAGAAATCTCAATTAAATTAAGAAGTGTGACCAATATGGTGTATATTTTAAGCAAACTCATCTGTAGAAGTGACAGCTGTGTATTAGAAATGAGAAGCTGTTGTGTACCAGGCAAAAGGAGGTAATTGCAGGCAAGTGGAGTATAAGTGTTATGGCAAATCATGGAACATAGCCTCAGACACACTGACACCAAATTCACCTGCAAATTGTTCCAGATTATATATGCAAGTGTGGTATAGCAGACAGAGGCCTGGACTGGGCTCTCCCCTCTTCTCACATATTAGTTTCCAGATTCAAAGGGGCTGCTCTTCTGAAAATCAGATACTGGGAAGCCAGCTGCAAAGAACGGCAGTACCCTCAGTGCTCCTCCGGTGGGCTTCCCCCGAGCATCATGGAAACAGAAAGCTCAGGGCTGTCTAGCAGAGCTCTCGCTCCGTTCTGCATTTCCATCAGTGATTTCCTCAGGTACCCTTGTGTCCACATAACAGTCTGCGAAATACTAGGTTTAAATTGGTGTTGATTTCTGAAAATACAATTTGTTTCGGTATGCTGGAAACATTTTTTTAAAATCCTAGTCTGAAATGTTTGTTTGTTTCCACTATACATATTTGTTTAATGTTTCATTTTGGCAACACATATGTACCAGAGTAAAATGTCTTACTCTAAAACAGTCACAACAAATGGTACCTGGTTTAAAAATTGCAGACAAGTTAATTCCCCTGCCCAGTGCTTTTTTTGTAAAAAAAAAAAAAAAAAGTGCCGGAACTCATGTTTCCACCGGCAGTAAGCACACACACCAATCCCAAGCCGAGCAGCATCCCGAGCAGCTATCTCTCACTAACAGAGAGCAGACACAATAGCAGCCCGCAGGCACTATGTTAATGATGTTTGCTGCTGATCTGCTACTCCGTTCAAAATCACTTCGTAAAATCCATTGAAAAAAAGGTGCCGGAACGCTGTTCCAGTGCATTCTATGACAAAAAAAAAGCCCTGCCCCTGCCCCTCCTTTGCTCACGCATCAACAACAATTGGAATATTATAATTTTATGACTTGATCTCATCCAGCATAAGCTTACTGTCAAATTATACCTGATGTACTAGGACCACTTAAGAATGTAAGAGGAGCCTGCTGGATTGGACCAGTGGGCGAGCTAGCCCAGCATCCTGCTCACAGGATCCCAGTTGCTCTCATGCAGGACATGAGAGAAACTGCACCCTCTTGCCAAGATCTCCAGAGACTGGTGTACGGGGGCACCGCCTCCAGGGCAGATACAGCATATAGCCACTGCGATTAGCAGTCACCCACAATTCTTTCCTTTTACAGAAGTCCAGATTGGTGGAGGTGTATTCCTTAGTTCAACCATGCCCTCAATCTCCCACCAATCAGTTTCATGGGATACCCTTGGGTGCCAGTGTGAGGAGAGAAGGAGAACAACACCTCCCCACCTGTTTTCTCCACGCCATGCTTAATTCTGCCTACCTTTATCATCAGTGCAGGACATGCACGATCTGTATGCATTAGGGCCGAGTTTCTCAGTCCCAGAAGGCATCTGCCCCTCCCCATTTGGCCCTCCACTATTGCCCCTTCTTCTGGGGTACCAGTAATCGCCATGACCAGATGTGCTACAAGCCTGCATTTATCTACTAGTGAACAGCTGCAGTACTAGAATGCAAGTAACCCTGAGAAAGGATTTCCGGCCTTGCAGCCTACGTGACTCATCCAGGAGGATGCTGCACATCTGCTGCAGACAAGGCCACATAACACAAAGGATCGTGTTAAGGGAGCAGCAGGATCCTGGCTTCCCTGTTGGGAGAGATCTATTTTAGCAGTGTCCTGTGAGCCAAACTGAGCAGTCATAATAGACAGAATGCCTCCATTATCCTTTTATCTGTCTGTATTGGACAACGTCCAGGCCAAGGATACGAGTGACCTGGTTCACATGTCATGAAGTAGAGTGGAACTATTATTGCCTGGATTTTGGAACTATACTTCTATTGATGCAATTCAAAACTTCATCTGCTTCCCCCCACCACCCCCTTTTCCTTTTTTAAATTTTTGCAGCCATATCACACCACTGACTCATATACTGCTTGAGATCAGCTACAATGCCAACATCCTTTTCCCATGTACTGCTGCCAAGCCAAGTATCCCCATCTTTTGAAGAAATAACAGTTCTTAATGAAGAACTTTGCCCTTCTCAGTGTCAAATTTTATTGTTATTTTCTCGGCAGTCTTCTCATCTATCAAGATCATTTTGAATTTTGTTTCTGTCTTCAAAGGCATTAGCTATCCCACCTAATTTTGTGTCATGCCCAAATCTGATAAGCCTGCACTTAAACTCCTTTCCCTGTAGGGATTTCCTGCTGAGGAATCTTACATGCCAGTATTCTGTGTTAATTCAAAGTGGCTTCCCTGAAGTCCAAGGGAGCTTACAAAGATGTTCTGATCGGGCCTCATTATCAGCAGATGCACATGTTTCTTGGACAGCTTCAAAGGTGTTGTTGAAAATAGTATCATTTTGCATTTCATGCAACTGCCTCCCAGTATAGTCAGTTAAGTCAGTAAGCCAAAGTGTGGCCTTAATATTCAGATTTTCTCCTGCAGTAGTAATACTACAGGTAGGGATATTTATTTATTCAGTTCATTTTTATATCACCCAATAGCCAAGTTTCTCTGTGTGGTTAAAGTTTAAAAACATGCACATGCAAACAAAAATTAATTTAAAACAAGAAAACCACAATAGCAATTGTAATTAAATCAGCACAGGCACATGAGGAATCTGTCTTGAGGGATGGGACTCTCTCGTACTTTCTTGCGGCCCTGAGTATGATTGGAGCCGAGTGCTCATGCGGGTGCCAGCAAAGAATCAAGCCCACACAATGCTGCACTAGTGGAATCCCTGCAGGTGGGGACTGTGAAGTCACACCAATTCTAACGTGGGCCTCAGCTTCCTTCCTCCCCTTCCTTTTGCTGAATCTACATAAAACACAGATCTTGAAGCATAGCAGGTATTCTGCCCACCACTCCTCACACCTTACACTGGCTGCTCATAAGCCTCCAAGCTCAGTGACGTACAAGCACTTACTGAGAGCATTAGGACAGTGCCCAATAGGCATAGATTTCATAGCCACTTGCTCTGAATTAAACTCATTTTGGTGTGGTCCCGGTCAATATTCCTGCTCTAACAACCATAGCCTGATGCAGCGCAAAAAATGATGAACTTGGATACTGCCTCCTCCCCTCCTTCCTATCTTTCTTCCTCCCTTCACATACCAAGCTTCAGCAAATATTTTCTGGTTTGTTAAACCAATTTCCTGGGATGTCTGAACTAGGATTCTCTGGTTTAAAGGCAGACCAGGATTGCAAACTAGGATCAGATGGTTGCTCAGTTGTTTCTTGTCATTGTAAATGATTTGATTCTGAATGTCATCCTCCATCTTGGTCTCAAACTCCATCTTGTTCCTTGATGTGACTGTTGCAGAGGGCCACTGAATTTCCAGACAGCTCTCAGCCATGGCTGGAGCTGTGGATGGAATGTAAAGAAAGCAAGTCAAGTGGCCAATAAAATAAAATGCATGAATGCAGTGCCACCAACACGCACATGTCAACTTTCCAGGCCAGGAGAGAAAGATGAGCTTTTTCTCTTACCTGGAAAGCTCCTAAATTGGTAGTTGACTAGAGCCTAAACATCAGTGTTCCTGAGCATCCTCTCCATTCTGCTTCCAAAAGAGCTCCCTGGTATTCAGAGGAACTCTGATGTATGAATCAGAAGGACAATGCCTGGAGCACTGATGGCAGAAATCTGGACTCATCTCTGACAAAACACTTTATGGAGAGCATCTTTGCTCCTATGAGGTGGTGATACAAGAAGAGAAGGGTTTCTTCTCTGCTCATATCACATCTGCAAATTCACCTCTGGCTTGGCTGGTAGTCCAGGGAGCGGAAGCACTGAGGGAACTATTAAGCCTTATCAGCAATGCCTCCTTCAGACAAGGTAGGGTTCCTGCCTGCCTGAAGGAGCCTATTTTATGGCCCCTCCTCAGGAAACCTGATCCAAACCCCCTGGACCTTAACAGCTTTAAACTAGCCTCAAACATACCATTTCTTTGTAAGGTGATTGGCCAGGCAATATCTCTACAGCCCCAGGCGGTTCTGGGTGACACTGATTCTCTGAACTCATTTCAAACTGGCTTCAGAACAGGACATGGAGTTGAGGCTACCTTTGGTCACTCTCGTGGATGGTCTATGACTCTGAATTGACAGGGGGAGCATGTCTCCCAGTGACCTTTGAGGCTATCAACCATACTATCCTAGATTGACTAAGGGCGTTGGGAACTGGAGGCACTGCTTTCCAGCAGTTTCATTCCTACCTCTTGGGTCAGTTCCAGATGGTGTTACTTGGAGTCTGTTGCTCCTCTAAGAAGGAGCTAACCTGTGAAATCCCACAGGGTTCTATTCTGTTTCCAGCTACATGAAGCTGCTGGAAGAGATCATCCAGAGGAGTGGTGCTGGATTTTATTTATTTATTTTTTAATTAGATTTCTAACCTGTCCCATTAGCCGCACAGCTCCCTGGGCAGGTTCTAAGTATAAAAATACTATAAAACAGCACAAAACATCACAAACATGAGAATGATAATAGAACAACAATAAAAATGCACTCACCAGAACTGCATATTTTATAAAAGACATCTCCCCTTCTGTTAAAATACCATTATAAACTAGTTTAACAATTAAAATACTGGTAGAATAAAAAGGACTTTGCTTGGTGCTGGAAGAGTATAAAGATGGTGCCAGGCAAACCTCTCTGAGGAGCTCATTCCAAAGTCAGGGTACCACTCGAGAAAATGGCCTTCTTCTTGTAGCCACCCTCCTTAAATCCTGAGCGGGGGTTCCCTCAGAAGGGCCTCAGATGCAGATCTAAGGGACCGGGTAGGTTCATATGGGAAGAAGTGCTCCTTAAAATACCCTGGCCTCAAACCATTTAGGGCTTTGAACATTAATGATACCACCTTGAATTCGGCCCAGACTTCAGTTGGTAGCCAGTGGAGATGGTAGAGGACTGGCTTTATATGATCATATCTTCCAGTCCTCGCTAACAGTCTGGCTGCCCTATTCTGGACTAACTGAAGCCTATCAATATCCAACTGATATGGATGTTATCAATACGCTGATGACATCCTGATCTACTCCTCCATACCATCATCTGCTACTTCTTCTAGAGATACCATCTCCTCTCTGAATGACTGCCTGGAACTAGTAATAGACTGGATGAGGGGAAAAAACTGAAGTTGAATCCTGACAAAATGGAGGTGCTTGCTGTTAAGGGTCCAGATCTAGGACTGGAGGTATGCCAACCAGTTCTAGATGTGTTCACGCTCCCCCTGAAAGACCACATTCACTGTTTGGGGGTGCTGCTTGACCTGGCCCTTCAGATGTCAGCTCAGATAAAAGCTGTGGTCAAGAGAATGACCTGAAAACAGCAAAGCATGTATTAGTAACTTCTGCGCTCGATTTCTGCAATGTGCTCAACAAAGGGCTACCCTTGCTCCTACTCCAGAAACTGCAACTAGTACAGAATATGGCAGTCAGGCTGTTCTCTGGGACATCATGGAGAGACCACAGATCACCTATTTTATAGCCTTGCCATTGGCTGCCAATACATTTTCAGATACAGTACAAGGTGTTGGTAATTGCTATTAAAGCCCTTCATACCTTGGGTCCAATATTTGCCCGTACATTCTACTTCACCAGTTGAGGTCCTCTGGGGATAATCTTCTGAAGTGGTTGCCCCTAGACTGTGGGATGGTCCAGCAGGAGAGATGCGTGTGATATCCCAGAGTGCCACCTTTAAGAGAGAGTTCAAGATGCATCTTGTCCAACAGGATTTCCCAGATTCGTTCTCATATCATTTTTGTTTGATGTGTTGTTTTTAGCCCATTTTAATCACTGTTGGTTTTAATTTCTTGTAAACCACTCAGAGCCTATGGGAATAGGGTGGTATATGAAAATTAAAATAAGTAAATCCTGCATTATTTTTAAATCAAACCAGAAGCATGCATACCCCAAAGTTCCATGTGGCTTACAGATTGTTAATAGAGTCTTGAATTCTCAAGCCTTCACTTAAAAAGAAATGTGATTTTTCTCCTTCTTATACTTTTGGAAACTAACACAAATCGCGTTCTGCTTTAGAAGTGCACAAATGTGATACAGTACTCACTTTCCACTGATGTTTCGTGCATTTGACTGCAAATGTTCTATCCTAAACCCCGAAAGTATTCAGTGAAATATCAAATATTAAACATGCTCAAATTATCTCTACAAATATAATTTATACACTGCCTCCTAGAGCTGAAGTAGCACCACAAAAGACATACAAGCTGCCTCAAGTGCTATGGGCTTGTTGATTACCATGTTAGCATGAATTATAGCAATGATCCAGACAACGTAAAGCACTGCTGAAGCCTACTGAGTTCACTGGAGAAATAAACACACACTGTCCCACTTAAATCAAGAGGACTTTAAAAGCCTGAACTTGTACATGAGTTTTTACTTGTTCAATATCTTCAGTAATCACTGATACATTTTAAACAATGCCAAAGCTAAACGATTATTCTCCTGCCAGCCAATCTAGGAGAGGCTCAAGGTCAGCAGACCTGGCTCGGTTCAAGCAGAATTCTGTTTTCCACAGTCGTTTCTTGTGCAGCTTCTAAGCACAATGGAAACTGTTACCCTGCGCCCGCCGCTGCTGGCATAAACAGCAGCACCGCTAAGTGAAGCAATCCATTGTTGTGTATTTGATGCCATATTCTGATTGCTCCACTAGGTGTCAGGGCAGAGCACAGAAGCATCCTCGATTTGATTAACGGCTCCTCACTCGCTGAACACTTTCTTGTGACTGCTGTTCTCCTTTACCCTCTCATGACATCGGCTGTGTTGAAGCCCAATTTATAACTCGGGTGCCTTCTGTGTGTCACTGGAGAAATGACAGTGGTACTCCTTTGACAAGGTTCTCAGAACAAGAGATTTGCATGGCTGATTGACCTCGCCAAGGAGAGCGGCGTTAGCGTCTGCTGGATTGACTAGTACGCTCTGGCTGCTAGGAAACCAAAGAACTCCAGTCAATACGTTGCTGCTAGTAGCACACCATCAGTGTTAATAATTTAGGCCTCAGATACCTTTGCAGCCATTTTATTATCTTGTCTTATTCTAAAGGCATGTCTCCTCGGAACTGGCCTAGAATGCACCTCTTAGTCAGTATCTAACCTCCATTTTTCAGGTTCTTTAGAAATCTACAGTGCTGAATTCATCTACCAAACCCTAACCTTACGAGACATTACCTCTGTGCTGATTCCTCCCTTCCACATGGACACCCACAGTTGAGTGACTGCTTTCAAGTGTGTTCTGGGAAATGCCCAAATACCAGCTGTTCTTTAAGCACTTCTTCTAGGTTGGCAGCAGTTTTCTCAGCTGTTCGGTGTGGTTATGAGGGAAGAGCCATGACCTTCTTGGCAGTGTAACAGACCTACAGTATTCAAGATACACACAGCCCAGCTAAACAGGCTCGACTCCTGTATTTACAGCTGTGACAAATGCAGGACTGCTGAGAGGGTTGATGGGTCCTAAAGTGAATATGACTTGCCACATGGTTTCCTTCCACCTGCTTCTCCTTTGGCTGCACTGTGGACTCAACCCAAGGATGCCTCCCAGCTAGGGCACCATGCGGCGATGCCCATTACTTTACCTCAGTGGTGCCCAAGGTGCAGCTCACAAGTCCTCCCTGTACTCTGGTGCAGCCCCCACCCCTTAAATTTGGCACTGTGACATATGAAAGAAACCCCCACACTATCCTTCTCAGGTCTCATACTGATTTAATAGGAAACTTTATTTCCAGTGGTTAAGAGCATGGGACTGGGACTCAAACGATCTGGGTTCTAGTCCCCACTCAGCCATGGAGCCCACTGGGTGACTTTGGGCCAGTCACAGACTCTCAGCCCAGCCTACCTCACAGGGTTGTTGTTGTGGGAATAAGATGGAGGAGGAGAGATGATGTAAGTTGCCTTGAGCCCTTTGAGGAAAAAGGCAGGATATAAATCGAAAAATTAATTAATTAAATAAATAAATAAATAAAACTTTGCAGGAAACTGGATTATTTTATATCTCATTGCCATACCACAAACATTTGGATGGCACAGCAGTGACAGACAGGAGTATGGCCTGTGGAGCAGAAAGTGGCCTGTAGGCCACCAGTGAGGTTGCCCACATTTTCACGCTGGTCTGTGTATTCATTCATTCCTTGGCAGTTACGACGACTGTAAGAAGAGAAACCCATGGCAGGTCTGTTTGACAAGCAGCTATGAAGAACACAAGCACTCCTTTCTAGCTGAGCCAGGTGTATACATTTGATTCACAGGAGATGGCCTCTCAGGGGCCCTGCCTCTTCAGCTCCAATACATGAGTGGGCTACTTGAGATTTCCTTGGCACAATCTTTCTTGACACCTGAGGTAGGAGAGAAGATGTGTCACCACAGCATCACACCCTTTCCAACCTGCCCCATCACTTCTGGCTGCCTGGCTTTCCATAGAGCTGAAGTAGCAGTGGCAAATGTAAGAGCAGGGAGCAAGAAGCCATGAAAACTGAGGCAGGTGGGTGTCCAGAGAGCCCCATCAGCTGTTCTTTCCATGGCTGGACTCACACAACACTCCAAGCAGCCCCATGTAGTTGCCATGGTTTGCAGGTTTTTTACCATGAGCTACCTGACAAACAATCAAGTGGTTTCGATGTTATCATGGCTTCCATCCTCCTCCCTGCTCAGTCCTTCCACAGTTGGCATACATTCCATCAACCACCACATCTGAAATCCAATCCCAAACTATATGACTCTGTGTCTACATTGACAGCCTTTTCTTCATTGTTTCAGGAGTTTGTTACTAGGGAGAGGACGTTGGAGGGCTGGAGTACCTCCTGGAGTAACTGATCTTTCCAGGAAATTCTGTGGTTATTGCATATCAGGACCATAGAAACCACAAGCCTATGTTCAGACAACACGACAAGCAATGGTGGTATAGAAAAACCATAGAGCAAACCATGCTTTCCTGTTGTGGTTTCTAAAGACCAAACTTACCATGGTAAAATTCCGCAACTGGGTTCCGATAACACAGTGGACCAACAATAGTAATAAACCACAATGGCATGTAGCATTGTCTGAAGCTAGCCAGCGGGAGGGTTCACATAACACAACAAGGCACAGTGACTTTTCACACCCAACACCCAAGTCAGCAGTCCCCTCTGGAGCAGGAGATGAAGGTGCCTGATCAGCTTCTTCATTTCATGTGCTGTACTTCTGAGCACAAGTGTTGTTTGTTCAGCAGAGACAGCATGATAACTGCAGTAAGTCGAACCTGGCTCATGATGAGGGCTGTCAATGAGAGAAGCCTCATTCTTCCCTCCCGTGTCTCTGGTCTGGAGGGAAGGAGATGGTGGGAAGGAGAAGAGTTAACACCATAAACTGATTATCTGTCAGGCACATAGAGAAAGAAGACAGAACCATGGTAAGCAATGCAAGTTGCTTGTCCTAACATGTGAACCCAGCCAGTGTGTCAAATACCATGGTGGGAGAACAGCTGCTAAGGCATTCCAAGGTACCTACTGGAGGAAGTGGACCCTCCTGGGCTGGAAAGGCGGAGTGGCACGATTCTGTCCACCCCGCCACCTGATGCCTCTATCTCACCCTGTTACATGCAGAGTACTCCTTGACTTAGTGATGAGGAAACTGAACACTGCACATGCATGCAACTCCATCTTCCCTATTCTCAATTCTTAAACCAGTGCTCTGCTCTCATTAAAGAAACAAACATACCCTTTTGGAATTAAGTTCATAAGCCCATAGATGGAAATGGCAGTCATGTAGGTGCTTCTCCTACCCAATAAAAAGGGTTTTTAGGAAGCACTTCAGTGTGAAGTGTTGAATTGCAGAGTGAAAGAAAGTATGTGAGAGAAAAAGTGGGGGAACAGTTCTGTCTCTTTCCTGAATTCCTTCATTGTTGTTTTGGCATTGCCATTTTCCCTGACTATGTGACAAAAAGCTTTGCATTTGAAAGGCCAGGTCCAGAATGACACCCCGGCCTAGCAACCAGGAACATGTTGCCTCTGCCTCTCCTCTTTCCTTCTGCTCATGCCTGGGTGCCCAAGCCTGTCCTGTACTTTTGGCATACTAAGTTTTCCAAGTCAGATGAGACATGTGGCAGAGTCCTAGCATTAGCTGTCAACTTGAAAACAGCACAAGTGACACTGAGGATGTATTGATGTGTATTAGGCCTTTTACTCAAGGCCTGGCTGTACTTTTCACTCGAGGGACCCTCCCTTCCAGCAGGAATTGTGCCTGCACAATAGGGAAGCAGCTTCACAGCAGCAGCTTCTGGAGTGTTATTTCCCCCTCCAAAAAGCCTTTATTCAGCTTCTGCGCCCTCGCAAAAAGAGACCTGCCAGTGTGGAATGGGTGCAGGCGCGCGCGCGCGCGCGCACACACACACACACACACAGGCTGGTGAGAGCAAAACTAGTAGAGACATATTTCTTGAGACTACAGAACAGTCTATGTGGAATGTGTTTTTTTGAGACGCCTCTCCACCCACTCTCCAGTGAGCTGTAATTCATGTAAGGAAACACCCGGAATTTTTTAACTCTTTACATTTCCGTAAGGTAATCTGTTTCTCCAGGGACTTTCTTTGACAATTCATCTATTAGCAGGTGTGAATATGTCCCCAGCTTCCCCTCCTTGTCTTCCTTCCAGCAACCCTAGGGAGTCACTGATCACTCTCTTAGCAGGAGGAAATGTGCTGTCAGAAACAAGGAGGGAGCAAGGGGGGGGGGGCTCAACAGGAAAAGGAGGAATGTTTTGTTAGGGTCCCCCCCCACCTTTTAAACCAACAGAATGGTGAAGTTATATTCACAGAGAGTTGGGTGCCCTAAAGGGCAGGGGATAAATTTAGGTTTTCCTTTAGAAAAAGTGACATAGACACAGGGAACCACCAGAAT
The DNA here is from genome assembly GCF_004798865.1 of Varanus komodoensis. Classification (NCBI taxonomy): domain Eukaryota; kingdom Metazoa; phylum Chordata; class Lepidosauria; order Squamata; family Varanidae; genus Varanus; species Varanus komodoensis. The sequence continues at coordinate 3,314,658 of NW_025336345.1, read as the reverse complement.
CTCAGGAACCAGCCATGTTCAAACTGTTTTTTTATCCATATTTTTTCATTATTATTTCTTCATATATTTCTATGTATCCACTTAATTTCTACACCTCCCATTAGCATACGTTCTCTGGGCAGTTCACATCAGTCCATGCTTTGTCTGAACTTTGGGCGCTTGGGCTCCTGGAGTATCACTGACACTCAGAATTCTCTCTCTCTCTCTCTCTCTCTCTCTCTCTCTCTCTCTCTCTCTCTCTCTCTCACGCACGCACGCACTCACTCACTCACTCACTCACTCACTCACAGAGTAAGCAGCATCAATGAATGCATTACGGGACTAGCCCGCACACCTGCACTGAATTTTTTCGAGCGCTGTTTCTCCTCTGACAGGATTGAACAGCAGTTTCAAAGTACGCCTTGGAATTCCGGGAAAACAAGGCAGGAGGTAAGTGCTCAACCCCTGTTATGAACGGACTAGCAAACTGTGCTGACTCCAGGTTGGAAGGTCCTTGGGCAAGGCCCGCATGTGAGCGTTGCTAGATTGAGCCTGAACGGCTTGTGCTTCCGGGAGGAACCAGGAAGTCGCAAAGGGGAATCCCCACTGCTGCTGACCTGAGGAGGGAGAGGTTATAAGCCTTTGTTTAGATAAATCTTGAATATTTGTTTAGAGTGGAGTCGGTTTAATTCTGTAAGGTGCAATCCACCCACCCAGAGACCCAAAGGCAGCAATCACTGAGTTCTAGATAGAAGAAGAGCAAACTATGATTTGGCAATGACAACAGCAACAACAACTTGAGCGAGAGCGAGAGAGAGAGAGAGAAGGACTAAGCACATTAAAACTGAAAACTTAGAACTTAGCCCAGGTGTGGAAAACTGGGAAATGGAGTTGAATCTCTGTGTGTACGTTACAGTGACAGATAGAGGCGTCTATGAAAATGAGTGCTTTTCTGTATTTGAAGAAAGGGGGAGAGAAATGAGACATTGTGAGCAAACATTCTGCAAAGGTGGTGTATTTTAGCCATCATACAGAATTCTTTGGTGCTCACTGTAACTCCAGAAAGAATGAAACAGTGGAAAATATAGTTTTTTTCCTTCACGTGGGTCCAAGAGCCAGGGGAAGGCATTGAGGAATATTGCACTAAATTAAAGATAGTAGCACCCAGCTGCAATGTTGGAGATACCAAAAACTCTTTAATAAGATATAATGTAGTGTGTGGAATGCAGAACACCCAAGTAAAAGAGGGATTGCTGAGAGAAGCTGATGACCTTATAGCAAAGCTTGGAGATTTTCAGGGCAGCTGAATTGTCCAAAGAAAAGATTAGAGTCCTGAAGGACCAATATGTCCATGTGATTCAGAAGAAAGAAAGGGTGGAACTTAAGGCAAGGACAACAGTGAACACCATAGAATAATGCAGGTACATGCATGATAAAAAGAGAGCTCTCCAGTTTATGGGAAGAAGTGTCAGAACTGTGACAAACTTAATTATGCATCAAACAATCTATCAGAACAAAAAATTTAGCTCTAGAGTGCACATCATAAAAATATGGGGAGTGGCCATCAATGTCCAGGGAGATTTTGAGGTGGATAATGAAATCAGGGAGGCTTCCAAACTTGGAAGTCTTCAATGTCCCCCCCACATTATTGACCTGATGTGGCAGTGACAAGAGTTCTTGGGGTTGCAGTGGAGAGCTCAATGAAAATGTTGTGGCTGTGACAATGGCAAACTCCGTATCAGGCATGATTGGAAAAAGGCCAATATCATACTGCCAGTATAAGCAGTCTTTACTGAGACCACCCTTGGAATAACTTGTTAACCACCCTGAGAGCCTCAGCTATTGAATGGGATAAAGATGAAATAATAAAATATCAAAGTAGTAAATATATTGCAGAAAATGCCAACAGAACAATAAAAACACTAATGAGGAGCCATGTGCCTGGTGGGAGAGTAGTACCACCCCTAGGCCTCCAGTGGATCCAGGCTATAAAGGTACAATTCCAGAATGTATTAACAGTGAATAGCGAAGCAATTTACAAAAATACCTATTGATCAGGATCGGGTAAAGTAAAATGCAGGGTGAAGGCACAGGAGAAAAGTAGGAATTCAGCCTCTTGCTGGATGGAAAAATCTCATGATGGGGTGCAGGACTGGGGTATCAAATCTACCACCATTTCCAAAACCAGGCCATCTCTCATTGACCAGGGAGAGGTAGGAGGGATATAAATGGACTTCCCCCCCACTACCTCAGGTTGGTAGAGAGGAGTGCATGCTCATGTGGCCTTCCCCATCAATGATGGGACCATGGATCTAGCAGTTCCCATTTCCCCTAGCCTTGCCCACAAATCACCTTGTTTCAAGGTCTTGCAATGGCCGCTGCCAGTGGAAATCCTATTGGTGGAAGGATAATGTCTGCAGATCTCTCCATGGGCATAGCACGAGCTTTGCAGTCAACCCGCTTTTTTTTTTTGGCAGAGGGAGAGAATATTTTCTAATACATATGGAACTGAGTTGGCACTGGAAGTTGAAGGCTGCAATCCTATACCTCTTACCTGGAGTAAGCCCTCTTAAATTCAGTGGGACCTTCTTCTGAGCAGATGTGAATAGGACTGCACTGTAAGAGTGCAATCCAAAACTCTCTTCCTCTACTGAGCCCAGGGAGACTTTACATGGGGAGTATACCCTGGGCATACCCTAGGCTTATTTACATTGTACTACATGGCCACAATCGTAAAAGAAATAAAACTGGTTCTGTTGAAATGGAGGGTTTTACACCTGAGTAAATAAGCCTAGGGTATGCCCAGGGATCCACTGTACATTGTTAGAGAAGAGGTTTGTGAGACTGCTGATAGTGTGGCCCATCCACACAGAGGCAGGGGCAGCTAAAGACATTTTGCTGCCTAAAGGACAAGATGCTTCCCATCTTGGTTCCAGGCGCAGAAGACAGCCAGAATGGCAGCTGAATGTTTCTTCCGCACTAACGATGGGACAATGTTCTGCATCACACCTGAGGTGTGTAGCTTAGACTAGCTCAGTGTGTAAGGCAGAAAGCACAAGTTCGTCCTCCAACACCGCACCTCTGCATTTTTTCTCAAAGTGCTAAACAGTGCTGGCTGCTATTCTTTTCAACATCCATATTTCTTTAATATAGTTGCTCTTTGTTTGAAACCAAGTTACATGCCAGATAGGCAGGGGTGGCTATCACTGCACAGTTGTTCAATTGATTTTGCAGTCAGATCCTGGAAAATTTTACAAATATAAATGTCATACAGAGCTCCAAATCATAATTATTGACATTCTTCATCAGTAATAGTAACTGAACAACAAACGCAGCAAGCTGTGGTAATCCTCTTGTATATGGTTTAATGGTTTGTTCTGTCTCCAGGCTGCCAATCTGTCTCTTTCTCTTCCTAGTTGATTCACTTTTATGTTTGAAGTCCACATGTAATGTGTTCTTAAAAAAAAAACAAAAACCACTTTCCCCCTGTTCCTTTAACAAGCCTCTGTGCCAGCAGGAACAGGCAGTAAATGAGATATAGCATCTCAGTGTGGCCAGCCTAGGAACACATATTCAATAAATATGCAAATCAATTCAGATCCATCTCTCCTCAGGTGGGAAAAGGGGTGTGAATACAGTCAAGTTTCACTTTGCATTATCTTTGCTGGTGAAAAGAATAACAATTTTACAAATGAGCATAGGATGCAAAAGAGGAAATTAACATTGTTTTTGTGTGAGACAAAAAGATCCTCAGACCAAAAAAAAAAGTTCCCTTTTGTCATATGCAATAAGTACAAATCCAAAAAGGTTGAGATGCTAATACATTGTAATTTCCTTAAGAAATACCCTTCTCAAATTCTTCAGACTTCCCTCAAAATTTGTCAGATGTTTTGGCCAAGAAACTTTAAATTCACCTGAAGGAATTATTTGCAGTAATTCTGCAATGGTTTATCTTTTATTTAATTTTTCACCTGCTCTTATCCAAGGTATTCAGGACAGTGTATAGATGATTCTCTTCTCCTCAGCAGGAGAAGTAGCTGCAACTTCTCTCTCTCTTTTGTTTTACACCAGTTTAAGTGCTTGTGGCCGTGACTGAGATTGGGACCACTGTGCTCTAGGAGGGGAGAATTCAACCTTGGCAAGGTCCAAATCAAGGCTATGTACTTAGAGTAGAACAGAAACCACAAGTTTCAGTTTCAGTTACACGCTATGCAAATAACATAATATTTAGTTTAGTTTTGAGGGAGAGTAACTGACCCAAAGTCACCTACAGAGTTTTCTGGTTATGGCGGGTACAATTTGAGCTGAAGTTGTGTTAGTCCTAATCTGATACAGTGACTGCTTTGCTATTGAACAGCTATGCATTGCCCTGTTTACTATGTTGAAGTACCAACAGAGAGTTAACCAAAATTATTGGGCTTACATTTCTGATTGAGTTCTGATTTACTCTAACCCCCCAACAGATGTTAGAGTAAACTGGCCCTTCATGCTTCAGGCAGCAAGTCGCTGCTCAATTTACTGTATAATGTTTCAGACTCTTTCATACTTCTTGTATCCTCATGAATAAGTTTAGGGTTCAAATGCTTGCCTGTGGACTCCATACGTACAGGGCAATGGATGCAACAACAGAATGAGTGCGGCTGGAGCCCTCTGTCTGTTTGTGTGAGGACTGAACTCAGCAGGAAGAGTGCCTGAATGGGGCTAAAGTGTGTTGCTTAAACATGGGAAGAGGGTAAGGCACAGCCCTGCACCTTTTGTTGCCCTTCTTCCTGCACCGTATGCATGGAAGGCCTCTTTGGAAGGAGGAAAGCCTCCTTCCTCTGCGGAGGTTCCCCATGCAAGCTGGAACCTGATTATCCAGCAGTCTGGATTGAATGGAGTCCCTCTACAGAGCGAGGAGGCTCTTTCGTTCCCAAAGTCTCCCTCCCAGTATAACATGGGGCAACAGTGACAACAATCAGAGGCTGAGCTTGCGTATCTCAGTAAAATATTGGGCGTTGCCTTGTGTATTTGAGTATTTAACTTGCGTATTTCAGTAGCGTGCTTTGATAGTCAAATTGAGCTAAAGTGTCTAACCTGTATTGAACTAGGGGGAGGGCACTTTTGGGACAACCTTTGGCCCCTGTGAAAAAGCCAAACATGCATGCCCACCCACATCCTGCCACAACTAGTCTCAGCTATGCAAAAGTTTTGTCATGTGCTGGTGAGACACTGAGCAGTTGTCCAGCAACAGGTATCTGTTCCCTCCCTCTGCTCTGGCAGTGAAAATAAGGAATCTCCACCAGTCTTCAGTGATGTTCAGATCTATGGGGTCATGCAGTGCTATGGCATTCTCACAATCACTGCAGTGTCTGCCTGGCTAGGAATGCATAGAGAAGAAGGAAGAAATCCTAAAAAGGGGCTTGATACAGAAGCATGCTTTGGCATCAGGAAGTGTAAAAGATGCAGAAGATCTCCCCTCAAAAGGAACAAATGAAGCACGACTCTATTTATATCAGCCTTCCTCAGACTACTCCATTCATTTCTAAAAATAGTCAATCCTCTGTTCTTTTCAGTGCAGCCTAGAAGCCTCATTAGTTACACCCAGACATGCCTTCTGTCTGTTTACTCTGCTTACTATGGGAGTGAGTGTGTGTGTGTGTGTGTGTGTGTGTGTGTGTGGCAGGAGGTGCACTTACACATGTATTTCAACTGGCTTCTGCTACCGTCATGCCTTCAGGCCTGAAATATGGCTTGGATCCTAACAATCCTCAGGTGAATAGAGCAGAGTTCTATTCACGGCCAAAGACTCCACCCCCCCACCCCCCGTGGCTCTAAATTATCTGCTCTTATAGATTGGGGGACCCTAGTCAATACTGTGGGATTTGATGTGGGGGCTGCAGACCGAGGAGAGAGTTGGCAGAAAGTGACTTCCCTTACATCAACAAAGGAGTACCTTAAAAATCCATCCTCAGAGTCTTGCATTATGATGATATAAAACTCAATGGGACTTCACTGATATAAACAGCATTTGATTTGTCTCAGCTACATCATTATTTATGTTGATGAAATGCTGATAAAATGCATCATTTTGTGGCTCTGTACTGAGACAGCTGTAGATATATGTCTTTTGGTCAAGTGTTTGCATGCTAATGCAAGATTTCTTAATGTTTGATTGACTGGCTACAACTTTCAAACCACTACCTGAATGGTAACTCAGTTCACCTTTGGAAGAAGCAATCACATTTCTTTCCCTTATGAAAATATTGAGAGGATATATAGAACTTACCCTGCAAGTAGCAGGGAGGTTTAGGGAGGAAATCTTCTCTAAGTAATATTTATAGGGAGCATATAAATTTTCCCATATGTTAAAAAATAATAATATGTACAAAATTCTCTACACAAACAAACCATTCTTTACAGATACAGGTAAACAAGTTTTAACGGTATTGATCATATAAAATCGATTAAGACTTCCCCCATGCTCATTTTTTCATAATAATATCTTGCAGTTGTCAGTCACTGGACTGTGATGTGCAGTTCAAACAGCAGAGTTGAGAACAGATTATCTTGGAGACACTGCTCAGTCCTTTTTCACACCCGTGCACACAGATGTCAGTATGTGACTGGGTTGAAAAATCAGCTTCTTTCTAAAGACGTTCTTATAAATCTTTCTGTACAAATTCTTCAGCAGTCATATAAATTCTGTATCTTTCCACGTTAATTGCAATTCAGGGGATGGGGAGAGAGCAAAGATGTTAGTAAAGATTCTAAGCCTGACATATGTGACATGTTGTCAGAGAGGCTCATGAAAATAAGGGATCATGATGGAGTCAGCATGAATGACTCAATCCAGAATTTTATAAAAATAAAACATGGCTTCATAATATAGGATTTGGCAAGATTATGTAGCACATTATATGTCATTTATCAAGAACAAAAGCTGGAAAATGTCCTTAAGCTCAGATTGAAATTTGAAGTTCAACCACCATTCATAATGTTCTAAAACTCCATTTCAGCACTGATAAGCACACCAAAATTGTCCCAAGCATTTACATGAACAGAGGCGGTGGATATCTTGGGACTATCATAGCTCCTGCATCCAAGAAAGCACCAGATCAGCATTTCAAGACTATCCTATTAATGAGAACTGGTATATTAAATCACAACAATGGCAATTTTGCTGGTGCATGGAGCACTTACATAAGTGTCCACTCTGTCTTGCTAACAGTGCGTGAACATGTAGTTCAGTCACAGGCAAAAAGCGGCCGGGGTGGGGGGTTGTCAAAGCGCTCCTGTTTCTGTATCTTTTCTGTAATAATATATTCTCCTTGCAGTGGAATGCCATTGCCTCTGGCAAGGTATCCCTTTTACTGAGGCGAATGCAAAGCTCAAAAGCCTTTAGGTGTGAGAAAGCAAATACTCTCCTGGTGCCTGTAGCTAGCTGTACCTTTGTGCCTTTGCTGCATTGTTGAAAGGACGAATCCCTTAAGGGGTCTGGACAGTCCAGCTCTATTCTATGATAGAGCTGCTTCATGACTGATCAGCGCCAGGGCAGTGCCGGTGCAAACTGTAAGCCCAGCATGACTTTAGCATTCTGCAGCCAATTCGACGTGCAGCTCTTCTTCTTTGCCAATTTCTGCATACAGCCTCCACTGTCAGAGTGGTTTCATGCCTGTTAACCATTTGAACCTGCTATTCTTCTGAGTTGCTAATGTGCAAAACGAAGGCTTTTGCTTAAATCCTTCAACAAAACTCAAGTTTTTAAAGTGGTGTGCGGAACAAATATCTGTGCTCTCTATCTCCTCCCTCCCTCCATCTGCATCTGTGTGTGTGCATCCACACATGCATGCACACACTGTTTTCAGTAGCTCTAAAATAATTTGTGGTGCACAGCTCATATAGGCTGCGTTTGCTAATTTTATCTAAGCTACATAAGAAGTATCCTATATATCCTATATAGTATTCCAATACCTAGTATGACTTGCTCAGTTTTAAGGCCAACATCCTTGCCGGAACACAAACTGCCTATACTCTCTAACCAAGAATGAGTCTTTGAATCTTTCCCTTGCTGACACAATTCAGCACTGCAAGGAAGCCTGGATGAAATGTTTCTGTGCCTCTCTTAGCACCTATGGGTCGCTGTGCTCCCTTGCTTTACTGCAAGGATGGAGAAGCATCAGCCCTCGTGCTGGAGCCAGCATGTGGGGCCTTTCCATCTTGGCAACTGGCCCCTTTTGCAGGGCTGCTCCTTTCTCCATGCCCTGCAATCCCAACCAGAATCACAGTCCTTCCATTTTTCACAGGGCAATCAAGCACAGCTAAAATGTTCCATGGGCTCCAAATGTAAGCAAGTTATGCTCACTTCCACAGCCTTGTTTTATATCTCACTTGAAACAAAATATTGTCACCAGCTTTATTCTTTGGGGGCAGCTAGGATAATTACGAAGGGTTTGTGCTACATTGCTTACAAACATCAGTTGTTTTAACACAGGGGTCCTCAAACAGTTTAATCAGGGGGCCAGTTGAAAGGTGCCGGTGCTGGGCGCGGGCCGGAAAGGTGCTGGTGGGGCGCATGGGCTGGCAAGGGGGCGAGGGCGGCGTGCGCGGGTGCGCGCTGAGGTGGGGGCAGGGTGCACACGGTGAGGGGAGGCAAGGTGCAGGTGGGCACACGAGGCAGCGGTTTGCTCGCTTAGAGATCGTTTTCTCCGAGTGAGCAAACTGCTGCCTCCCTGCGTGTGGGGCAAGGTAGGAGGCGGTGTGCGTGCGCATGGGTGCGCGTGTGCATGCGGCAGGTCCAAATGGGCATGGAGGGTTGGATAAATGGGCATGGCAGGCCGGATCTGGCCCCCGAACTGTAGTTTGAGGGCCCATGTTTTAACATTTCTTTATTCCCAGGAAAGGGAAAAGAAACTGCTCTGTTGAGATGCTGGAAAGCAGCAAATCCATGGAACCTGAAGGAAGAAAACAAAAGCACTGAATTCATACACTGTTCAGTGTTGCAAACCTTGCTGTTTTCAGCTAGGAACTGGCATCACAGAAAACGATTTTCTACTCCAGTAAGGTGACCTCTAGAACAAGATGAACCAATTAACGTGGATGCCATCATTTTGACTGCTGAGTCTACTTTTTTGGAACAAGAAGTTACGATTTTTCTTTGCGTCAATGGAATATTGATGTCACACCCAAACCAATTAGGAAGATACCACAATTTCAAACCAATTAGGGAGAAATCAGAATGTCTAGAAGTGATTCTACTGTAATCAGATCTTAGACACTACTCATGTCCAGGCATGGCGTCTGTACGGGAAGCATCAGTGTGTGTCGGGGCACAGGGCAGTGTGTGCTGCCACCATCCCCAACAGCCCCCTGTGTGTTGTCCTGACTCCAAGCATCCCTAACCTTCTTGTCTCGAACTGCAAGATCTGTAGAGGAGTTCCAGGTGATTTGATGAACATGGGTAGAAACCTCCAACTTGAGAGCATGCTATAATTAACAAAACTTCATTTGCCTTCATGAGGCAATATGCCTGTGCACACAGGATGCTGAGGAACCTGGGTGGAAGGGTGCTGTCACACTCATGTCATACTTGTAGGGTCCTTCAGACAACTGGCTGGCCTCTGTGGACTGGATGGACCCGTGATCTGAGGCACCAGGTCTCTTCTTATGTTCCTATGAGTCTCTTGATCAGCTTCCCTGCGCACACGCCGCCACCACCAATAACAAAAAAATTAAGTGTGTTTTCTCTGGTGCCACAGCCAAACTACCCAGTAACCCCCTCACCCAGCCATCCACATGGGGTTCACATAGCAAGCAGCACCCAGTGACTGCAACTCCTCAGTCCACAGAGAATTTCAAACTCGCATCCCATACTCCCTGTTCGTACAAACATTCATTTAACCAATCATTTCTCTTTCCATCCAGTGGGTTTTCATTTTGGGTTGTTGCTTATTCTAACAGGTGACAAGTATTTGTGTGTGAGGAAAAGCAGTAATTGGGAAGACCCAGTAACAGGATGCAAGGTCTTTCTCCAGGGAATTGTCAGGGCAGGAAATCTTCCACTTTTCAAAGGCAAGTCTGCTGTTTCCTCCAATATGGTTTCCCTATATATTTATTTTTTAAGTAAATTATGCCTTGAAGTAGAGGGAAGTGTTAACCGAGCACCAAAAAGATGACAAAGTTGGTGCAAGGCAGCCTAAGTTGCACAGCTACGTATCACAACTAAAAGGTTACAAAATTCTACAGGTGTCCACTATTTCCTCTTCCAGGGGAAATCAAAGCTGAAAGTACAGACCTTACACATTCTCAACTGTTTAGGAAGTAGAGAGTGTGCAACATTTTGTGCCATGCATGCTCCCAAATATTTCCAAATATGCTCCCAAAGTGGCAGTACAAAAATTTGGCAGTCCAGAAGGAGAGGAGGAGAAGGTGACAACTGCTGCCATAAATGCTTGGCAATGGTGAGCCAGAACTCTTGAGAATGTCTCCTGTCTCTGGAGACATTCTGTGCAATGGTTCTCCTAATTTACCCAACCATAAAAATGGTGGAGAATTTTGTGGGGCCATTCGTGCACAGCTCCACCTCAACCCCAGTTGCACATATAGCTGCTGCATAACATAAGAGCGAGACAACGTAACAACAATATCTGTGCTCTTTATAGGAGTATTATAGGGGTAGTTGTACTAGTCTGTTGCAGGAAAAGCAAAGATCATGGTGGGCTCTTTTCCCAACACCCTGCATGCCAGTTTCGTGCTGGGCAATTTGCCTAATTACCTTGTGGTCTGCTGCTTCCCATGTTGTCCAGCCCTGGGAAGGTGCATGTAACCGCCCCAGAACCAATGGCGTGCTGCAGAGCTCTGGAGTGTTTTCAAAACCGCCCTGCTGCACACTGCACTGGGCTTAGAAGACATGGGAAGCCATGCACTACAAGGCTAATTAGATAAATCATGCAGTGTGTGACTGGCACTCGGAGGGCAGGGGAAAGTGCCCCTGTGGCTTCTTTTCTGGCTGAGATAATGCAAACCCAGTCAGAGTCTTGTGGAACCTTAGAGATGAATAAATGGAAATGCCAGTGAGTTTGCCTGGCTCGTAGTTGTTGAGCTTTAGGGACCTTTAAAGTTTACCTCAAAGAAAAGCTAGGATTCTTCTTCGTGGCAGATTGCCACCAGAGAAGAATATTCAGCTTCTGCCCTGCCTTCTCCCCAGACCCAAGACAGCTTTCCCATCAGACAAGAACCTCTCAAATATCCTCCCACCTCTCCCTTAATTTCTAGAAGCAAGCAGCACACAAGGGAAGGAAGGCCTGGGATATCCCCTTTGGGCCACCAGGCCTTTCATGCAGGTACAGCGCATGCAAGCAAATAACCATCATTCTCTTTTCTTGCATGTTGCTGCTGCTTGCTGGCCCAGTGCCAAATCTTTCAGCAGAAGAGGGGAGGGTATTTGGGGCACTGGGAAAACTGGTGGGAGTGGGTGGGCTTAATTTTCAAATGTTAGATTATCTCCAAAAAGTGGGGGATTATTTCTCTGTTGGGGTTTTTGTTTAAATCATTTGGTTCGTTTCCAATTAAATCTAACAGGAGCATAGCATGAGTTCTTCTAATATATTATAGTATACAGTGTGTTGGCTAAAACTCCATTCACTGGATCCTTTCTATATTTTACTGTTGTAATATCTATTAAGTAGTCTGTCATTAACTGCAACTCCCCATTCTACCAAAATTTCACTGTTAGGGATGGCCCAAGAAAGTTTGCAGCTGAGGAAAAGGCCAGATTGGTACTTCTATCCATTCCCTGTTAGGAAGCCCAGTGTATTTCAGCACTGGCAGTGGGGCAGGATCTCTATCTCACCTGGCAGCAGACTAGTTTAAGGATATAGGGCAGATTGTACAGCACACATAGCCTAATCCTTCAAGAGGACAGAATGACCAGGTGGGCTCAGGAGAAATGGCTAGGGGGCTGCCATTGCTTCCCCCCACATCTGTTGCCTGGGGGCCTCACTCTTCCTGATTGTTTGGGTGTGCTGCACTTTGAATACTGGTGGGTCAAATTCAGTGCCAGTCTGAGGACATTGAGAGCTCTCCACATACCTGGCAGGTAATGAATGAACTGTTTAACACATGACACATTAAATTGCACAGAATCCCATGATTCTTTGTGAGGAAGGTCAAGTGGAAAGAAACCATAAAATACATAAGCATAAATATATAAGAAAATCTGCTAGAAGAGACAGATAAGTTTCCTGTTTCCAGCAGTGGCCCACGTAATGCGTACAGGAAACCCAGAAGCACAACATGCTTCTGATACTGACACCATCATGACTAATGACCATTGGTGGCTTAAAGCTTTCCTCTCTAGTCCTTTTCCAGATCAAAAACATTATTCCCTACTTACTGTCTGTATTCGCCCTGTGTTCTTTCTCTCACAGAGGAAAGTGGTCTTTCACACATCTGGAGGGAATGCAAACTGCTTAGAATGTTTAGAGTAAAAGTAATTGGCATTGTTGAAGAGACATGGTATAAATTGCTGATCCTTCAGTCCTCCTCTTATGTGGACTAAATTGGAATGATAATACCAAATAAAGAGGCAAATTGGTAGAAAATACATTACTCGCTGCATCTATTTTCAGTGCTAAGAACTGGAGAAGCAACAGCAACCATCAATGGAAGACTGGAACAGGAATGTATGTTGATTTATTTGATTTGTACCCTGCTTTTCCACCAAGAAAATGGCACTCAAACCTATCAAGGAATAACTTATTAGACTATACTTTGTGTCAGTCAGCAAATGAAAAAGGGCACCTTGAAACTTGGAAATAATGTATTGTTTATTGGAATACACAATCTAATTATCAAAATGTGATGATGGAGGCACTGGAAAGAGAGATATCAATTGATATGTTGATTAAGAATAAGATAAATGAATCTAGGGATATGGAATAATGCTCATAAAATTTGTGCATAGCAAGCTCTGATTTTATAATGTTGTGTTATTTATTCTATACATATATGCATGGACATGTACAGATTTTTGTTTTAATTCCCTAACTTAACTCTTACTTGGCTTTTATGCTTTGAACAATAATACATACACACATTGGGGATGATGATTTTGAGGTGGAAAATGAGTGAAAAGGAAAGAGTTAGCAATTTTTTCTGCCTGAATGCAGCCTGCCCCAGGCTGATTGGTATGTTAAGAAATATTAGAGAGAAAAGCATCATGGGAATTCCATGTAATGTGTAGTTTGAGCCTTAATCCCTTAAAAACCAACTAGTCCTTGATGCCTTTTTGGTGAAAACTAACACATAAAGCTCAGCTTTCAAATGCAATTAATGCTAACAGTGGCTGAAAGGCTTAGTCAGGATTCTAACAGAACAGGTTTTGAAGGATTTCTTTAAGCAACATTTGAAAGATGTATTTGTGTTTCAGAACAGCTCCGAATGGCTCAGCACTTCTGGTGGTTTCGTTGAGGTTTGGCAGGGAAGTACATGTCAATGACAGCAAGCACTCAGTGTGAAAAGCTGAATCATTTTTGAAAGATCTGATTGCCAAACGCTTCCCTTTTATTGGCTATGTGCTTAATCTATGATGGCTTCGGTCGATGTGCAACCATAAGTGCGTTCTGTCCCAGGGGTGAGGTCCATTTGGTGACTTAAGTGCAGTCTCTTGTCGTGATGGATTTTTCCACCAATGTACATTTTTCAAGTTTGCATGTCTTTTGTCAATGCTTCCACTCTCTGAGGGACAGAACGTCAAGTTCCTACACTCTTACGTTTGACTGTTACTAAAAATCTGTCCATGAAGGTTCTCTGAAGCTTGTTTGATGGGGAAAGGTTTTTGACAACTGCTGCCTCTCTAGAGCTCTTACCTTGCTGATCTTCTTCTTCTTTTATTCCTTGGTCTCAGTAACAAAGCTCTTTATTCAAGGTGGCACCATTTATCATTTCCCCCATGCCCCACCGTATCAAAAGAGATGTGCACAAATAGTTCCCCATCAGAAAACTCTGGCAAACAACAGCCAAGTAGTTTAAGAGATTAACATTTTTCTCTAGAGATCTCAAATCTTGGCGGTTGAAGGCTTGCATTAACTTCATGCCAAAAGAAGTGAAGCCCATGCCTTTTGAGGGGCAAGGGAATTAAAACCTATTACAAAACCAGCCTTGAATACTGAATTGTCAATACGCCGTGCCTGAGGATTGAGATAATATTCAGATCATTGCAGAACGTTATAACATTGGGAACGTTAGGATTACAGTTTTGACTGCAGATCCCTAGGAACATGGGAAGCTGTCTTACACCGTGAATAAATCATGCGTCCGCCTGGGCCAGGGTTGTCAACACGGACTGGCAGTGCCTCTCCAAGGTTCCAGCCAGGAACCTTTCCAGCCCTCCTTGGAAAACCCAGGGATTGAACCTGATGCCTTGCACATCCAAAGCCAGTGCTCTGTCACTGAACCACAGCCCCTTCCAGGGAGCGCTGCTCACATGGGGAAAACACGTATATTAAAGATCCAGTGGAGAGAGCTAGTCAGCTGTGACCTGCTTGTCTTTTATGAGGCAAATAAGGAATGGGCCTCTCTCTTGGAAACGGCACTCTGAATAACGTGCAGTGGCCATTTCAAGATCCTGTTTCAGAAGTGTAGAGGCAAAAGAATATATTCATTTACTATAGTTATACCCAGCCTTTTTCCATGCAAGGAACCCAAGGCAGCTTACATAATCCTCCTCCTCTTCTCCATTTTATGCTCACAATGTCCATGTGAGGCAGGTTAGTCAGTGACTGGCCCAAAGTCACTCAGAGAGTTCCAGGGCTGATTAAAACTCAGATCTCCCAAATCCCATCCAACACTAAGCGCTACACCAGGTTCCTCTCTTGACTCAGCTCTGTACCTTTATTCTTCTTTATTTGGGGGTGGGGAGGAATGCACCAAAGCAGTGAAAAATAAATGAGTATGAACAAATGAACTTAACAAATGAACATCTCTTGACCCCCCAAACAGCTGATTTCTGAAGTCTTTGCATGCACAGTGTGACAGTAATTATCCTAGTTCACTCCCCCGCATCTAGTAATAATGTGCAATGCCAATGCGTAGGCAGAGGTCTATGGGAAATCTGGAATCTATGAAATGTGAATGGATTTGGTACAGGAGCCAGGTCCAGACTGGTTCAGTCTTTTGCAGGTTGTGGGGCAAGGGACCCCTGATGGATCCCTTCTATCAGTGAGTCTACCATTCCACTATTAAGCGTCTCCAGCTGCCATTGTTTTTCACTCTCTTTCTCACCATGGTTTCCATCTGCTTGCTTGGCAGGGAGAAAGAGAATGAGCAAGTAGGTAGTGACATCTCCTCCTCCTCCTCACCACTACCGCTAGAGCCTGAGCAGGATGAGTGCACATGGGTCACTGGTGCAGGGGCGCTGCTCCAGAGGGTCCTTCTCAATGGACCCCTGTTGGGGTGTGGGCCCTCAGCAGGTGCCAGGTGATATTTACCCTTGACTCTAGCCCTGGCTGCATCTCCAACCCTAGAAACACTCAAGTGCAAAGCTTCCAACACTATGCAGTTTAGGATCCAAAACCTACATATTTTGAATCTGGGAAATACATCCTGATTTTGGCTAGAAAACTGTGCCCCTACTCAGCCCTTTTTCTGTGCCCCCTTTTAAATCCAGCTGAATGGGCTAGATGGGCTATTCAGAGGGCCATCCAGTGTTGCTTTTCTTAACTCTCTGACCTTGGAGGATTACAGGCACTCAATGGAGAGAGCCAGCGTGGTGTAGCGGTGAAGTGCATGGGACAGGGACTCCGGCAAGGTAGGTTCTAGTCCCCATTTGGCCCTGGAGCCAACTGGCTGACCATGGGCCAGTCACAAACTCTCAGCTCAGTCTACCTTGCAGGGTTGTTGTTATGAGGAGAAGATGGAGAGGAGGAGAATTATGTAAGCTGCTTGGAATACTTTAAAAGAAAAAAAGTGGGGTATAATTATAATAGATAAGCAAATGGAGGGCAAAAGAAACAAGGAGGCAAGTGTTGCCTCCGTAGTTCCCTCATTCTACAAAACAATTAGATGGGTGATTTTGTTTAATTGTTTTACCCCGCTTGCAAGAGGAAGGGCTGAGCCACCCCCTGGGCATCACTCCTCCATTCCTGCCCCACTGGAATGCACCCCCCCCCCGCCCCCAAGCACAAGCGCAAAACTGTGTGTGTGACTTTAGCGCTGCAGCCAGCATGGAAAGAGCCACGCCAGTGGCAAGGGCAGAGGCAGGTGGCCCAACCTTAGAGCATCTTTCTGAGGTTAGAGCTGGGGCTGTGAATTTTCCTCTTCCAGCCTAAAGAGCCTCCAATGTTCATAAGATTACAGCCTCAGTTAAATACTTTCTCTCTCCCTAAGTCAGTAATTCTTTGTATGCCATACTGAATACACTTACATATGAATTACAGTAGTATTTTAATATAACAGAAAAGAACATGCACATACATCAGATAGTTAGATTTTATTTATTTATTAGATTTCTATTTCACCTTTTTAAAAAGGAACTCAAAGCAGCTTACATGATGCTGTTTCTTCCTGTTCTCCATCTTATCCCCACAACAACAACCCTGTGAGGTAGGTTGGGCTGAGAGTCTGTGACTGGCCCAAAGTCACTCAGCTGGCTCCATGGCTGAGCAGGGACTAGAAGTTTAGATTGCCTGAATTTCAGTCTTGTTCTTTTAACCACCACACTACCTTGGCTTCAAATAGGTTGATTCCTACTTTTACATTTAAAATAAAGTTTAGCTTGGACTTAGCTATCACCTGCCCTCTGACATTTCTCAACAATCATTTCCTCTATTTTTAAATAATATAGTGACTAGAACTTGCTTGCATTTGGTGCCAGTAAAGCCAAATGAGTGTTAAGTATAACAAAATCAGTACAGAGGCATATTTTATCAGTATATTCAATTGACATATTTGTTAATCTCCTCATCAGCACAAATCCTTATTAACTTGTTAAAAATATTCCTAGAATCAGGTGGAATTATTTTTCATCACATATAATTCCAACATGTATTTATTTATAGTTTATTTATATCCTATCCTCCTTACAAAAGGTCCAGTGTAGTTAGCCTGAATTGCACTACTCTTGATCAAGTTAACCATTCTATTTCACACTGGTCTTGTCGTGTACCATTGCTTGAAAATAAGCTACTTATGCATTTGAAAGTCTTCTTATGTCATGCAGAAAGTACACATACACTCATGCGTTAAGACCTAGAGTTGACATGAACATCAATTGCATGGAATAAGTCTCATGAAGGGCCTGGCCTTCTCCCTATCCCTTGGCATTCTTGGCTGTGTCATATGACTCACAATAAGCACTCTTCACCTTTCTTTGCCCTGTAACTGTATACATGCACAGTAAGTGGTTTTAAATATACTTACAATTTCAGTGTGACTGTTCTTAAATTTCAAGTCTATTGCCCTGTAGCTTCTCTGTCCATCAATCAGAGATTTCTCCAGAAGGGTGATCTTCAAAACGTTATGCATATATTTGCTTTAATAAGGGGAAAGCAGAACTATGAAGGACAGTTGGCTGATTCTACTTCAGCCATACAACATTGGGAAATTATATAATGAATGCTTAGCATCATCTGGCAGGGGACATAAAATTATTTGCATTCTGAGATCCAACAGCAGGGACAGAGATCTGAACTTAGAGCTGGGATCTCCTGATCCCCACCTCACAACCAGCACAGCAATAACTGCACTGGGTGCCTCGTGGAGCTCAGGAAATCAGTCCTGGATAGGGGGTGGGGGAGGGGGCAGGGGGCGGAGGGGAGAAGAGGGCACCGAGGCTGCCAGAAGAGGATGTGTCTTGAGGCTACCCGAGCCTGCTTCCCTCCCCTTCTGAAGCACCTGCCTGAGAAAGCCATCTAGCTAAAATGCAGGGTGGGAGACACAGGGAGGCAGCCCTCCCCCCGTCAGTGCTCCCTCAGCATGGGATGCTTGTAAGCCACCAGGTTCACAATCGAGTTTTCTTTCATGCAATATCCTTTTCAATGATCCTTTATCTATGAAAAATGATATCCTGTTGCCAGTCACAAGACATCGGCAACCCATCAAAGAATGGTATAATTGCACTTGTTACTCATTCGTGTTCAGCACCATCAAAAAACCACCCTGTCTTTAAAAAAGAGTCATCCTTGTCTGTCAGGTCCTCAGCACACACCCATTCCAACATTTGCATCGCCCAGTTCCTTTCTGCTAGGGATCTTACTCCTGCGTTCCTTTGTTTGGTTCAGTTGCCATGACAGAAGACCTAAGGAATGCATTAGCACCAAATTGGTAGGCCAACCAGAAGCGGAGATTCAAGCAGCATGTCGACACCACATGCTTAGGGCAGCATTGAGAGATGGAGACTGAATCGCAGCCAAGGACAAACTAGTCCATTGCCATTTTGTCTGACCAATGAGATCAGACAGCCAAAGGGGAGTCTGAGAGCTTTGTGCGGGAATGTGCTAGGGTTAGGGACAGCACAATCCTTGCACGTGCACACATACGCACATGTGCACGAGCATGCACACACAGCTATGAAAGACCACTTGGTCATGGACCCTGGAGCTTTTGAGCAGAACCCTGAATCCTTAGAGCTGCCCCCCACTGTCTGCCTTAACACAGGCTTGCTTCTTCCCTCTAAGCTCTGTGGCACTGCAGTCCCAAGGACACTTCAGAGCTCACTTCCTTAGCACATTGATAGGGAGTGTATCATGAGCCTTAACTATGGAGGAGACTGTCACCTTTCTTCTCATTGTCTGTTCATTGTTTTTATGAAGTCCAGAGTCCACACTTGCTGAACAGCATCACTGTCACCTGCTTCTCTCGGAGTGCCTGACTCCGCAGAGACCTGCCCAGCCAACTGCTCTTGGGCAATTGCACTTGCACCCTGGATTATCACAGTTAGTAAAGTCCGGGCAGGAGGAAGAGCAGGCGCATTATCTGTTCTCATAGCAAATCGAGTGCTGGAGGCCTTCCTCATTTGCAGCTGTTTGGGGAAAATCCGAAGTGGGTTGCTTGCAACGATGGTCTGAATGAGCAGCAATGTCTGAATTTAGGGCAAGGGGATATATGAGCGTACGGCTTGCCCTGCTTGCTGGGATGCTTGTGGAGCCCCTTGTCTCTGCAGGCATCCTTCCTGGACTGCAGCAGCTATTCATGTGGCCCATTTCCAATGGGTGCATCCCCCTCCTGTGCATAAAAGGCTTGCACTGGCTGCCTGTAGGATCCCAAGCCAAATTCTAGGTGCCAGTTTTCACATGTAAGGCCTTACACAGCTTGGCATCTCCATACTTGCCAGGGCACCTCTCCCACCTGGAATCTACATACCTGGGCACTATCGGCAACATCAGGGTCTCCCGCTAAGTGCTCACTAGGAGTGGGGAGCAAGGGCAGCAACAAGGGGAAGGTTTTCTCAGTGGTGGTCACCCATCCCTGAAGTGACACCCCCCCACACACAACAGAGGCCTGCCTGACACCAACCATGTCAGCCTTCCAGCTCCAATGTAAGATGGCCCTTTATGTTGAGGCATTTAAAGACATACAATATTCAAGGGCTTGGGTGGGCTACCCACCTAGGTGTTTTACAGGTCTACTCTCCATCATATGTTGTTTTAGCCGTTTTTAATGTTTTTACATTTTTGTACAGTATTTTGGAAAAATTAAGTGGTATTTTATCACATTTATTTGATGAGCTGTGGTAAACAACCCAGAAAGCTTCAGCTATTGAGTGGTATAGAAACAAACTGAAATAAATAATAAGCTACAGAAGGTGAACAGAGGTGGGTGCAGGATAGGGTCTTCTTACTTTTTCGTGTTCAAAACCCACAATGCTTCATTGAAACTTACCTTTGAGACCTACACATTTATTGTGGCATAATAAGTTTTCAGGGGCAGGAGTCAACTGTAAAGAAAATTATTTTAAAGAATGTTGCAATATGTAACTAGAAAAAATGGCACTTGCCAAAATAAATGTATCTCTGTTTATCTCTGTTGAATTCTTCTCCTTAAATTAACTAGCTTTTTACTCATGCATGCATCCTCTTTTGGTTTTCCCTTGAATCTTTCTGCTTGAGATTTTTTTTCAGAAATCAAATACCCTCCTCTCACCCACTGTTGCATCCCTTTTAACAAACCGGTGTCTTTCAGAGACAGGCTCTATTAAAGAAACACATAGACATATGCACACTTTAGAGCTAAGGGCAACTGCTTTTGACAGCTGATCTGGATCATTATTAAAAATAGTCACTCATTATGTGGTGCATTCATTATAATATATTAATAATATAAATAATACTGTCTTAGGTTGCATTGAATCACTGTACTGCAGCATAAGGGTTAGGTGATTGAACTTTGGATCAGAAAGAATTGATTCAGGTGTGAATTTGACCTTTGCCATGGATTCATGAGATGATGTCAGGCCAGCAGTTTGGGAATAATCACTCTCTGTTGGAAATAAATCCATTTCTGATATGGCAGTGTTATAACCATTCTTCTCCTGCTTCCAAAGGCAGGCCAAGACAAAGGCGAAACTCAATGGTGTTATAACAACATATTTTATTATGCTTATTGTGCTTTATTAAGTTAAAGCACAGGTCAGGCATCATTATAAATGAAGAGTGTTGCAGAAGTCAATAACAGAAGAAACATGCAAAGATAAAACACCTGCCTTAGGGAAAAGCAACTTCATTATAAGAAGTTCATTCTAAACCAAACACTTTTACTTTCCAAACTTCCAGGTACTTTCCTTTCCAGTCCACAGCTTCAAAGCAGATCTTCCTGCTTAAGGGCCAATCCCTTGGAACACCTGATATTTCTCAACTCCTCAAGAGCTTAATCTGATGCTATACCCTGGAATTAATTATATTGGGTCCATCCCTTTGCATTAGTATGCTCATTAAATTTTCCCCCAGTATTTGGAAGTGTGTAATTGTGCATGACCACGTGGTAAGAGGAAGGCTCTTAGGTTTAGAATTAAACTAGACCTTCTTGTAAAAACTAATGAACAAGCTAGATTTAGAGGAGCAATCTGAAGGAAGTAAGACAGCTGATATCACAGAGCTATTTGGGAAGACAGTTTCAAGTTTAAGGAGCAACAAGGGAGTAGGTTCAAAGTATTTTGGGAGAATAAGAGACCCAGATGGTGGCGATGGAAGAGCAAAGAACAGGGATATGAAAGTGGATAAATGAGGGGAGGTAAGATACCTACCACTGATTATCTACCATAATACCAAGTTTTTCTTAATGTGTGAGTTATTTAAGAAAAAGTTAATGATAAGGTATAAAGCAGTCAGAGATTTGCCTAAAATGTACATGTTACAGAAACAGAACTGCCATAGGAATATCTTGCAACATTTTCATTTCATGAATGGAGCCAGCTGGAGCCAGGAGTCAGACTAGATGGCCCAGGAGGCTCCTTCTGACTTGCTCTGTTTCTATTTTCTTAATGCCTGTATTGACAGGAGTAAGACTTGGGTCCAACATAACCTCACCTTCCATACAGTTCTCTCTAGAAAGCACTCGAGCAGTGCAAGTGACCACATGTGGGTGTGTGATGGGGGAGCATGTATGTGTAGAGTGAAGTGTGAGAGAGAGAAAAAGCAGATGTGAATGGGGTGTGCATTCTTGCATACTTTTGGCTTCAGCTTGGCCTACTGCCTGGGCCAGCTGTTGACCACATTTCCCCAAGCAACCTGGTGGGGAGGGCAGAAAGTTCCCTTCCCAAGAATAGGATCTCTCTGCCAATGTGGCAGCCGGAGGGGAAAGGGAGTGCAGCAAGAAGGCACACCAGCTGCCATTCCTGGTGGCTAATCTCCCCCCCTCCCCACTTGCTGCCACCAGCAGCAGTGGTACCTGGGGAAAGGGGGCACATGCCAGGTGCAATTCCAGCAGCCAGTCATGACACTGCTGGCACAGTGCACGGAGCTCAATTTCTGGTGAGTGTCCCACAGACCCTGGGCATGCTCACCAGGAACTCGGGTTCTGGGCTGCTACAAAGCAGACCGGGGTCTAGGAAGCTGAAACAAGGGAAACGGGCAAATATTTGCCCAAACCAGATTCTTTGCACATCTTAACATTGAATAGTTTTTTTACATGGGATGTCATGGCGTATGTAGCGGGGGGAGGTTCATGATGACCTAACCCCCTTGTTATGTTCAGAATGAGGTAGGCTATACATTTAAACAAACCAATAGGTATCTAACTTTACAAAAAGCCAGGTAAAACCTATCCAACAGTAGAGAACCTGTACATTTCTCAACATGTACTGACTAAAACTTTGGAGGCCTGATATGCAAGCCAAAACCTGAATGTTCAGTTATGTTGCAAGATATTTACTAGCCCTCAGTTACTTGGTGTCTATGTCATTTGGGATGTAGTAGTTAAGGCATGCCTTAAGTTATACATAATCAGCAATTCTCTTGCACAAAACAGAGCATAGGAACATCTCCCCCCATCTCCTTTGTAATATGAACACATTCCTATGGATCTTTAGCAGGTGAAATCCCATGCCTAAAGTAAGGAAATATATAATATATGAGATCTAGTATTTATGCTGCTGCAAGATTCTTTGAAAATGTAGACAAAAGCATACAATGAGCCATAAAAAATGGAGTTGATGTAAATGAAAAATTATCTTAAGCTAAAAGAAAGGATTTACAACTATGGAAATACTTTCCTAACTCTACAGTATTTGTTATATCATAAGAGAGTTGTTATGATAACTGCTTAGTACGCTGAGTAGAAGAGTAATAGCTGAAGACAAATCATGCAAGGAGTTGTTGACAAGGGGGATGAGTTAGTATTCTCTTGAGGTGGTTTTAATGCACTAGCCCTCCTTTAATTCCCTTCAATTTGTTTGCTGTTTCACAAAAAAGATGAGAAAAGAACTCTTGCATATATAGCATACATAAATCCAACAGTGCCCCTGTTTAATCTCAGATTTCTTTCTTTTGGGACTCACTTTTTTAGCTTTTCTTGAACATGTTTCTTGCATAGTGTGAAAACTTTTGAAGTTCAGCACATCTATCTAGTTCCCTTCTCTCTCCCACCCATCCCTAATATGTATTAGTGTCACCTTCTTCCTCCTCCTCACTGTATAGTTTGGAACAATAATCGTTATGCTTTGTTGTATGAAAGGCCACTATTCTTGTTTACTTGGTCTTGACAGATCATCTAATTTCTCATTTCACAGCCCCCAAAAGGGAGGATGCACAAATTGCCTTTAATCAACTTGTAATTAAAACTAAACATCCCCTGTGTTTGAAAGGTATGCATATACTATACAGCTACAGAGAAAGGGGCTTTTCTGGGGAGAAATTTGTATTATGTCAAATTTCTCCCCAGACATAATACAGGAGGAGTCATATGGGATCCAACCAAAGTCCTATCTAGTTCAATATTCTGTTCAGGCATTGAACAAACCAGCTGTCTGTGAGACACTCCCAAGCAGGACATGAATACAAGAAACAGACTCATTTGGTGCCTACAGCATGGAACTTTAGGCCTGAAACTTTGTTTTTGCAGAGTTTCATTAACTAATGAGTTGGATGCTGCTGCTCTAATCTGTCATCTAATTTAATTGCAGCCTTCTCTGTCTGAGCTTGCCATCTGAAGCCACCAAGGTGGGCGGTTTCCTGGGAGAAGAGCACCTTCTCAGTGGTGTCAGCCTGAATGTGAATGCTTTACCCAGCGAGGTCTACTTAGTTTCTTCTGGCACTAGGCAACTCTTTTTTTCCCCCTTGGGACTTTTAGATGCAATTTATGTGTCTTAATTCTCATGTTTTTATTATTTTGCTATTTATTGTCTTTTATTGTCTGTTTGTTATACCAACCAGATGCATAAC
The DNA here is from genome assembly GCF_004798865.1 of Varanus komodoensis. Lineage (NCBI taxonomy): Eukaryota > Metazoa > Chordata > Lepidosauria > Squamata > Varanidae > Varanus > Varanus komodoensis. The sequence continues at coordinate 3,290,827 of NW_025336345.1, read as the reverse complement.
AATTCTTAAATTACAAAAAATATTAGCATCTGCTGGACTGGAGTCAGGGCTTGTTATGCATTTGAGAATTATATGTCTTCCAGATTTGGCTTATGGACTGATTAATTTTTAATGTTGGTACTCTCACTAAATAACCTTTCCTTCCCCACAAGCTGCTTGATGCAGCTAGTGTTCCTAACCATCCAATCCCAAAAGTTATTTTGCTTGCTTCATGTCAATCTGCTGCACCTTATTTCTGAAGTCTCAGTGCAATATGTGTCCTCCTCATCTCTTGGTATGCTTTTGTTCATCAATTTCTGCCGTCTATTACCCATTTTCATTTCAGAAGCATACTTCTTAGCCTACCTTTGTGTTGCTTTGCATTTTGGTGGATGTTCCTGAGATTATTTTGAGAATTTATGAGGTAGACACCACACCAAAGGAAAAAAGAGCTCTATTTAAATTTACCCTCCTAGTTGAAACAAACTGCTCTGTAGAGAGAGGAAAACATGATGCTGTATTTTGTACCTTCCAGTGTCTATCAGATGAAGATGTGCATACATTCTACACCAGCTGGGTTCACACATAACAACAAGCCATGACGGTTTCCATTGTGGAATGGTCTGTTTTGTCTGAATCCTGTCATGGGCTGGGTTTCATGACATATTTGGTTTCCATGGAGCAACAGAGAGAAACAACAGTCTATTGTATGGTTTTCCCCTTCACAATGTCTTATCCAGTTGTTTGAACCCAGAAATACGGTTTCCACATGGCTACCATAGAGACTGATGGAAACTGCAGGAGCCACTGTAGCCATGCAGCCTTATCTATGCAGACCAATCTGGAAGAGGCACGAGATGTAGGCAGAATCAGTACAACCTAGGATTGCATTTCAGCCACAGAGGCTGATGGGATATGTGGCTTCAGCAGGAGGACTGGTGCAGATAGGTGGAAAACACTCATGCAGGGAAGCTTCGTGGAATAGTTTTGTGTGAACACAGCCATTATGTGGGAGAATAATTCCACATGGAAAAATAGAGAACAAATAGAGCTTGATAACTGTCTAAGTTCCAATAAAAATCAGGAAACATTAACTTCAGCATGTATTTTTCTTGTTTCATGTTGTTTTGACATCTAAGTTTTAAACATGCAAGTTGTTTTGAAATGAATGAAAATGTTCACTCTGGCTTGTTTCAGAACTTTCCCTAGGAAATACTAAAACACCTTTGCATAAGTGGTGGGTTATGTTTTGCAGTGGGATTATCAGATGCACTGCTTAAGGAAGTGATGCAATGGGGCCCCAATGGAGTCTGCTCTTTGTTCAGAGTCAGGTCTCTCTGGAGCATGTGTTCATGATTTATGTGCCACCGTTGACAAATGCCCATCAAGCAAGATCATCTGTCAGATTTGAGACACCAGATGGGACAGCAGCCAAATGGGGCTCCAAGTGTTAAGCAGACACTCAAAACAGATTCATCTGGAAGGAGATGGTCTTTGAGAAATTCTGGAACCAGACCATTTAAGCCCTTAGGTTAAGGCCAGCATGATTCTCACAGCCTGAAAATAGATAGGCAACTAGTGATGCTGTAATAATACTAAAGTAATATGATCCCAACATCTCACACCTGTCTGGCTGCAGCATTCTGGACTAAAGGAAATTTCCAAACAGTTGTCAAGGTTAGCTTAACATAGAGTGGATTAAAATTATTTAATCCAGAAATAACAAGGTATGGCTATTCCTGGATATTTTTGAAATTTCAGAATTCATATACCAGAAGAATGGTTTGATACAGAACTAACCAGCATTTGTGTTTTAACACCCAAATAGACCACCCTGGGCTTTATGCTCTGGGATTAAATCACATTCAGACTTACTAGCAACTAGTAACACAATGACAAAATAGACACTGAAACTGTGTGTTCAAAGAATAAGCTTGTAATTTATAGTTGAGAGAGCCCTTGAACTGTGGTATATGGGTGGGAATGGCTTGCCTTATGTCATGCACACTGGAACGAAAGAGCACCACTTTCTTGTATTGGTAAAAAATTCACTTGTTGAACTGTTCTGTTCGCCATTCAACCAGTCCTAACTTACAGAACTCTTTTCTTTCTGCTGTTGTGCCAGTTCAACAGCAAGGGGAACCAGGAACTTTTAATACTGTACCTGACCTTGCATTGCAGCCAGTGTTAAGTCATACTTATGGTTTACCCACTGAAATGAACACAACCCTTTGCTTTTAACTTGTCAGGAGAAGAGCTGGAATAATCTTTATTAGAGAGAGGTTGATGGAATTAAGAGCATGCATGCACATAAACACAAGTGAAGAGGGTTAGGAAATGTTTATCTTCAAAACAAACACCATACAATTTTCCACATGCTGATTTTTTTTTTTTGCTGAATCAGGACTAGAGCCTTGGGTGCATGTGCATGCCCAGAAGTGAGACATCATATGCCTTCATGAAGATTACATGCTATAGAATTTTGGTAGGGTTGGAAGGGGCCAGAGGGCAATCAGGTCTAAGCCCTGCCCCCTTATGGATAAGATGATCATTTACATCTAGGATATAATAGGAATGTGAATGCACATACTTTCAACTACCATTTCTGGGTGCATGCAGAGTCAAGGATTGAAGGTAGCCGAAACTTTTTTCATCTTGGATGAAACATAGAAACAAAGCGAGTCAGAAGGGGTCCCCGGGCCATCTAGTCTGTCCCCCGACATCAGCTGGCTCCACTCATGTAATCCCCAACAGGTGGTTGTCCAACCTTTCCTTGAACCCTTACTGATGGGGCCTTAACCACTTCCCTTGAAATATTTCTCCACTATTTCTCCTAGACATAAGTCATAGACCTCCCCTCTGATGGTACATCAAAAAGTGTTAATTATAGTCTAAAAATTAAGTATTGCCAAATTAGGCATAAGTAGTGTGATGGCCAAGTTTTGGATGACACCGTATTATTGAGGATGGTTAGAACAAAAGGGCTCCAAATGAATATCTTGAAACTGGGAGAAAAGGCATTAACAAGGCAAATACAGTTCATTGTGCCTGTGTAAAGTGATGCATCTGGGGGCTAGAAATCCCAGTTTTATGTATAATCTGATGAGTTCTAAGCTAGTTTTGTCTGAACACAAAGAAAGTCTTGGGGTTGTGCTGGACAACTCAAATCTGCCATGTAAAAGGTGAATTCCGTATCAAGCAGAATTAGAAAATATATAAAATGTGAAACTGCCAATATCACACTGCCCCTATAAAATTTGTAGTGTGACCATACTTGACTATTGTTATTAGAGACAGTCGTTTTTAAATATCGGTTGCTGGGGATCATTAATGGAAATGTGCTTGTTGCACTCATTTCTCACGTGTGGGTTCCCAACAGGTTGATCACTGTGTGAAAAGGTGCATTATATCTAACATGGACCTTCTTATATATTTATATGGCACGTATTAATGTCGAAATGTTTAGCTGCCTTTCTTGGTTTAACCTGTCTTTCCCAGGTTAATAACAGTTCTTAGTCTTGCTGCAGCTTTATGCATCAATAGTGCTAACTTAAGAGCAGGGAGGGAAATTGAGATTTTTCACTGTTGCCAGAGCTTCATATCAATGATTGAACCGCAGCAACTTCCCAAGAAATCTGAAATATAATTTCGCTGTAGTTGGGACACCGTTACTCCACCTTGCCCAACTATGCATTACTTTCGTTAAGCACAGGTTCCAAAGAACCTTCAACTCCCAGCGAACCCCGCGGGAGATGGGCGGGGAAAGATCCTCTCTAAGTCTTTGTCACGGTGTCACAGCTTCTAGGACTACATCTCCCAAAGTTCCATGCGATGGAATGCTTTTTGCCGTTCTCCAGCAAGGAACGCTGTTTCTACCTCGGACCTCATTTCCCAGCAGGCCTTGCGGCCTCATGCCGCCGGTTTCCGGAGGCGGAACTGAGTCTCTCTTTCTCTCTCGCTCTCTGTGCCGTTGGCGAAGCTGAGGAGGCGGCGAGGCTAGACGGGCCTGGACTGGCGGTGCCGTGGCTGGGCTCCTGGCGGAGTAGAGGAAGGAGCAGGAGAAGACTGGGAACTGATAAGGGCCTAGACCGGGAGCCGATCTCTCGGCGCTGCCGCCGCAAAAATGCTCAATATGTGGAAAGTCCGGGAGCTGGTGGACAAGGCGTGAGTATTATGGGGTGTCGGGAAAAGATCTGGGTACCGGGCTGGCTCCCCCGTGCCTCGTACTGAACTCTTGCCACAAGCTTCCTCCCTCCCATCCCCGGCCCCGATCCTGATCGCTATCCATTTATTTTCCTCTCATTATTTGCCTTTACCCCCAGTCCAGCTTCCTTGTAATCTCCACCTTTACGCTCCCGTAGTAAGATTTCCCCGTAACCGTTCTCCCCTCTATCTCTCTTTCCTCTCCCCGTCCTCGGTCCTATTGAAGATTCCTTCCCTGTAGGCTCGTATGTTTATATTTCCTCCTCCCTTCCCTTTCCAGTTGGTTGTCCTAGCTGAAACTTCTTAGGTTTCACCCGCTGTAACCGATACTTACCTGCTGATATTCATGCCCGATCTTTCTTGTCCTGTGGAATTTTAGCCTCTTTGTAGTTGATTCTCCTCCAGAACCCCACTTCCCACAAGGAGAGCTAACTTCAATAACATTACTGTTGTTTGCTTAGGGATCCTGGCCCTTTGACTCTCATGTCGTTAGAGTGTCTATTCTACACACTACTGAATAGAATGGCTATTTTACTTGGAGCTGCCTCCTGTTATCTGTGTAATTCTGTCCCAGCACTTCCCCTTTTGCATAATTATTGTAGAACTTAGCACTCTCTTTCCCTACCCAGTATACTTGTTCATAACCCTTTGTGCGTGATTTCCTTAGCCTGTCTTTGCTGACTTGGGACAACCTGCAAGCTTTTCTTGAATGGTTCTCTTGGAAATATCCCAGATAATGAGAAAATTAGCTCTTGTCTAATACATCTGTATCCAATACTGTCTTACCATTAATGCACTGTTAAGTTAAGCCTTGGTGGAGTGGAGGAGAAAAAAAGAAGTGCAATGCCTCACTTGATAACTTTGGGGGGGGGGACTATGTGTAACAGATACAGTTCTGAATGCATTACATTCTTGTAGATTAACTTTTCTGTTCCTAGCAGAGCTGCTATAGTAACACTTAACATCTGCCAGTAGAAAATGTGGGCTGGGCATGCACATTATTTTGTACCTCCCTTGCTTTTGGGCAGGGAACAAATGTCTTGACACATACTCCACTCACCTTAACTGAGAGAGCTTGTGCAATACCAGACTGACTTCACAGAACATAATGATGTTGATGCAGTTCAAAAGATAACTTTCAGGAATCTGTATTTTCTCCTCAGTTTAAGAAACAGTTAAAGAACATACTGAATCTTCCTACCGTCAGTGCTTTACCTGGTGCTGTACCTATATGAAATGTATGTAGAATAAGAAGCAAAGCTGACTTTATGACCCTCTGTGAATAAGGGTGTTTTTTCTGAGCAAACCAGTTTACTTTTTGATTCTGAGGACTTGCATTTGATAAAGAAAAACACCACTTACTAAGTAAAATCTGAGACTATAATGACACATGGTGAGCCTTTGGTGACTAGAGTCAAAGTTGTGAATGTTAATATTTTAAGGGGGTATATGGGGCTTTAACCCATTGAAATGACAGTGACTTAGGGTACAATCTTAGCATTCCTACAAGTCCCAGTATTCCCCAACCAGCCTGAAATATAGGAGCAAAACACCTTAGTTTCATAGATCTTGAGCAGTGGAATGTGGGAAGCCATGCATAGTGGCATAATGTCAGTGTTTTAAGAATTAGTATCTTCCATTTCCCATATGTTCATGCTTCTTCTAAATCATGTAGTTGGACTTTCCACCTGCTCAACGGGACCGCTCTTTACTTTTCTCAGTCTGAAGCCTCCCCTGTAACCTCTGATTTGCTCCAAAGGGTCTCCTCACCCTCCAGAGCAGATTTGGGGAGTGTGTAGGGAAGAGGAATCTGTTCTGCCCACAGTGTGTGTTCCACTGGCAGGCAAACAACTTTGGATATATTGCTTTGTCTTCTGGCTAGGTAATATTGGAAAGCTATATTGCAGGCAGAGGTTAAGCATTGATTTAATGTAAGTGATATTATGTTTCTGTAAAGATTTTATTCACAGGTTTGAAAGATGCTTTGTAAAAGAAGATGTGTATAGGAATACTGGGCTGGCTGGGATAGGCTAGGAATTGTAGGACTTTTTTTCTGTTTAAACATATGTAGGACTGTGCCTAAGGACAATAAAATGGAATGTACTGAAAGCCTCACAAAATTTACTGAGGGTATATATATGACTGGGATTGTGGTCACTTGTCAGAAAGCAGACGCTTCATAGTTTGGGATGGCTAGAATGGCTCCCTTCTAAAGAACAAAAATAAGCTTATATTAATAAGATCTCAGATTTACAAAACATTTATTCAAAGAACAAGTTCAGCTTTTAGCTTGTTAAAGCAACATTATGCTCGTGTATATCAATCTTGGCTTTGAAAAGCTTGCTTATTTTTAGAGCCACACCGACCTTGAAACCACATACAGAATTTGACATTCTACTTGGTGTCATACATCACTAGATTGATACATAAGTTTCTGGAAACCATGAGGTTGGCGATGTATTTATTGAGAAATGTGTAGTGTGTTCATAGGCATACTGAGCATTTTTAGGTTTATGTAAGTTTTATATTCTTTGCAGAGTTAAGATAGCAGACTTACCTGGTTTAAGTAACGCGTTTGGTCAAAACATTTGATAAATTGTGGAAAACTAGCCTACTGTTCATTTCTTTTGGATATGAAAAACTTTACAACCTAGTCTGAGATAGTTATACAAGTTAAAGATGCAATCTTGAGGCATCCTGGGAATTGAAGGACTTTTTCTATTTAAACATGCATAGATTTCACCTTGCACTTTTACCTGTTCTTGTTCAGAGCAAGCATAAATGTTTTCTGAAAGTTGTTTTAGTTCTCATGCAGTTGTCAGCATTATTTTCTCAGACCTTGTTGGCATCCTCTTGTAGACATACTTTTGAAAACTTCCTCTCCCAACTAAGGTACTGGCTCTGGCAATTAGTTCAGTGTTTTGCAACTGCTGCTAGAACCAGAAACCCTGATCATATTCATATTTGTTGATAGGATCAGATCAAGGTAAAATCATGATAAAAATAATAAAATACCAAATGATTAATCATCAAGCAAAAACAGCAAACCCAACCGAGTAAAAGCAAAGGATTTCAAAGTAAAACATGAGGAAACAGCACAGACTTCATTTTCACATAAAGCAGTCAATGGTAAGCAGCATGCTGGTATATGCTGCCTGATTGCTGCTTCTTGGCTTGGGTTCAGGAACGGCTGCAGTAATCAGAAGATCATTAGAAATAAAAAGCTTAATATTGAGGCCAAAGTAGGGCTCCTGCTTTGTCACTCCATTAAGAAGCTGGAGTCCAAAGCTGGAGTTCAAAGTCCAGTCCTCACTTGATAGGGAGGGATAGCAGTCCTGCTGTAACAATATCACTAACTTTTTTCATCATGGTGAATTCCTGATTAATGGTAGGTGGCAGGAGAAGCATGGATGGAGAGATCTGGCTTAGTAATTTTCTGCAATTCCATTTCTGCAGTCGAACACAGCCTTTGTCTGGTACCTAAAAAATAAGTGACATAGTACCAGGAAGACATGCTGAGTAAGAAATTCCTGCAATATGACCGCCATTGGGGGGAAAAAAAGAGGTCTCCCTTCCTTTCTACCCCTTGTTTAAACTCTTGATGGTGGGGCAGCCAGAGAAGGCAATTTCTTAATCGATCCACTTCTTTGGGAACTGGTGGTGGTTGGTTTTGCTGTTAAAAATATCAAAAGATGATATCCATGCACCCCACTACTTTCTTTTTTTTAGCATTAAACTCAAGTTTGAGAAATGGTTGCACCTGATTGTGCCCCTTAGCTTTTAACATGGCACCTTCAGCTATTATTTCTATAGGGTTCTGTTTTCTAAAAGTGGTTAATGTTGCTGTCTTTTAACTGTCTGAGACTGCAATCCTATTCATAGTTACCTGTATTTCAGTTCCATTAAACTCATTGACTAGACATGTTCAAAACTGGGCTGTACAATCACAATTTGACTTGAGTAGAACTTCTCAACATGAAAGGGGGAAAGCAAAAGCAAAATATACTGCTGCATGTTAAGCTTTTTTTTTTTCTTTTAGTGTAATTCCTGTCATAGAATGATACAGTGTAGTTTCAGACTTCAGTGACCAGTATATAAGCTCCCTTTGTCTGTGTGTAGTCTGGAGGGTTTTGTATCTTTAATTTTATCTCTTCTACTTCTAATGGAGTAGCTCTCACTGTAAAGTTTAGTAATAATTCATTATGGAAATATCACAAGAGCTATGCAAGAATTTGGCCTTTGGAATTACTGTCAGTCTTGAGATGTAATTGCCATTGCAGTCCTCTCATTTGAGGACTGTGTTTGTTTTTTCAGTGATCTTTCATGTTAATTTTAAACTTCATCTTTTGAACAAACATGACCTTTGATTATACGAGCTTGAAATAGTTTTTCCTTAAATAGGTGAAATTTGAAAGCAGCAATTAACAACTTGACTGGAAAATATTTACCCTACGCCAGACAGGGTGTGGATATCTGGCTAACCTAACTCTTTCTCCTACTTCATCAAGAAACATCCAGTTATGCTATGCTGTGCAAATGGTGCACTGCCATGGCACTTCCATTCTGTTTAATTACTGTATTGGTGCCTTAGCATATTGTCTTGTCTGTGTTGTCAGAAGATTCTCTCTCTCTCTCATTCTCTCATATTCCTCCACGTAAGTGCCTAGTTTTTGCAGTTAAAGGCAGTATTGTATGAACATGTGTATATAGAATTTCCTCCTTTCCAGTCCTGTGGAACAAGATATGTTACACTGTTTTCTCTTAAAATAAAGCATTGTACAAAAAGACTTGGGAGGGAAAACCCACCTATTATTAAACTTTTCATCTTTTAAAATGAGATTTCTTGGTTCATTTCACGGAAACAAAAATGTTTGCTTCACTTCCCTTGGTGAGCTTCTGCTCAATTATGTTTCACTATTGAATTGGTATGTTTAATAGCTGTCATTCAGACTTTCTAGTGATATTAATAATGGAATGGGGTGACAGTTCAAAATTCACTTTGTGATAGTTCTTTGAATGTTCTCTTTCTGGTTTTTAACCTATATGTTATAATATGAAACAAGAAAAATGTTAAATTAAATAGGAATCTTTATTTCCTATCTTAGAAGTAGGAAACCTTCGCTTAACAGTGTTACCTATCCATGTGTGATTTTCTCAACTTACTCTTTAAATGTTGATAAATGTTACTATGGTGGTTAACTCTGACTTGTTAGAGAGAGGGAGGGAGTTTTAAAAAATCTGTGTTGAAAAGTTAAGAGCAGTGAAAAGTGGCTTTTCTAATAAAGGCACAAGTTGCTTATGTTACAGTTGGATTACTTTATAACCAATGGCATGGTTCATCCTAACTCTTACAAGATACTTTGACCTATTATGCTTGGGCTTAGGAATAGCATACCCCAAGTTGGTGTCTTGAGAGTGGCCTAATCATAGCAGTATTATACACAGAAAGAATTAACTTAAATCATGGTTTAAAATCATCAGCATTTAAAAAGTGCAAGAAACAAGACCAGCCAAGCTTCTTATTTGTAGTTCTTCATATGTTTCCTAAATAATGGTGCAAATCTGGCTGCTAGACCATGTTACTTTTATTTTTATCTATTTTATGCTTTCATTATTACAACATGACTTTGTATTATGTACCTTTTTATATTTTCTTCATTTATTTCAATTTATGGAAGAAATCTCTTCAAATATATCCATACAGGTTCTTATGATAGGAGTCATTGCCATTTAAGGTTGTGATATGACAATGTAAGAACCCTGAGTACTTGAACTTGATTTTTTGTTCTTCCTGGTGTTGGTTCATTCTGTTTCACTGTTTTTGCCAGCACCATCCTCACAAAAACAAAGCAGGAAACAAAACTGACATATTCATAACTCACAGATCAAAATTGGTTCTATTACTAGACAGAGTCGAATAGGTAAATTTCATCATGTCAGTAGTGTGAAAAAATGAGCAACAAATAAACCTTGTGGTTACGTAGCCCTCTTCTAAAAAGACTGCAAGGAAAATAATTGAAATTGGATGCAAAACCATCAGCCTGTCTTCCAAATCCTAAACCAGGATTAATCTTAACTGCCTTAACCATGATTTGTTCAATACAGGCTCCCCTCATTATTCATGGTATAAAGTTGGTTTGTTTCAAGAAGTCATACATAAGATTAACTAAATGTTTTCTCTAGGTCAGATGACATAAGAAGCTCTTGTCTCATAAAAATGGAAGTGAAAGTTTCCACTCTGCTTAAGGGAGAGGAGGAGGGAGGGAATGTAGGAGTCCAGTGGGATGAGGCCAGGCTCATTCCTGTTGTAATAACTCATGGTTTAGTGTGATCAACTTGATGCCATAAATGGTAGATTGCATTGAGTCAGTTTAGAGATTAACCGTAGGGGCAACAGGCTTCTACTGGGAATATTTGATATGTACCAAGGCATTTTTATGAGAAATATATTACATGCAATAAAATTTAAACAATCAATTACAATTAAAAACTGTTTAAATAAAATGACTTTAAAAATAGTTTCATCTACTTTTATCAACCCTGAAATAAGGTATATGAATTGGGCTCACATTCATGTCATTATGTACAGTTTATTACAAAATATTAGGCAGAAAGGATTACACTGGCCTGGTTTGCATGTAGCACAATAGCAACTATTTTTGGTCATTTAAGATGCAGTCTGATGCATGTTTAGACAGAGAAGTCCTACAGCTGATATTATTCAGTGGTAGACACTGAGGCATACAGAGTGCTAATTCACAGTTTCCTGCAGTTTCTCTTTTCCTCCTCTAAGTAAAAAACAGCAGCATTCAGTGTTTTCTTTCTGCTGCCTGTTCTAACTATGCCATGTGTGTCTATAGATGGCCGTTTGTCTTTTGAGGGCAACTTGTAGCCTCATTGAGGGTGATTGCAACTATGAGGAACGTGGGTTGTCCTCCAACTACGCAGGGTAGCCAGTTTTACAATGTCTTCTTTGGTCTCTCTATTTACATTCTTCAGGACTCATGGTAAAATTTGTTAAAATTCTACCAGTGACAAGGTCACAACAGTTATTGGGCGCCACTATTGCAAGCTGGATTCTGTAATCATCCCAACAATGGGCTACAATTGTATTAACACTTTTTAGTTTGATAAGACTATAAGTTCTGTCTGGTATTTAATGGCTAAGAACTGCTGCTTGGTGCGGAAATAGTATATATTAAGGTTATGATAAGTGAACTGTCAAATTACATTATTCAGCTGATGGTAAAATTACAGCCTTATATTTATCTCCTTCCTGAAAATACCCTTCTTACCAGGTCATTTAATTTTACATTATATTGAAGTTTATTTTACTCAGCATAAGCAATCAGTCTTAAAATAAGGACCTTTCTGATCATCATTGATAACAGACATTTAACCCTTGACTCTGTATGAGTTAACTTCTGATAATTCTGAGGAACCATGACCTATTTGCATGTTTGAATATGGGTACATTCACCTCCAAGGTGGTTGTTATTGGTGTCTCCCGGCTAGTTGTGGCCTCTTAGCTCTCATGCAATAAAAACAACAAAAGGAAATTAGTGGTCTCTCTGTAGAGAGGTTTAGAGTAAATCTTGATGGTGCAGGCAAATACAGTAACTCCACCCACAAGTTGTCACAAACTGTTTTCCCCAAGACTCCTTGAAAGCTCAACATAGTATTCACTACTGAAGAGAATATAGATATGGGTTGTATGTTGGCAGCTACAGTTTGTTACAAACTAATGATCAGATGTAACTGTTGAGTAAAGCAGTGCCAGAATGTTCTGAGCCTCAGGCATGTTTGCTGATTTTGTGGTGCATACCTAGAAAGCAAGCATATGTGTGCCTTATATCTGTCAGGTTGTGTTGTTTCTTTTGTATGCCTGTTTATAGAAGTATTTTCTAGTTTCTGTAAAGTCATACTTCTAGAACGTCTCCTTGCAACGTGAACATCTCTTTGGATCTATATCTGCCAAGATCCCAGATGCCCTTTGTGGTTTTAGGCCCTGTTTGCTCCTACTCACCTCTTAGCTCCTTTTCTTGTCAACCTTTGTGGCTTTGTCAGGCAGATAAAAAGTGGGGAGTGGCTCTGTTAAATTGTTGCCTGTATCCATCATAAGCATTTGTTCAACCACTTTCCACAGAGCCAAGAATGAACTCCTTCAGTCTATCTTAAAGCTTTTCCTATGGACCTTGATGTCTGGTTTGACTATCAATATTGCTTATCAGTTATGAATATGAGCAGCTTAATTTCAGCTCCCTCTAGCTTATTTTTAGTGCCATGATATGGACCATGGGGGTGTGAAGTAATCTTTTCTATATTCATATGCTCTTTCCCTCTCTGCTGAACAGGTTACACCAGCAGGCACATAAGAACAGGGCCATACTGAGTAGCCCTGCCCTAACAGCATCTACACCAAATGGCTCTGGTTCCAGCTACCCGTACATACAATGTGAATGCCGCAGGGGGAGCCTTCTCATGGATGTTCGTGGGAATGAAGGCTTCTGTGCAAGCAGGAACCAGAGAGTCCAGGCATGTAGGATATATGGAAATTTTTGGAGGTACAGCGGTATGCATTAAAGTCTTGAATCTGCAGGCATTTGGGTGGGTGCCTGGGGTGGAGAGTTATTTAGAGCATGTGATGGGTGAGAGCTACTAACTGTGACTACATCCCTGCTTGTGCATTTTGTATGTTTTTAAAAATGCCTGAATATGACTTATAAAATGGCAAACAGATTGATGTCCATCCTGGTTTAGGCAGCTATGGCTTTCCAGGGAAGAGAGCATGGTCACTTGACAGCTGTTTAACCAGCTAAACACTACTTATGTTCACCTGGGTATGTTGCTGCTAGACGCAAACAACTGAAGAAAGTGCCCTGCAGAAAATTGATGATGGAAGCTTAGTATGACCTGAAGGGTAGTTGCAGTTTTTATACCAGCTGGATGAATTCTTAATAGGTGCCTGTCAGCTGCCACTTCATCTCACCACTGCACCATAATCCTAGCATCTCTCTTGGCCCTTATGCCATAGCGATTGTGTGGCAGTGCTGTTCTGTATAGTCAAGGAAATGGTGCAGTTGCATATGCTCACTGTTCTGGTCTTGATGGGAGGCATTTCAGCAATGTTTTGCATACATTCTCAAGTCCTCTTTAATGTTAGAAAGCAGATGGAGTTTGAACAGTGAGTAGCTAGGCTATTCTCACCTGCTTACCACAGGAAAAAGGGTGCTGGTGTGATTAGCATCTGGCAGAAGGGAAATGTGATTTGCTATCTGTGTGATGACACTTGTTGTATTCCTTTGCGTGCACCGAACTGGCAAATAAGATAGTTCATTTATGTGTAAGTTGTAGTTAGAATAGGGTTAGTTTTAGAATACCATGTGAAATCAGCCAGTGTTGCTCTGCTGTTGGAAGCTTGGCTCCTCTTCCCTGTAAAGCTCTCCCAATCTATTCCAAACTGTTGGAGAAATAATCCAGAGCAGATGTGGGTGTGAGAGGGGCTGAGGGGGTGGATGGAGTAGAGGAATTGAAAGTTATGGAGGTCTTCATGTAATGTTGCTTTTGTCCTTTGGACATTGTAGTGACTTGATACATGAACATGTGGGAACAAAAATGACAAAACTGAAGCTGTCATACTCTGGGCACATCATGAGACGTTAAGACTTACTAGAGAAGATAGTCATGCTAAGGAAGGTCAAAGACAAAAGAAGAAAAGGAAGAACAAATAAGAGATTGAATCTGTAAAGGAAGCCACAGTGGGCCTTGAATTTACAACAGCTGAGCAAGACTGAAGGACAGAATGTTCTGGAGGGCTTTAATTCATAGGGTTGTCCTAAGTCAGAGAGGACTTGACAGAATATAGCAAAGATTTCAGGGATAATTATCTGTTCAGTGAAATTTCAATATGGGATTCTCAAGTGTTTGTCCCAGTAGCATCAGCATACTTATGAATGGGTAAAATTCTGTGTAGGTTACTGCATATACTGTATATGTGCACCTTAAGTTGTAGAGTTCTGTGTAGCATCTATTTACTGTAGGCCAAGCCTTCATGTCTTACATTCTACAAAGCTGATGGTTGTCTACCTACCTTGTATTGTGCCCTAACAGGTTCATGGAAACGCTTTCTTCTTATAGCCTCAGGCCAGTGATTTAAACAGAATATCTAGCCTTTGGTAGTCCTAAATTATGGAGTCTTCAGTAAGCATTCAGGAAAAAAAATATGAAGACAAGAAATGAATGTCCTGGTGTTATGCATACAGCAGAGCCATGGTTAAAGTTTCTGAATCAGGAATCTGCTAAATTTTCTAAAACATGTGGATTTATACTGTGCATTGTAAGTGGAGCAGTGTGTATGTGAATGAGGCATTTAACCATAACTAATTACTAGCTTTTCTTTTGACAAATATGTTAGCTCCTAATCAAGGGTATATTTTTTTTCAGCAAATATCTTCTGAACGAACACTTGAGTTGTCTTAAATTCAAACTAAATGCCACACGAAGGCTGTTAGCTGAAATTAAAGGGCAGCATGGGTTGTGGAGTTAGTGAAAAGCACTAGCTGTTAAGTTTAGATTAATTGGTGTGTGGCAGCATGAGCCGCTTTGTTCACTTTAAGTGAAGATGTTAAAGAGGAGCATTAATTCTCTCTGCCCCTTTATTGGTGAGTGAGCTCCATTATTGAGGGGAGCGAGTAGAATTTTTCATGGTCTGTTTCCTCCCTGTAGTTGTTGTTAACTACTTGATGATAGTATCATGCAGCCAACAGTGAACGCCTCCGAATTGCTTTGTACTGCCTTAACTTTTCTTACGTACATCAAGGGGAAAATAAATCCCTCTGTTTCTTGCGTAGGGCTTGTTTAAGGAACCAGTCATCTGTTCCAGGCCTCTAGACTCCACACATATAATTTGACAGGTGAGAGTAAGAATAGTGGTGATGCTGAAAGTAATGGCCTTACAGGACAGCATAAAAGCACAGTGCTGGTGGTGATGGTGTGAGGTGACATTAGAGGCCATCTGCTAGAAGTAATCATTTAACTAGTAGGGGTTTAGTGATGTGCATTTAACATGCAGCATCACTGAAACTGTTTCAATCCAGTCATTTTTGAGTCTCAAGAATTCTACACTAGTAAAGTGCCAAAGCATGTCCCTATTGAATACCCAGTCTGACTTTATTTTCATATGGAACTGCTTTCGTTTTTGTTTTGTGGGATACTGCAAGTTTAGATTCTACGTTAATAGCCATTTAAATAATCCCTTTTTGGCTTAGCAAGGAGTACTGGCAAATTCTTACTTTTCTTCATGTTACTTCATGAGTGCTCTGTACATTGGGACTAACAAACAACAATAGCTGTAAGTAGTCTAAAAGCCCACAGCACCCTAGAGAATGTTGCAGCCACATGGCTATGTTCCTATGCTCCATCTTGTAACACAAATATGTTTCACATTGTAGCCAAGGGAGAAATTGACTAGTCAATGTACTTCTTCATATGACTAATGAACACATTGGTGAACGAATGGAAGGGAGTAGTTAAAAGTGAAACATTCCTTCAAGTCCAGTGCAAGTGGAAATAGTGGCTTGGTAAGGAAGAACGTACAGTAATACTCCCTAGGAAAATGGTTGTGCTAGAATTTTGACTGCATATTCTGCTCTTAATTGTATCATCAAACTTCTGCCAGATACAGTAATGACTGCTAACATTGTCTAGGATCCGCAAATGCACTCAGGAGCTCACTGCTGGTCTGTGTTTTGCATTCTGTGACATCCTCACCCTATTTTATTTAAGGTATTTCATCTACATTCTTCACCGTGAGTGCACCCAGATGAATAGAACAGACAGCCCTGGTGTCAGGTTTGCAGAGTAAAACACATTACACAAAAGGAAATATGAATGGGGAGAGAAAAGGAAAAAAAAAAAACAATCACCACTGCTTAATATATTATGTTCTTATAATAATAGTCTCTGATGGAAATGGGCTGCATACAGTTCAAAACTGGAGTCTCCAAATCTTGCATTGAACCTTGGAGACACTTGGAAAGTAGCAAGGCATGATGCTAAAAGGATATGCCCTGTGCTCCAACCCAGCATGGAGCTGGGGCTAGAGAGATCATACTGATGAGCCTTTTCTTGGAATGTCTCAGGAAGTCAGTTTGATACCACAGATAAAATGCATGGTTAAGCAGTAAGCACACATTTTAGTTGGTCAGCAAAACCAACTGAACATGATAGGGGCATATGAAATCTTGAACACTGTTCAGAGACTGAATAATTGACAAGCATAATTGGCAAACACACCCTCTTAAAACTAGAACTTGGGGGTCCCCCGATGAAACAGACTGGCAGTGTATTCAAGACTCTCAACTAGAAATACTTCTTTCATATTAACTTGTAGAATTCATTTCCCTGAAAAATGTAATGATCGCCAAAAGCATGTAATGCTTTAAAAGGGATTAGGCATGGCACATAAAGCAATTAACTGCTATTACTCATGACAGCTAGATGAAGGCTCCGCGTTCACCTCAAAGTGCCAGATTCTGGAAAGAAAGAGTAGAAGGTGTCCACTCTCATACTTGGTTTCTGAGAAAGTGCTAGAGGCATCTGGCTGACTGTTGTTAGTGACAGAGTGCTAAGCTAAATGGACTCTGTTCTGATCTGGCAAGATATCTCTTAATCTTCCTAACTCATTGGGGACGTTCCAAAGGTGCCTGCGTGGTTTCTGGAGCGAAACTGTTAAGACTACTAGGTGGACTACTTGGTCTACTCCATCACTGCAGTTCATAGGTTAACATAATCCCTCTTATGATATACATTAATTGTACATACACTGAACATGTGGTGTGGGGTGGCATAGTGGAGTTAAGTTCAGTTTCCTGCACTATGTATAGTCACTTATAGGTCTGGAAAGCTCTCTTACATATTCAGGAACCCTGCCTGTTCAGGATTATTACCAGTTTTACATGCAGAAGCCATGTACACAGAAGAAAATGTGAAGAGGACTTTACTGCTACAGCTAACATAGTAACCCATCTTGAAGACTTATAAAGAATTGGTGTGTTGATTTGTGGTTTTTTCTTGAGCAGAGTTTCACCGTTCCTGAATATACATAAAACGAACATAACCTTATCGCTTCTGTTCTCTCCACCTCCCAAAAAATTAAGTCCAGCTAGTTCAATCTTCCTTTGATCTGAATAGAATACTGTCCAACAGCTTTCAGTAATCAAAATAAAGCTGCTTCTAGGCAGATAACAGTGTAATGCTATACATATATCATAGTATTCAATGGTGCTTGCTCTTAAAGCTTGCATAGGATTGCAACCTAAGTTGTTTATTTGCATAAAGGTTCACATTTCCACAATATGTAAGTGGATCAAACTTGCTGGCATGAAGTATGAAGGCAGAATGTACATGTTTAAATCCTGAATTTCAGTAATGATATCCATTTCACTTCTCTGATGCATGGAATAAGTCATATGCTTTGCTGAATTCCTTTCAGCCCAGTATAGCTCACGTTTTGATTAGAGATGGGCAAAACTAAAGGGTTTAATTCATTTTGCTTTTGCTTCTGAATATAGTAAGAAACATTGACTTCAACAGTATAGAATTTCACTTCTTTCCCATATGATTTCTTTTCTTCCTTACATGTCCATTGCCTTTTTTTTTCCTCAGATGCAGTTTCATATTCCCATGGATTAATTTTTAGAATGGGTGTTGTCTTTGAATGTTGGGAAGAAGGTGGAATAAAACAATTGTGACAGTTGACTTGTGGGGCAACCAGTAAATAAAACAAGCTTACAAAATGGTTGGTTTCAATTGTTCTTCACTGCTGCTGTGGCAAGGTTAGGAACCTCTGGCCCGTGAGCCTGATTCAGGTTGTGGAGGTTCCCAATCTGGCCCATAGAGACATGAGTACCCACTAGGGGTCTTTCCCCAAGTTCTCCTGCCAGCCCTGGTGACTATCAGGGACTTGATGAGGAATATGGGGGAGGAATCCCCTTGTTATCTCCTGTCAGAGATTGGACGTAACAAGTGGAATGGGTGTGCTGCACCACGCCACTCATCCAGCACTCACAGGAGCTCTCGAAAGAAACAGGTGTAAGCACTGCCCTGCTTCATTTGACTTCTTACTTCCCCCAGGCAGGCATGTGGTTTTGCAACTTGTTGCCCTGGGCTGGTGGGGCCTTCCAGTTACCCTTTATAGGAATATATTTAATTTAGAAGATAAAATCTGAACAATTCTGCGGTATAAAACTCTCGGAATGAAGCATACTGTTGTAAGGGATGTTCTGACAAGTGTAGGCTCTAGCCAAACTTCCATTCTCCGGTGCATGAAAAGGGTTTTGAAAAAGTGGAGTTTTTTTTCCTAACATACAGCACATTTGCCACTTAGTAAATTGGCCCTCTGTATTGGCATTCCATGGTAGGTGACACTGAGTAGGGAAAATAAAAGCCTTATCCAGAATTTCACCCCCATGTAATTAGTGATACATGAAGGGACAAGGTTGTTGGCCCTGTCTGCTCAGTCATGTCCTCACTGCCTGTCAATGGAGGCCTCTTGTGTGCTGTGGGTGAGAGTCTGTCATGCGTATCCTTTTCTACTTGAGAATGCATCTTGCACAATCTCAAAACTGAAAATTAAGGTTCTGAATTGTGGAGACAGCCCACAAAAGTAGAGGAGGTCCATGCTGCAAACGTAACCCCTCCAATACGTGGAGAGCGGTGGGGACAGGTGATGAGGATGCCACAGAGCAGTGCTTCTCAACAATGGTACCTCTGGCAATAAACGTGAAGGGTTCCCCAAAGTACCACCTGCAAAACTTTTGTTCCTGTTTTTTTCCTTAAATCTACATGAAACAGATCACACATAACAATGATTACATATGCAATGCATACAACTTTTTAGCAATTGTGCATAGACTTCAACAAAAATGGACCAAATGTCCAAATAATTAAGCATTTGAAGGTGGCATCTATATGTTCTCTCTTCAAACACATAAAGTGCCATAAAGTCCTCGGTACGTTGTGTATTGAAGGTGAGTGCATTGTTGTAATATATCAATCTTTTAGTTGTGAGAAGGGCACAGTCATTTGTGCTGACCATTTGTTAATTTCCATGAAGCAAGTACATGATTTAGAAGTGTTTATATCCATGAATATTAAAAGATGTTCCAGTACAGAGAGCCTTTGGCTATGGGGTGGCATACAAATGTGATAAATAAATACAATAAATACAAATTTTTCCATATGATAACCTCCTCCCCAAAAGAATTGCCATTGCCAGAATATATGTTTAAATGCACCATTATCTGTATTGCACCACCAGTAATTGGCCAACTTAGACAATCCCTTGTTAAAGGGTTCAGTAGACATGAAACAAAAGTTCTTGCTGATCATTTGCAGTCTAAGATCTATAGATGCAGCAGGTAGGCTCCAAAGTATTTTCCACTGATTAGGCATAAGGTGGTGGGGCCTGCAGCAGATCTTTAAATTACTAAGTGGGTTCACAGGCTCAAAACAGTCGGTGACCCTGTCATACAGGTTTGGGCTCTCCCTCTTGTGTGATGTTATTTGCAAGTGGATTGAAGTTCTTAGTAGGGCTATAGAATTGCACAGTTAAGGTGTAGTCCTAGGCATGCATGTTCTTTTATGGAACAGCTTGTCTTTCTTACTTTCCCCTATAGTTTTTAATGCATTGTTTTAATTCTTTTATCTCTTATAGCATTGTATTGTCTACCTATCTGGAATTTGTTTACATATTTGTTTATTTATTTAAAACATTTTTATGCTGCACCCATCGCAACAAAGCCTCGGGGTGGCTCACAACAAGAACAAAATTATACAATAAAAATATTAAAACCCAGTGCATCTCGGCTTAAAAGATTTAAAATCCTACAAATAACCAATAAATTAACACTTAAAATAAGTTTTAAATAAAAAGGTCTTAGCCTGGTGCCGAAAAACAAATAACGATGGCGCCAGGCAGACCTCTCTGGGGAGCGCATTCCATAGGTGGGGCGCCACCGCAGAGAAGGCCCTCCTCTGGGTACTCATCCTCCTAATATCATTCACAGAGGGTTCCCAGAGAAGGCATCTGTTGCTGATCTCAAGGGGCAGGAGGGCATATATGGGCACAAGCGTTCCTTTAGATACCCAGGACCCAAGCCGTTACATATGGCGTTGTAAACAAATATGGTAAATAACAAATAGCTTTTAGGACTTCAGTTCAGATTTCTATTCTCAGTATGTTTATACCAAGATGCAAATATTTGTAGTTATCAGAGAGACTTTGTTAATAAAAACTTTTGCTGTGCCATTAGTAGGTATTTCTTTGCAAGAAGCTATTATTACAGTTATCTCTATGCAGTGTGGTGAAGGGAGATGGGTATGGTTAGGTTCTTTTGATTGCAAGGTGTAAATAACATGTTTTCGTCATCTTCTCTTTCTTATTGCAATATATGAACATGCACATCTCTGCCGCATGTCTTTGCATGATTCTGTTCTTTTAGTATTGAGGGAGAACATCTCTAGGTATTTCTGTAGCACAGCTTTTTCTTTTGCACTGGAAAAAATTGTCTTTAAATTTAGAGTTGTGTGTAGTCTCTTCCCTGCTTGCTGAGGCTAAAGAGGAATTGTCTTTGGTGGCTAACTGAATGGGAATAGCACCATTTAGGCTGCTGCATCAGTTTAAGTTTTCTTGTCTGGATATGCTGTTGTAGATACACAGAGTATACAGGCTCTTCCCTTCAAATTTATCAGTTTACATCAAGAAAATGTGATTAGGTAATTATGGTGCCTTGCAGATGTAATCATGCTCATTTGACTTTTCTGCATTTGGTGTGCTGCAACCTAAAATTGAAATTGATTTAATATGCACTGTTTACACTTGATGTACACAAGATACAAAACAGCACCTTTCTAGTCTTACCATATATTCACAGTCAAATTGAGATCTGGCATTTGACTGGACCATCTCAAAAGAATTAGGTTGTGTTTTTTTTTTTTTTTTTTTAAAAACCTCTCCAGTGTTAGCTTGACTGTGCATTTATGGTTATTGTCCTGCTGGAAGATGAGCCTCTACCTCGATCCTAGGTCCCTTACAAACTAGAATAGGTTTTTTTCTAGAATTGCCCTGAATTTGGCTTTATTTCAGCCTAGTAGTTTCCCAGTACCTACTAAGGAAAAGCATTGCTGGTTTTGAGCCACTCCCAACATTTTGCAGGAAGGCCAAAAAGTGCAGTTTTGCTCTCACCAGACCAGAGAACCTTTACGCCACACACTTGCTATGCCTAATACATGCAAAATGGCTTTCATATGTTCCCCTTCCCCCAACAAAGGCTCCCTCAGAGTTACCATTGGCCTCTTGTCTGCTTCCCTAACTAATTCTCTTCTTACGCAGTCACTCAGATTTGGTGGACACCCTTTACTAGGCTGAGTTGCAGCTGAGCTGTATTCTTTCATTTTGTAGTACAAGGTAGTCCCCTGGTTAAGAACAAGTTTCATTCCTGAGAACGCCCTTAAGTCAAATTTGTATGCAAGTTTGATCACATGAGTAAGCCAAATGGTTGACCTTTCTGTGCATCTAAAACACTGAAAAAACACTTCCATATTCACTGAAACATCTTAAACACAATACAGCTTTGTAATAATGGTAATAATAATACAGTAATAATAAAATGTGTAGATACTGAAGAGAGAGAGAATCTGTATGCATGTGTGCATGTGTATAGGTGTACAGTATAAAAAAAGAAAAGAAAAACTGTTCTTAAAATAGTTTAGAACATTCTTGAGTTAACATTAAGCCTAACATTAGATGGTGATGGTGATGGTGGGGAATAGGGTGCTGGAGAGCAAGAGATTAATTGTGCTGCTGGAACAGGGTAGTGGGTTTCTCCAGGAATTTAGGGTCTGGACACTTTGGAATGAGAAGCCATGAATACCATGTCTCTAGGGAATTATGCAGCCACTGATAGACGCATCACTAAAGACATTGTGTAGTTCCCTAGAGATAGCTGTGACTGTCTCTGGTGAAAAGCTGTGAATAGCTCTAGAAAAGCTCTAGAGAAAAGCCATTCATATCTCTAGGGAACTACATAACCACTGATGACTCCTTGCCAAATACATTGCATAGTTCCCTAGAGATATTCACAACTTTTTTGCTAAAGATATTCATATAGGGTTTATGGCAGTCCGCAGGTTTTGTAAGTACAGGTTGTTCATAACCCAGATGTTTGTAACCTGGGGACTACCTGTATTGGATTTCACAGTGTTCTTAGGGAACTTTATACTTTGAGATTTATTTATGTAACTTAGATGTGATTGGTGCATCTGCACAAATTATGCTAGCTGCTTGATCTTCATGATGTTCTTTGTTTAGATATGGTCTCAAACTGTGTGGCCTACCAGAAACAAGTTACACAGACGGACTCCATTCAGCCACTTATGCTATTCTGGAGGCGATTGGCTGCCCCAGAGCTTATTTAGCTATGTCACAACAAAGGGGTGGGGGGGGATACTTAGGCAATCACCCAGTGCCAGTTAGTTCCTGTTTGTGTAAATTTGTGTTGGAATAGAATTAATTTGAACTTTCCTATGTACATCATTTATTTGTTTATTTACTTACTTACATTTATTGGCCACCTATAATTGCTGAGGCCTTGTTAGTCATGTGGTTGCATTGCCCCTTAAATACATTTCAATTCCAGATTCTGACACCACAGCAGCAGGAAAGTTAGAAAGGGATGCTTCTGCAAGGCACTCTATTGAATGCTTCGCAGATGTTCACTGTTTGCAACTGAGTTTTTCCATCTGCAGGTGTTCCTCTTTTTAATTCTGTGAAGATGGTTACATCCTAACATGCAGCTCTGTGTACATGACACTTCCTTCCTTCTAAAATGAATGGGCTAGTCTGTAAACACAGAAGCTTGGTCTGTGTACACTACAATGCACATGTAGGATTTCCGGTCAGGAAACTTTTAAAATCTGTAGACATTATAATGCTTTGCATTTAATGTCGCATTATCATCTGTTGAAAGTGTATGGAAAAAGCTTCTGTGTTCCTGCGAATGAAACCATCCCGCGCTATCTTTCTAGGAGTTGATTGGTTATTTGATCAACTAGTGCAACCAGTTTCACAACACTGCTGTTCAAAGAAGGGGAGACTTCACATTGTCCTGGAAATAAGCAGGGTGTTGCCTCTTGAAGGAAACAGCTATGTAAAGACACTTTGCTCTTAAAAAAAACTGTTGACAGAAGCTAGCTGTTTAGCAAGCTAAGTATTTGGGTTTGTGGCTACTTGAAATAATCAAAAGACTTTAAATGAAACTCATGACTTACTGAAAAAACAGAAGTGGCCTAGTTGCTGCAGCAACAGATGTGGGCATATCTCCTGTCTAAAAGCACAGCATGCTGGAGATGATCTAAAATCACCTTTTTCTATAAATAATATGTCCAGCAGGCAGTGATATAGAGCTATTGCTTTTTATTAAACACTTCATAATTTTCAGTTTGTTGATTGGTGGTTTTCCTGGCTAATAAAAAGTCACACTAACAAACAGTAGTTTTTTCCACTTAAAGAATATACAGTTTAATAAACAAAATATTACTTGTGGAAGGAAAGGCTGTCTTAAATACTGTCCCTAAAAAACTGGATCCACAAGCTAATGACCTCTATTTGCTAGTCTTCCAGGTGCCACAGGGCTCTTTGTTGAATTAAGAGAAAATTAACAGTTCCCAGTATTTTAAACAGAATCCAAAACTAGAATCCAGGATAGTATCATGTGGCAGCTTTTCTTAATTGTTATATGATATTTGGAGTAATGGGGCCAAGATCAGATCTTAAAAATCAGGCATGGCCCTCTCTGTTTTGCCTGAATCAGTGTCCTTAATGAATGTGAGGATGGGGAGTGGGACAGAGAAATGGAGCGGAGGCTTGGGAAAAGGTCTAGAACTCAGTCCTTCCTTCCCTTTCCAGTTAGCTTGAATAGACTCCTTTTACTTAACTTTGTGATTGGCTCATCATTGCCCAAAATGAGCTAATTCAGAATTCACCAACATCCTGGACAGTTCATCCTTAAAATAACTGAAATGGGTTTTCAGCAGTGCAGTTTCATGTTGAGGTGGTGGTGGTTAGCAGCAAGGACGTAATAGTTTGGCTCCTGGGTCATGGAAGGGACTCTACCCCAGTTGAGGCCCCAACTGCAGGAAGCAGGGTGGAGGGGGAGGTGATGTTTGCTGATTTCCTCCCTTCCCCTTCAGCCCCAAGTCTTACTTCATGCTGTTCCTCAATTATCTACAGTAGAATTTAGAGGGCCAAGAGGTTGCAGGGGAGGAGGGATCAACAAAAACTTGTGTCTACCACCTTCTAGCAGCAGTTATTCTGTAACTGAAACTCCACTTACAAGGATCCAAATCCCTGTGTTTACTCTGGCGTGCATATAATGTGTTGCACTTCATAAAACCTGAAGGAACTCGGTTTTAACTTCAGCCCTGTCAGTGTTCATACTATGATTCTGCTTTGTATATTTAAAGCAAGTGTTTCAAGTCATTTCACTATATTTCTTTTTGACATTAGTTGCTTTTCATTTGCATCTCAAGCAATTAGCTTGAGAAAACTCAACAAGCTTATTGGCAGTGTAGAAATTTCAGCTATTTGTCATTTAAAACATTTTATTTAATATTTCTTTTTAGATTGAACTTGTTTTGGTGCTGGCTTTTGTTTTATTGGTTGTTATTAGTTTATTTCCTCCTTTTCTATGTATTTGTTGTATTTATATTGTATTTTAATCCTATTTGTTAATGGTTTTGGTTCGCTATTGTTTTTATTTTTGTTTGTATTTTATATTGCAATGTGAGCTGCCCAGAGAGCCTTCGGCTATGGGACAGCAAACAAATGCAATAAATAAATAATAAAAAGAATGTAAGGAGTTAAGCATTGTTAGTTTTGCCTTTGGGTAGTAAGTATTGATTCTATCGCCATTTGCAAGTAGTATTCAAAACATCTTTGCCACCTTCCTATTCCCTTAAGTTCCACCCTGTCTTCTCTTAGCTCTGCTTCCATGTATGTTGTATTTCCTCTGCTTCTGTACATTTCATGCAAGTTGTTTTTGGAAGTGGGAGGGGAGAATATAACACATTCTGAAGTGCTACAGGATTCAACAAGAGAATTCAGCAAAGTTTGCTCCGTAGAAAAGGTTTTATCATTGCCATCTCAATTCTTGTGGTAATTCCCAGTGAGCAAGAAAGAGGGCAGCAAGTAAGATGATATTTATTTGAACTGGTCGGTGCTTAAGAGTTTGAAGCAAGCTTTTTTCATGTATACAGACAAAAAAACTAGATTTTTCTCAAGAGAAAATTAAGTGAAAAGGGAAACTGATGCTTCATTGCTAGTGTGACGATTACATCACTATGTCTGCAACATTTCAGAACAAAGGAAAAGTAAATCAGTGGTGAAATGATCATCTATCCACTGCTGTACTAATGGAACAGCCAGTCCTTTTTAAGAGTGTAAGTCCCTAATGCTGAATGTTTATTTGAGGCCCCTGCCTTTTTACACCACTTTGTCTCAATATCATTTTTCTCCTCAAATGAGGGATAAAAAAGTTTAAATATGCATATGATACTTTCAAAAATGATATTTGATATTTTAAGATTTTATGTCTCTAAAATGGAAAGAAAAAGCAAATTACTGTAATACATACTGTTGCAGCATATGTCAGTCATTTTGTATATGGAAATCTACTGTTTCGTGATTTCTTTACTAATAGAAACATCAGTAAGGGTAAAGGAAATGGTTAAATATGGCAAAAGTAGCGATTATCATTCTTCTCCTTTATTTTCTAGTTGGCAACAGATTCAGATATGCAGTTATCATAATTTACTGATGTGCCTTTCTCTTGGCAGCCCCACATTCAAAGGGTTGTAAAGATATTATGAAGGCACTATTCCACCTGTCAGTGACAGCATGGAAAATAAAGTGTCTGAAGAATATGACAGAACAAATGCACTGATAACTCTGCCTCATTTTTAGGCATATTCAGAAGGATCAACACTCAACAGCTCCCAGCTCAGTTATTGTTCTGTTGTGTCCCAGATTCAGAATGAATTCAAACTGATGAACAGGCCTCACTTGGTTGTCTTTAGCCATTTTGAAGCTAAACTCTCAAGAAGAGGCAGGTGCTACTGGCCAGAAAGAACCCAAGCAAGACCAAAGTCAAACACAACTCAGGCCAAAATTGATTATAATGATCTCAGCCAATGTATCTAAGTTGTCCATTTGAATGCGCCCAACAAAGATAAAAAGGAAGGGGTGAAAAGGGCCAGTTTCTAGTTTTGCTGCTATAGTGAGAGTCACTGGTTCTACAGCATGAAGTCTTAAGGGATAATGAACTTAGCACCAACTACAATGTGTGATTCTAAGGTGTGTCTTTAGTTAATTTATGCCAAAAGGACATTGCCAAACTGTAGTTGGATTTGTTTTTGTGATCCTCCCCTCCCATTAAGCTCAGTTTAAGATTCTGCAGAATTAAACTTGGCAGTTATTGATGTTTCAATCAGTGTTGATTATCAGCATTGATGTATCCCCTGTATGTGTGAAGCCTGGGGCGGTCCCTAGCACCCCCAGTTAGTATGAGCAGATGAAGAGGGGTACACTTTAATTCTTAGCCTTTATACATGTAGTTGTTAGGAAATAACTCTGTGGAGGATTGCTCTGAATCAGACTTTCTTCAGTGCCTTGTGATAAGATCTGCAAGTCTTTTCTAGCTGACATAAAATAAGCATTGAGTGAAGTCTTTTTTAAAAATTTAAAGTTATTTTTTTCCCTAGGAGCAAAGATGTGCTCAGAAGTAGGCTTAAACTTGTCTCTAGATCTGTAGCTTTGGTATTGGATTTCAGAAGCAAGCCAATTTCCTTGCATACCTATTCCTGAAGTGACCAGTGCCAGAAAAACCTGATAGCTCCTTTAGAACAAATGCTAATGTTGATCATGAAAAAGATACTGTTGAGGGATTATAACAAAATATGTGTAACCAGTTGACTTAATACTTTATGCCTAGGCTAGAAAAGCAATAAAACAAAAGTATAGTTGTTGGGAA
Organism: Varanus komodoensis; assembly: GCF_004798865.1. Taxonomy (NCBI): domain Eukaryota; kingdom Metazoa; phylum Chordata; class Lepidosauria; order Squamata; family Varanidae; genus Varanus; species Varanus komodoensis. The sequence goes on along the minus strand of NW_025336345.1, from coordinate 3,263,558 downwards.
GGATGTCAGAGAACATACAGAGCAAAATTGGAACACCTAATGAACAGAACTTGAGATTGTAATAGTACTTGAGAGCAGTTTATCACTGGCCTGGTTGGCCAATCAAAGTCTGGATTAATAATCAAAGAAATCAGACCATGCTGCCAATGTTTTTTTCTTCACGGGAATTGCAGAACAAACTAGGAAGCTGCAGGTTGCCATAGCGTAGTTTGGAGGTTGTAGGAAGCTATTGTGTCCTGATTTGTTTCATCACTTATGCAAAGGATTGTGGTATATTGTTTAAGAGTGCAGGACTGGAACTCAGGAGATCTGTGTTCTAGTCTTCGCTCAGCTATGCAGCTCATTGAGTGACTTTGGGCCAGTCACAGACTCTCAACCTAGCCTACCTTGTTGTGAGGATATGATTGGGAGGAGGAGAATTATGTAAACTGCCTTGAGTTCCATGAAAGGAAAGAAGTGCGATATAAATACAATGAATATAGAGAAAGGAAGAAAAGAGAGGCTACATTTGATCGCATGAAGCTTGTAGACAGATCCTGGAAAGAAAATAAAAAGTCTTAACCTGGTCACTGCAAAGGAAAGAATTTGAAAATAAGTGGAGCAATAATATATAGTCTGAAGAGATATAGGGAAATCAGGAGAACTTCCATGGATATTAATGTGGAGTGTTGGCATAAAAATTCATCACTATAAATTTATATAAACTATTATCTAAAGTTGGTGTTACCTGTGAATAGGGACTTTCAGACCTTTTCTCAATATTTCAGTTCTTTTCAGAAATGGGAGATATGATGGTATTGGAAGTGACCATAATTATGGGAGAGATGGACCGTAAGAAATGGGAGATATGATGGTATTTGAGGTAGCCATTCATTGGTGACTGTAATTATGCTAATACTGTGCTAGAATAATTCAATCTGTACAGGATTTACATACCACTTATTTACGAAGGGCTGTAGCACTGCTTTAGGTAAGAAGGATTACTGTAGCATTTAGCTGATTTCATAAACATTGAAAAATTAGCATGGTGTAGTGAGCTATAAATGCTAAAGAACATTAAACAGCCCCAAATATTTCATGTACCAGCCCAAGGAAGAAAGAAGTTGGAGTCAAGCCCTTATGATGCTCAGCGTTTTTGTCTGCTTCAATAGTCAGTATTTTCTTTCATGAACGCACTCGGCTCCTTCCTCCAATACTTGAAGTTGCTGATGCTGTAAAGCAATGTCTCCTATAGTCTTAGTATTCAGCTTATGCTTCTCACACACCATCAATATGCCAAATACTGGCGCTTTCAAAAACCTTCTTTGTCAAGCTGTGCCACTGGTAGTCAGGCAGTGTGACATAATCACATGCTCTTGATCTTCTTAAGGAAGCTTGGTGTAATCTCTAATGGAGCTCTACCAAGACAGCCCATTAACAGCTATCAAGCAGCCAATATATTCATCATTTAAGAATGGTCATTGAACAGCTTAGTTTTATATGAGGGTCAAGTATTTGGAACATGAAATTATATTTGTATTCATCTTTATTGGCAAATTCATGCTGGATAGATATTTGTAAGGGACTCCCAGGTAATAAGTGGTGGTATCTCTTACATTCCTGAAAATATTGTGACTAGGAGCTTGAAGTTCCAGGCATACAGCTTTGTTATAGTTCCTCTAAGTGGCATCTGCTGTTGCAGTACATCCTCATCCCTTTAACAGGAGTGCACATGTTAAGGCTTTCAGACAGACCAAATTAAGGTTTGGTTTGCACTAACCATAATTTAACTATGCTATAACTCTCAGAATGTGGACATCATGAACTATGGTTTGTTTAGAACTGTCCAGTCTTCTGAAGCATGAAAAAGGAACTGAAGGGAGGAGGAACACGTGTTCCTGAACTTTGGGTAGGCGTGTTCATATAGTGGGAGTGCATGATTACATCTGAACCGGTTTTCAGTTGTTAGAAGCAAGTCACTGAGTTTTGCATTGCTTTTATTCAGGCCTGATGTACACTGAACACACATTTGTTGATGTGATAAACTGTAGTAGTACTGGCTGGCTATGAACTATAGAAGGCACTACCATCAGCTTCTTTAAGTACAATGTTGGTAGCATTTTCTTGGTCTTGTGCTTCCCTGGAAAACCCACTATGACTGCAATCAGTATTTGCATTTTGCTGGTTTAGTGAAACTTGTGTTACCATTAGTACTGAATAGGAAATTAGTCTGGATTTGCCCCAATGTGTGGGCATCACAAAATCTTTGAAAGATAGAAAAATGCCATGGTTTTATTGCCATGTTAATTCCGAAAGCATGTGTGTTAATAGAAGTCAGGGTCAGATGGCCTTATCCTGTGTCTGGAAAGTTATTTCCAGTATCCCTAGTACCATCTTTATTTTTCAGTTATCTGGAATATCTAAAGTTACTGTTTGTCATACTTAATAGGAAGGTGCTCAGAACACTGGATTTGTTAGAATCTGAATTATGATCTGGCCATAATCAAAGCACAGTATCTCTTAGCTTTTGACTGACTTGAAGGCTCCCTTATGCATAATAAATATTTAAATAAATAAAGTGTAGAATGTGATGCAGCTCTGAACAAGCATGAAAGAATTACAGAACGATACTCAAATTCACAGCATTCACTAGTGCAGAATTCAACCTTCTGAAAATTAGTTTTAATTTGGGGAAAAAACCATTTCTACTCATTGCAGTTAATGAAGGTAATTTTTTAAAAAGCAAAGTGCTTGCTGAAATAAAAATAGAAAGTCTAAGTAAGATTCCCATTGGCCCAGGATAGAACATCAGTGTTCTTTATAGCATCTTGATGTTGCTATAAGCAGCATAAAAATGAGAAATTGCACAAACAAATAATGCAGAATAAATGATACAGAAATTCTACATAGTGATATGATAGTGAAATTGGTTAGATTTCTCTAATTGCAGAATTTGGTAGTACATAGATTTAGGTTAATTTCATGCCTATTTCTTGATTGCAGGCTAGAAGTGCCTGGACTACAGCCTACTTAATCATGACCCTGTCGCTGTGCCAGTGATGTGGAGTGTGCACTCTGCTTTAAAATACTGTGCCCCATTTTCTTGTAAGTTAGTACAGGCTCAGTGTAGGGCATTGTATATGAAAAGCTGCAGCTGCTGCAATGAACCAGTTAGTCTCTGAGGTGTCACAGCACATCTTGTCTTTAAAAAGTTTGTTAGTTGTTCACCTGATATGGAATGCTCCACAAGAATTTGCCCTGCAATATAATTCATGCTGTACTAAGGTTAAAGTGACAAAAAACAGTGCATGGGAAGATTGCAGACTTGAAAGGAAAAGAATCAAAAGAGCTAAACTGTTGAAAGGACAAAGTTCACTTTCTTGATCTGTTTCATTCTCTATTCATTGGTGAAAATGAGTTACAATGGACAGGAAAGATCAATCTGATGGGATTTTTCCCCTCAGCCAAATAACTGTTAAAACTTCACCAGCAGGAGGCAACTTCCTCCCTTACAATACAGGAAGCTAGCCCTTTGTGGCCTTTAAATATCTCTAGCCAAAAAAAAAAAAAAGCTTTAATTAAAGGACTATCTAAAAGACCTCACCTTTGTACTTAATCTTTCAAACTTCTGTAAGCCAATCTGACAAATGTGGAAGCTCTCAAAGACTGATTCCATAACCTTGCTTTAAAGAAAAACTCTTCATTAAGAATGCAGAGTTTCCAGTGCTGTGTGCCTGAGACCAGAAGAAAACCTGTGTTCTCAATCTTCAGCTGTTCTGAAAGGCTAGAAAAGGGGGTTCTGTGTAATGGGTTATCTTGTTTTCTTGTTGCATTTTTAGCCACAAAAGTTGTGAGGAACAGGAAATAGCTTTTATAGTTCCTTCCTCCTCCAAGTTGTAAGTCATCTGTAGACATCAGGATGTTTTTCTTGGCTTATTACTTTCTCTTCGATTTCTCCTGCACATCTGCCACATGCATTTTTTAAAAAGTAAACTTACAAAGCTGAAAATGAAAATCAGATTCTTTAAAGAGTGGCATTTTTGTACTGTAGTGCCTAGTGGTTTTTTGGTCTGGTGGCAGCCATACTGAAAGATAACTTTGCAACACATTCACAGTAATGAATGAGACTTTGAAATCTGTAGGCTTGACAAATGCAATTTGCACATATGCATCCTTTTTATTATTCTATGCATTCCCTGGTATGCGCAAGGGTAAGCAAACCGGTGTCTTCTAGATGTCATGGATGACAACTCTTATAAGCCCAGCTAGTGTAACCAGTGCTTGGCATTAAGGGAATTGCCATTCAAAGCATCTGGAAGGCACTAAGTTGCCTACCCTAATGTAGGCACTTTCACAAGAAGTGTAAACTGGGCAGAATATGGCGATATTATATGATCTTGGTTCATGTCAGTTTTCCTTGCACAGTCCCTGCCACAAAAATGTGTCTTAACAGCTGGAAAATCAGTAGCTGCCTCCCTCTTTTGAAGTATGTTGACACCATTGAACCAAATTGAACACACAATCATAGCAATTTATTTATTTATGAAAAAAAATTGTACTGTTCATTCATTCATGCTGGCTCTCTGAACAGTTTACACACAATAACATGCAGGCACAATATATTAAAACAGATTAACCCTCAATAAAACATTCTGATTAAACAATAAGTAAAACTAAACAAATTACAGTGTAATTAACAAAATTAATAAATACAAAATCCCAATTAAAACAAATAAAAACAAGAACCAGAACAGAAAATAAAATGAAGACCTAGCTGTGGATATTAATAACATGTTAGCAATAATATATTGCTTGAATCAAAAGGGGGTTGTCTGGTGCCAGAACAAGTATACATCAGTGCCAAGTGTACATCTCTGGGGAGTAGATTCCATAAACGAGGTGCCATTCCCAAAGAAAGGCCCTTCCCCAGGTAGCTGCCCTCTTCACATCTTGTAAAGGCAGTTCCTGGAGAAGGACCTCCAAAGATGGTCTTAAGGTACAGGCAGGTACATATGGATGGATTCCTTCAGATAATCAGGTCCCAAACTGTTTAGGGCTTTTATATGTTAATACAAGCACCTTTGAAGATAGTACAGGACTGGTGATAGATGATCTTGTCTGCCAGTCCCTCTAAACAGAGGTACTGCTTTATTTTGTACCAGTTGCAACTCCTGGAGCACTTTCAAGGGCAGTCCCATATAAAGCACATTTCAGTAGTCAAGCCAAGACATTACCAGAGCATGGATTACTGTTGCCAGATTATGCCTGTTCAGATAGGAATGAAGTTGATAGATCAACTGAAGTCGATGGAAGGTGCTTCTGGGTACAAAGCCCACCTCGTGTTCCAGGAGCAGATCTGGATCCAGAAGCACCCCCAAACTCAGAACCCTGCACTTTAGGGGGAGTGCAGTCCCGTCCAGGACAGGTGAGACATCAACCATCTGGACGAGGGAGCAATTTTGGTAATTGCCAACATCATTTACATAGTGGACTGGTTATAGATTGATAGAGGGCTAAACTTAGCTTTAACTCATAAGAGGGGATGCTTCTTGGGATGTTCTACTTTGGAAGATGTTGCCTCTGAATGTTGTTTTTTTCCCTTCTTTATGTGCTGTGCCAGATTCAGCTGTATACTGACAGGAAAAGATCAGGGTTGTGTGAGGTAGGGGCCTGTGGGTTATTAGTACCACCGATCTTTCACTACTATGGAGGTAGGGTTCATGTCAGGTGTGATCCATCTATACACTTCCTGATCACCAACCTTGTGGAAATTGGCTACCTGTCAGAAAAGGAGTCACAGTTCCAGCTAATTATTCTGCACAGTATCAACTTGGTAGGTAGAGTTGGTCTGCTGTTACATGACTGTGCTTGTTGAGAGCAGTTCATACACTGTTTTTCAGATTTTTTCCTAAAAATTGCTGGGCTTGTTCATGTGTTCGTTATCATGTAAACCTTTGTAAGCATCCTGGGAGAGGCAGATGCCTTACATTTTGAGGGCTGGTCATTCCTAGGTTCTGGAACAAGTGATATCATGACTGTCAGTTAACTATAGACAGAATGCAGCTGAAGGATAAAGCTTCCCTTCTTTGTCAATGTTAATGTTTCTTACATGGTTTGCTAGCCTCTAGTGGCTCATGAACAGTGCTGGAGTTTCTGAGCCCAAGTTTCTCATGTTACTGATTAAATGCTCTGGTGAAGACGCTTCAGGCTCAGCTGGAGAAGCATTACATAAGTTATTTTTATAGCAAATGAAACATATTTCTGGAAAACTCCTTATAATAACCTTTTATTGACAGATGGAGCTGGGTGGGAGGATGGCTGTGCCATGTAACTTGCATGTAAGTGAGTTGAACACTAGGTTAGGCCATTAAAATTGGAGCTAGTTTCTTAGCCCCATAGGAAAGAAAATCTATAACCTATTAAAAAGTACTATAAAGATAGATGTAGAAAACATGCAGGTATATCATGTTGCCAAAAATAAATATAGACCAGGGATAGGCAAGTTGGTGTCTTTCAGGAAGATAAGAGAAGCCATGCTGTATCATCATTCATTTTTCATAGTGGCAAGCAAGATGCCTACAGGATCCCTAAAACAGGGAGAGTACAAAAGTTCCTGCTGCCCCAGCTTCCAAGCAAATGGGGGACCTTGCATACCACCTCTGAGACTGAAAGTAGCATATAGCCAGCAAGTCTCGTAGCCAGAGATAGCCTTCTGTTCCATGAATTTGCCCTGTCCCCTTATAAAGCTGTCCAAATTAGTGGTCATCACTACTTTCTATAGCAGTGAATTTCATACTTAGTTTAAGTGTGTGCTGTGTGAAGAAGTACTTCCTTTTATTTCTTCTGAATCTCCAACCAATCAGCTTCATGGAATGACCTCATGTTCTGATTTTATATCTTCTCTCCCCTTTCTCCACTACATGCTTAATTTTGACACCTCTGTTATATCTCCCCTTACTTGCTCCTTTTCTAAGCTGAAGAGTTGCAACTGTTACAACCATTCCTCATAGGAGAGTTGCTCCAACCCCTTGGTCTGAACTTTTTCCAACTCAGTAATGCCATTTTTCGGATTCCATCACCTAATCTTGAAGGTGGGATTTTTTTCCCTTCCAACATGCATCACTTTACACTTGCATGCATTGAACTGTATTTGCCATTTCAATGCCCATTCTCCCAGCTTGGAGAGATGCCTTTGGAGCACCGCACAATCCCTTTTGGTTTTAACCACCCTTAATAGTTTTGCATCATCAGCCAATTTTGCCTCCTCACTGCTTACTTCTAATTCCAGATCATTTATGTATATGTTGAAAAGCATCAGTCCTAATACAGAGCCCTGTGGGGCACTTTTGACATTCCTCCATTGGGAGAAATTACCATTTATTACCGCTTTCACTTTCTGTCATTTAAGCAGTTACTGATCATAACACCCCCCCCTCCATTCCATGACTGCTAAGTTTGCTAAGATGAGGGACTTGTCAAATTCTAAGTAAACAAAGTCTACCTGATTGTCCATGCCTGCATGCCTATTGACACTCTCAAAAACTCTCTTAAGTTGGTAAATTCTTTATTGGTTGTGGAAGCCCTGTTAATTAATTTTAGCAGGGCCTGTCCCTCTATTAATCACTGTTTCTGTATTTAATAACACTGTTAATCAATTTATCTAGAACAGATATGAAGCCAACCAACCTGTAACTTCTTTGATCCTTCCTGTGTCACTTTTAAAAATTGGTCTTACATTGGCCATTCTCCCATCCTCAGGTACAGAGGCTGATCTTAAGGAAATGTTACATGTTTTTGTAGGAAAGTTGGTGATTTTGTATTGAGCTAAGGTTCTAGGATACCATCTGGGCTTAGTGAATTATTAACTTTCAGTTAGTAAGTTTGAGAATTTCATCCCTTGTCACTATCTGCCTTAATTCCTCAAACTCCCTTCCTGAGTAGTTAAGCTCAGGAACAGGTATCTGGTATCCTCTGCTGTAAAGTCAGATAAAAACTTTACTATCAGTTTTTCTGCAATCTCCTTAACCACCTTTAGTGCTGTTTTAATTCCATTATCATACAAAGGTCCAACTGCCTCTCTAGCTAGTTTCTTTCTTCTGAGAGATTTAAAAGATTTCTCTATTGTTGGACTTGTTGTTTGTGATATGTTCCTCAGAATATTTATTCTCTTACTATCTGCATACTTCTCCTATAACATAATATTTTCCTCATTTACGCAAAATTTTAATTTAATTCAGGAAGGCTTCTTCTCTCTAATTGCTTCCTTGTTAACTGTGTTGGTGACCTCTCGGATTTCATGCTACCTCTCCTCACTTGTGCTGTACCTGCTATCAGAGCTTCTGTTGTTATGGTTTTGAGTAATTTGGAAGGGATTAAACTCTCGACACCCCTTTTTACTTTTTTTTTACAAGTTCCATCATTTTAGAGAAGTTTCCCCTTTTAAAGTCAAACAAATATATTGGATCTATTTAGCAATATTCCATCTATACATTAAATCTAATAGCTTTGTGGTCACTGTTTTCTGTTAGTTCATAACATTTACATCTCATACTGCACCCTGGGCAACCCCACCTAGGATTAAATACAGGGTTGCCTCCCCTCTGGTTGGTTCCATGACCAGCTACTCATTCAGGGCATCAAAAATGTTAACCTCTCTAACAGAAGTGGAACATGAATTTATTCAATCAATGTGTGGGGAGTTGAAGTCACCCATTATTACAGGACTGCCTTTGAGTCCTCTCTGATTTAATTCTCCATCTCAGGATCACCCTAACCATTCTGGTTTGGAGAATGATAAACATATTGGTATGATTAAAATACTTTTGAGACCAGGTATTGTTATACACAATGTTTCTTTTGAGGAGTCTGCACACTTTTAGCTGATCAACTCTGCTGGATTCTATGCCGTTTTTGACATAAGGACAACACTTCTTCCAAATATATCTTTCCCTGTCCTTCCTATAGAATTTATATCCAGAGATGATTGTATTATATTGCTTCTCTCCATTCTACCAGGTTTCTGCAATGCCCTTTATATAGAACTTCTTGCTTAAAGCCAGGCACTCCAGCTTTCCTGTTTTGACTCAGAGGCTTCCAGCATTTACTTAGAAATATACAAAGTGTCCTTCTCCAGACATGTGCAACCTATGTTTTGGTACAAAGTGTAGAGCAGGAGCCCAGCTCTCTCAGTTACAAGTCTCCCCAGATGGATTCTTCAGATTCGAAAGAGGAGTTGTAGGGGCAGAAGTGGGCAAATGATTTTGGATTTTCAAGACTACAGAGTGAAGGTACTCAGACAGCCCCCGGGACCCCACCTTGGAAAAGGAGGAAGGCATTTCTGAACTGGGAGAGAGAAGAGGGAGCAGGGAGTTGCTTGACCCTGTAAGGAGAACAGGGGAAGCAAGCAGGACCAGTTAAGGAGTGTCTGATGTGCCTCCTGTCTAGCCCTAAAGCAGCAGAGCCACGTTGAGAGTGAAGTCAAGACCTTGCTGAAAGGGCAGGAAGGAATGGCTGCTCCAGTTTGGATTCAGCCCTCACATGGGCAGATGCTACTCCCACATTTCAAAAAGAGTGCTACTTGGATTTATGCTGTTTTGTAACCCATGGAGCCCAAATAAAGAACTGTGCTTCTAAGCTTTCATCTTAAGTGTGCTGGAGAGACCAAGGGAGTGGGGGAAGAGACCTGCGCACAACACTTTGGTGTCTTCAGCTTGTTGTCACGACTTGCCATATGCTCGTGGGTTACTTCTTCCCCTCCTACATTTGCGCAATCAGACTTCTTCCTTTTCATTTGCTAGGGGTGATATTACACAAACCAGATGCTTCTTAGCTCCTGTTGGCTTTACCCCAGGGTTCAGTTTAAAAGCTGGCTGCCAGTTTTTTATGTTACGCACCAGCACACTGGTTCTGTTTTCAGGTTCAAGAGGAATCCACCCCTTGTGTACAGGCCCAGCTTGCCCCAAAATGTTCTGAAGTGCCAAACAAATCTGAACCACTTTTCTATACCACCATCTCATCTCACTTTGAGACTCCTCAGCTGTCTGTCTAGCTGGCACTGCATGTGGAATAGGTAGCATTTCAGAGAAGGCCACCCTGATGGTCTGGATCGCAAGCTTCTGCCTAGCAATCTAAATATGGCTTTCAGACTATATGACTACATTTCCCCACAACATTGGTTTCCCTACAACACTCCACTTGTACACTAGCTGCAAGACTACCTAGATGGTGCATGAAGTATGTAGCCTTCAGACCAGGCAGGCAATTTATCCTGTGGTCTATATGCCCATCACAAGCCCAGCTGAGTACCTAATTCTTGAATCTCCCACTCCCAGAAACTCCCCACCCCCTGGAGGCACATCCTTAATGCAAGAGATTAATTGCTTATCTTGCACATCCTTAATGCAAGAGATTAATGGGACCCTTCTAAAGGATCATTCTTCTCTTCTTCACATATATTTTGTATATATTTTGTAAAATTGGAGACGTATAGTGAAAAATGCAAAATTTGCAGTAAGATAGCTGTTTGAGTTTCTGTATTGGTTCAGCATTGTAAAATTAGGTACACTTGCCTTAAAACACGAACTAAATATTGTAACAGAGCACCGACTCAGGGCTTCTCAGGAAAGGAAGTGTTAACCCTGGGTGTCCTGCCCTGAGTACACAAAATCCCAGTCTCTGCATTACTTTCTCAAGAATGGTCAGTTTCAGTCCAGGAGTCAAGGCTATATGGTTAGTGCATGTCCAAAGCTCAAAGTCAAATGGGGTGTCCGAAAGGATGTTCAATAAAACAGGCCAGGAATCTAGATACCGGTTAGCATCCACAAAATCCAGGAACAAAGATAATGCAGTTTGTTGTTTGCAACACAGAGCAGCTCTGCCTGAAATTAATTTATGGCCAGCTCTAACTCAGCACATCTGTGCTGTTTCTCCCTGGCTTTCTTCATCTGAGGAATCTTCCTTCATGACACTGGGCATGAAGGCCCAACCGTTGCAGCCAGGTGGCAATTCAAGAAAAACCACTGGGCTTGATAGTGATGGGAATGCAAAAAACCCTCAATTACTTCCAAAGTCAGAGCCATTCAGACCCAATCAAGGGAGGTAGTAGCCCTGAAGGGTATAGGATTCTCACCTGGGTACTCTCAGGAGATGTCACCCCATGAGTCATCTGCTTGATCTAACTGGATAAAAGCAGAGAGCTGTGGGAGATCTGAGTTCCTCTTTACGGAAAGATTCCCTGTTGCTGCCGGAGGCTCTGCCAAGAAATACTGCTCTGTTCTTCGTCGTGGCCTCTGTGCATCACATATATGGGTTCTGCGCCTGTGCAGTGCCTTTGGCCGGAAGATTAACAGCTAACGGTTTTTGGCGGGAACTCCGCTCCCCCTCCCCCCTAGCATTATATAAGGAGTGGAGTGTCCGCCATTTTCCAGTCTTTGTGACCGCCATTCGTTGTGCCTCGTGCTGCTTCACTCTCGCTTAGATCATTACTTACTTCTCGCTCATTGAAAAACTCTCTTTTTTCCTTACCAAGTTAGTATTCCCTTGTTCCTGTTGTTGTTAGTATTTCACTTACTTCTTAACTTTTCACCGTTTTTTCTCTCTCTCGTTCCTAAAAAAACAAAAAAACCCAAAAATATTACTTTCCTGCTTTACTATCTCCTTTTTCTTCTATTTCTACGATGGGGCAACGGGCGGCGTTCTGCAAGTAAAGGAAGTGCGGCTCCAAAATGCCCGCCACGGACCCGCATGACCTGTGCCTCCTTTGTCTGGGGGAAGGGCACAGGACCGATAAATGTGGCCATTGTTTGGCCTTCTCCAAACAGGCAAGGAAGAACTGGGAGAATCGCCTCCGCAAACTTTTGTGGGACCAGGCTCTCCTCCAGTCAGACTGGGTGGTGGCTAAGCCTCCCACTACTGTGGCTCCACCTGAAGGCCGTCCAACTTCGGCCGACCTGCCGCAACGCCCAGCCTCTTCCTCCATTGCTCCGCCCTCATGCCCTTCTGAAGAAGGTGCTCATACCATGGCTGATCAGCCCATTTCCCTGCCAAGGAAACAAAAGGAGAAGAGAAAGCACAGCGATCCGGACAAACATCCTGTGCACAAGAAGGCCAAAAAAGATAAGGTAGGCAAGCCGGTTAAAAAGCCGAGGAATCCCGAGCACGCAAAACATCGCCACTCGGGTTCTGCAACTTCCTCAATCCCGACTCCTCCCTCGGTCCCGACCATCCAGGTGGCTATAACGGTTACCCCGCCAGGATCACCGCGCCAAACGGCAGCCGATCCTACTCTGGATTCATGGCGTGGTTCCATCTCAGATGGGGAAATAAGAGATTCTCCACCGAGAGCTCAGTCACCAATGCCAATGCCGCCGGTCCCGCTGGATACCGAGATCGTCATCTCTCCCCCGAGAAGCCACAGGAGCCGTTCCTCAGATGCTAGATCCGATGACTGGTACCATTCCAGATACTCCTCCGCTTCAAGATGGGAAGAGTACCAATCTGTGGCCTATTACCCGGTTTCCAGGGGATGATCTTCGCCGCCAGCTCCTCGGGATCGCTTCCATTCAACGCCCAGAGATGCCCTGAGGGCTTCGTCTAAAGAAAGTGGCAGATCAGAGTCACCAGGAGATTCTTCCTCCAGTGCACCACCCCCCTATTGGATGGAATCTGATGAGTCTGAGGCTGACTCGACCTCGCTAGATGCAGCAGTTACTTCGCAGGGCCCGGGGTCACCTGAAGAACCATACATCTCGTTCAATGAATTGATGACCAGGCTAGTGAGGTCGCTCGATATCGAAGCCCACCAACAACCGGGACCGAGTACTGACCGTTTTTATGATGTAGTCAGGGGCAAACGATCCACATCTATTGCCTTGCCGTTCATTACAACCTTACGGCAAGCAATGACTCAGCCATGGAACCTCCAGGCTCACCCACAACCGACTTCACGTAAATATGAGTCTATGTATCAGGTTCGGGAGGAAGACATCCCGTTCCTCCTTCATCACCCCAAGCTGAACTCGGTTGTTGTGGAATCCTCCCAGGGCTGGGAAGCACATGGACACACCTCACCTCGCAATAAAGAGGGAAGAAAAGTTGACTCCCTTGCCTGCTGGGTATACGCATCTTTGGGCCTTGGATTACGAATTTCCAATTATGAGGCAACCCTGGTGCTCTATCAATATTTTCTTATGCAACACCTAGACGCCATCATTGACACCTTCCCAGGAAATCAGGGCAAACTTGCAAAAACCTTTGTTAAGGAAGCTATGCAGGTGACGGTGCAACAGCTCTCCACAGCGAGGCACCACGTTGATTCTGATTCGAGGTTGCTTGTCGGTGCCATTTCCCTCCGCAGACACGCCTGGTTGCGTAACTGCAATTTTCTGGATGAAATGAAGCGGAGAATTGAGGAGATGCCGTTCGACGGATCCGGTCTCTTCAACGCGAAGGCGGATAGCAAACTGAAGAAAATCCACGAATCCAGAATGACAGCCTGTCGTATGGAACTGCAATCCCTGCCTCTACGTAAGTGGTCATGGTCATGCCCGCAATACCACCAACAATTTCAGCCTCGGCAACAACAACCACATCAACGCCAGCAATGCCGCAGACAACAACCATCCCAGCTCTTCCAGCAGGGCCGCCGCCGCTTTGACACGGACAGGCGACAGCGCTGATGCGACGAGCGAGCCTCTCTTCTCCTCCCAACTTCACCCTCCCCTCTCTCATTTGGGGACCGGCTGAAAAGTCGGCTCCCCACTTGGGAGTCCATCACATCTGATGGGGTGGGTGTTATCCATCATTCGGCATGGCTATGGAATTGAATTCGACGTTGTTCCATCACCGAATCCTATCCGTTTTACACCGACCTCGTCAGTACTGCTGGACGAGATTCACCAACTCCTTACTAAAGGAGCTGTTCATCACTTATCATTATCGGAAGGACTCCACGGATTCTATTCCAGATATTTTACGTTCCCAAAACGAGATGGGGGTCTCAGACCTCTATTGGACTTGAGAGCTCTCAATAGATTCATAACACCAAAGAAGTTTCGGATAACCACACTCCAAAATATACTTCCGTTGCTGGGAAGAGGGGATTGGTTCGCCTCACTGGATTTGAAGGATGCCTATTTTCATATTTCAATACATCCAAGTTATAGGCGCTTCCTTCATTTTGCGGTGGACTCTGAAATCTACGAATTCAAGGTGTTACCGTTTAGATTGGCCACTGCACCAAGGGTTTTTACGAAGTGTATGGCTCCTGTCTGCACACACCTTCATTTACGTGGAATTTGGATATACCAGTACCTTGATGATTGATTGTTGGTGTCCGACATAAAAGCAGGACTTTCATCTGCTGTTGAGATTACGTGTGCTCTATTACAAGACCTCAGACTCTGTATTAATTGACAGAAGTCTTCTCTTCTCCCTACACAGACAATCAACTTTATCGGAGCCCGGCTGGATTCGACATTGGCAAGAGCTTTTCTTCCTCAAGACAGACAACATGCTATTGCTCGGTGCATCTCTCGGATCCGACAAGAAAGAACTGTCCTTACCCGATCTATCCAGAGCCTGTTGGGACACATGTCTGCATCCGTCGCCGTGGTTCCACATGCCAAACTCAGGCTACGCCCTCTCCAGCTGTTCTTCAACGGGATGTTCCGACCACAGACAGATACACCCACCAAACGGATTCGACTTCCGGTCTCCGTTCTTCAGTCCCTGTTATGGTGGGCAGAACCAGCCAATTTAAATGTCGGTGTCCCATTTCGACCTCGGTACCCTACAGTGACCCTCGGTACCGATGCGTCTCTGCTGGGATGGGGAGCCATTTGCTCCGATCTACGTACCCAAGGGGTATGGAGTCATCGGGATTCCAGGAACCACATCAACTTCCTGAACTTCTTGCTGTTTTCAAACCCCTGCAATCATTCAAGGACGTGCTTCTCCACCAGGTCGTCCAGGTGACCTCGGACAACATGGCTACGGTCTTTTATTTGAACAAACAAGGGGGAACCCGGTCCCAGAAACTAGCCCGCCTATCCATGCAGATTTGGGACTGGTGCATACCGAGAGGTATCACCCTTCTAGCAGTTCATCTTGCGGGCACAGACAATATAGACGCAGATCTCTTGAGCAGACATATGTCGCAGTCACACGAATGGGAACTAGACCGTCGGGTTTGCGACAGACTGTTTCACTGCTGGGGTCAACCAGACATAGACCTGTTTGCCACACAACAAAACAGGGTATGCATGAACTATTGTTCCAGAGCGGGGATAGGGCAGAGGTCGTCTGGGGACGCTTTCATGATCCCCTGGAACGACATGACTTTTGGTTCTCTTGTCATAATGACAAAAAAATTATTAAGGGAGCAAACGTCGGTCTTTCAAAGACTGGAAAATGGCGGACACTCCGCTCCTTATATAATGCTAGGCGGGAGGGGGAGCGGAGTTCCCGCCAAAAACCGTTAGCTATTAATCTTCCGGCCAAAGGCACTGCGCAGGGCGCAGAACCCATATGTGTGACTGCACAGATGGCCACTCGAAGAACATCAGTTACAGGTAAGCAACCTGCTCTTCTATCTAGAAGAAGGCTATGTTGGGTATTATACAACTGCCCTCCCCCTAAGATCATTGTCTTAGGCCCTTCTTCAGATTCCCTCTTTGTAGGAAGAGTGGCTATCCAGAAAAGGGTCTTTTCTGTGGCAGCACCCTGGCTCTCAAACCTGTTCCCCAGAGAGGTGCGTCTAGCGCTGATGCTTTATTCATTTTAGTGCCAGGCCAAAACCTTTTCATCTTTCCTGTATTTTAAGGATTTCTTGTGGTTTATACTATTGGTTTTATTAGATATTTATATTCTATGCTGCCACCGTATTGTTTTGTATCACCATCCTGAGACTTTTGTAAAGGACAGAATAGAAATTCCCCAAATAAATAATATATTAGTAGTAGGAACAGCTAACTTTGTTATTTTTGAATCTGGGAAGGCCAACTGGCCTTCTGGGGGTCTTGCAGGGAGCTAATCTGTGTGAATTGAGTGAAACTGCTACTCTCCAATTCCCTATTCCTTTCCTTATCCTTGTGTAGTGTGCGTTCTGTGTTGCAGTGTTTTAAGACCCTCCACCGCTATATTAATAAATTTCTTTTCCCCCAAGCTTGGTTTATCATTTGCTGAATCCAGTGTTTGACCCCCAGGGTTTTGGGGTTCAGGGAAGCAGATTAGGATGGTGAACCCTGTAAGCTGCTGGGAGGTGGGGACTCAGGGGCAGCTGATTGTTACAAACATCTTTCTGCTCCATCTATATTTCGTAATTCCAAAATTAAACAAGTGATTTAGCCTTGAATTGCAGCAAGGTTTTCTGACTTTCAAATGTTGAACAGTAATAGCAACAGCAGAAACCCTTTTATTTTCTGTTCTATTCTTAATTGGGCTAGTATAAATCCTGATCTGCACTATCTGAAATGTAGATTTATATATATGCAGGTGGTCATAGTGTGGGACTCATAAGGTGTACTAGATTGTTTCTGCCCCTGAGTCCCTTTGGTAGCTGGCCCTGCTTGGTAGGTCATGGTATTCTAGTAAGGCACAAGTGCACACCTCCCACTACCCCCCCCACCCGAAAAAAGAAACAGTAAGGAAAAAAGATTATTTGAGGCTGTGTACAACTGACTACAGGGATGATACCTCCCGGATTCTCTCAGAAGTCTAAGTTTAAGAAGAGAGTACCTACAATAATACACTTCATTATGTTTAAACAGCACACAAAAACTGATTTTTGTCTATGTAGAGGAGCCCAGTTGAAGTGAGTGGAGTTTGTCTGGTACACAGGTGAGATCTTTATTTATACTCACATGGACATTTTTGGAGGCCTGTCCAGTTTTTTCAAAAGAGCATATTGCTCTGCAAAATCCTACATGTAGCAAGTTTCTTTCTTAGAATTCAGTGTACACACACATTTGAAGACAACCTTCTTACAACAAATCATCAGAGAACACCAGGAAGAATGTTGAATTGCGCAACTTTTTATCAGCCTCACATCTCACAATATTTAAAGCTCTTCTTCTAACCCCACTGTAATGGAGAACCAGTTCAGGGCTTCTCAGGAAGGGGAGGGTTGACCCTGGGCTTGAAGGCCCAACTGTCTCAGCCTGGTGGAAATTGAAGGAAAAACAGGCTCCGAGGCAGTGGGAGGCTTGATAGCGATGGGGAATGCAAAAGGCCTTAAATTACTTCCAAGGACGCCATGCACATCCCCTCAAGGCCAAGATTGTAAGCCTGAAGGATATAAGATTCTCACCTGAGTATTGTGAGGAGAAGTCACCCCATGAGTCATCTGTTTGATCTAACTGGATAAAAGCAGGGAGCTGAGGGAGATTGGGGTTCCTCTTTACAGGGAGGTTTCCTGTTGTTGCTGGAGGCTCTGTTGAGAAATACTGCTCTATTCTACCTGGAAGAAGGCTGGGTTGGCTATTGTATATTGTATTAGTGCTAAGAACAGCCAGCTTTGTTATTTTCAGTCCAAGGAGGCCAACCATCCTGAGGGTCTTGGGGGGAGCTAATAGAATGAGTCCAATTAAAGTGTTGCTCCAATTCCGTTTCTTTTCTACCCTCTTTGCAGTGTGTGTTGTAGTACTTTAAGACCCTCCACCTTTATATCGTTTAATATCCTTTTAATAAATCTGTTTCCCCCAAGCTTGGATTGTCGTGTGCTGAATCCAGTGTCTGACCCCCTTGGATTTTGGGGTTCAGAGAAGCAGGGTGGGAAGATGAGCCCTGCCAGCCACTGGGAGATGGGAACTCAGGGGCGGCTGATTGTTACACCCACTTTTTCTCTAGACGCTATTTTTTTCCTTGTGCTTATGAGATTGTTTTCTGCCATAGGATACATTCAACTTCAGTGTTGGTTTTAATACATCTACATTGTGCCTGATTGTCACGCACCTTTCGTGCCATCTTCTGCTTATTGACTGAATGGGATTTTGTGCAAATGAGTTTGTATGCATTGGACACAATGGCACTCCCAAAAATGCAGAATCCCCCTCCCAATGCACAGTTGCACACTTCAGCCTATGGGAGAAATATGCATTTGGGGGTCCCCTTTTAAACCTTTTATATTTTTTCTATAGCTAAGTGTGTGTACAATTGCAGGATTTTAAAAAATGATTTACAGGTTTATATAAGCAGGTGGCATAGTGGTTTAAACCGCTGTGCTGCTGGGCTGGTTGATCGAAAGGTCGCTGGTTCGAATGTGCACAACTGGGTGAGTTCCCGTTGCTCCATCCCAGCTCCTGCCAACCTTGCAGTTCAAAAGCATGCAAATGCAAGTAGATGAAAAGGTACCACTTCGGTGGGCAGGTAACAGCATTCCGTGGACTTCGGTGTTTAGTCATGCCGGCCACATGACCACGGAGACTGTCTGCGGACAAACGCTGGCTCCCTCAGCTAGGAAACGGAGATGAGCACCGCCCCCTAGAGGCAGGCATGACTGGATGTAACGTCAAGGGGAAACCTTTACCTTTACCTATAAGCCATGCAACACAGGAAAAACCAGCCTGTTGTGAAATCCATTGGATGGATTCTTAGAAAATTATACTCATTTGAGTCCATTGAATATTTCTCTGACAATCTCTACTTCTGACACATCACAAGCTTGACCCATTCTGTAGCCTTTAAGAACTTGTTTTGTGATAGCAATAATTCCTGCCCCAAAGTCATAAGGCTGCCATTATTGCATCAACATTCTTGAAGATGGGTCTACTCTGTGCTGTACAACAAGGCTAGGATATCCAAGCAAAAGTGTAGAAAATGTGTGTAATGTGTATACTGTCCAAGAACTTTTAATAGCAAATACGCTCCAAATTGGGACCTAGTCACCTTGGCCAGTTCTCTTTCTGTTTGCCATTTCTGAATGTTCTCGGTAATCCCAACACTGAATGTCTTTAAAGACTGAATAAAATATATTCCAGTTAATCTCCATGAGAATATATATTAAAATGCACATCTATCACCTCTGTAATACTGATTTTCCTATTCTCTTTCTCTCCCTTGGTTAAAGCCATTGGTTTGTAGCTAGACTTCCTGTGAGTGGAAATTTACTCACAGGATGCCCCCTTTGGAGGAAAGGGAGAGAGAAAATATTTGACAAGTCTTCCTTTCTCCACCAGCAGCCCCATATCTCCTGAAAAGCTGCTTTAGAGGGTAGACAAACCTTCTGACACACTGTGAGAAATGGCATGGGAGTCTGAAAAGGGAATCAGCTAAAATTGCCTCTCACACCATTGCCTCCAATGGAACCCTCCTCTTGATCTCAGATTCTTCAGCTATCAGAAAGAGCCTTTCTATAACCAAACTGGATACAGGTGTCACTCCACTGTTTCACTGTTAGAAAAAGTTGAGGATGACTCAGAGTTCTTTCTGGGCTATTTTTTTGGCAGTAGCATATGCCAGTTGAAAAGAAAGTTGCCAGTTTTGTACAAGTTGCACAGTTTAATTGTATACTAGGGAGGGCCAACTCTGAGGCATTAGAAGCAGAACTAGATGTGCAGGAAATCTGTTTCCAAGCCTGTCCTTCCCTTTGGAGTAAGAATTGGTGGACAAAAATGTGTGTGAGCTCTTCTTATTCCAAACTTTGTCTAGTTCCTGGGAATCTTGTAATAGTTAGGATTTTTTTCCTATTGTTCAAGTTAAGCATTTTTTAAAAAACACAGTTAAAGAAGATTTTGTAACTATTTTGTGGCGTTAATATATGAACACTTTCGAAACTTTGGGGTGTGTCCCCACTCTTAAACAGTCTCTCATAGAATTACATGCCTGTTACATGGAAAAGGTAGCAAATCCTTCCTTTAAAAAGGGGGGAGCCTTTGAATATTACATATTCATCTCAGCTGGAAAGAACCAACCATTTAAGTAATGATGTTTATAAGTATAAAAGGCTATTAACAGAAGATTAAATTCTGCTTTGTGAATTAAGCTAGTTACTCTACTTAATAAGCATTCAGTGATAAAGCAAGACAAATTCTGAGAGTAAATAGCCTTTCACATTCTTTGCTTACAAGGAAGTCTATCTGTGCACTTTGCACAAATTTCTTGGTGCTTTGACAGCTAATTCATATATCACCTAAAACCACGCAGATGATCACATTTGCATTGTAATTGACTAACTGTTTGGGTATTAGGGACCTGCTTCACGTTGGCTTTCACAAAAGTCGCTAAACATAAATACTAAAACTTCACATAGCTTAAATATCAACTTTCTCTTAGTACAATGGTAATTTTACTTGTTTAGCATTACTTTTTGTGGAAACAATAATGTTTGAAGTGAGTTTTGTCTAGTTATATTCATGTAGACATTTCTAAATACTTAAAAAAAGATTATAATGCTTCAGCTTTTAAAACAACAGGCTAATCCCTGCCAGACAATGTCTTGGATTATAACAGGCTTTAAGCGTAAAGTGTTCAGAGTGCATTTGTCAATCTGGTGATTATGTAGCCCATTTTCGTTTGCAAAGAATTCTGTTGAACAGGATTCCTTGGAAGAAGCCCAGGATAAACTAACCAGAGAGCCCCCCCTGGTGTCTGAAAGTGTCCTCAGATATCAAATTTATATCAATCACAGGAAGTCTTGGCAATCAAACCAGTCATTTTTTCCCCTCACATCTGGAAGTTTAAAAAAAAATCTGCTTTAAAGGTCACAGGCATCATGGGTAGGGCATGGATTGAGGGCCATAGAAAACATGGGAAAGGAAGAATAAAACTAGATTTCCACCTTTTTAGAAATAGTTATTTTTAAATGGCCTGGAACATAGCCAAACTATACAACCCGCTTTCTCTCCCCCCTCGTCCATTTACATTTGTTGCTGAATGAAATGTGGCTGAAAGATTTTTGTTCTGGAATGTTAGATCTCTTCTTGGGATTTATGAGTACTTTCTCCTGTTTGCTCAGAACAATATTTTTATAGCAGTATAGATCCAGAAATTGAGTGTGCTTAGTGCTGATTGTAACTTGCTGTTTGGGGCTGTGTGTTGTGTTTTCTCTTTCCTCGATCTTTTCCCTTAGCTTTACTGCTAAATGTTTAATCACAGCTAACTGAACTGATATGTTTGTGTGTGTTAATGGATGCTTGTGGCTTTTCTTTCCTGCATGACTTGAAATCTTAAGCATTTAACTTGAAGAAATGTAGGAAACACTTCATCTTAGACTCTTTCCTCCAGCCCTTCAAACAAGAGCTTGGGGAAAGGTTGTAAAAACAGAACCTTTCCCATTTGATCCACAGGTATTCCTTACATTAGACAAGGAAACTAGTGTGCTGAAAGCTACAAAACTTCTGAAGCCTGTCTCGAAAACCAGTTCCATATGAATAAGAATCAAAAATGGCATGAGGTTAACATGTGCCTATAGTAAAAGGAGATTGCAAAATCCTAGGCTTGAGCAAGATATTTTGATGAAATTATATTTAATGGTGGATAAATAGAGTTCTAATTGCTGCTGTGTGGTTCTGCTTTGTTTTGACACATATTCTAATGCACAGAATAATTTTCATTTGTTGACTTATTTAAATCAGATGCACAGGTTACATGTCCTTTAGGCACATAATAGATATTTCACCATCTGGCTTCAAAAATTTCTGGCTAGAAAGGGTTTTTTTTGGGGGGGGGGAGTGTGTTAGGGTTAGTTACTACTTATCTCTACCCTTGAGTTTTGACAAAGGATAGTAAAATTACAATAAATTAAACTGTATAATAAAGTGCTAGCAAAGTTCATCATGAACATCAATAAATTGCTCTTAAAATAAGCCCAAACTGTTGAAAATCACATCTTACATTCTTTCTTCTCCTTTATGGGGTAAAGGCAAATTTCACTGTGAAACATGCACCTCAAACTTGAGACCATTATTTAAATGAGTCATCTTTTCTGTCTAGCAACTGTTCTAATCTCCTGCACAGTAGGGACGTTGGTCCCAGTCTTACCAGAGGAATAGGTGGGGAATTCACAAAGTGGAAGACTCAGTTTAGTAACATAGGGCTAAGGTTGCAAAGGCCTCCATAGATCAAAACAAGGGCCTTGATGCAGGCTTAGAAGTTAATAAGCTAAAGTGACTATAATTCTGTCTTCCTGCAACTGCCAGGAAGTGGGTGGCAGTCTGCATCAGATGAAGGCTTTGAAATTTTTCAAGGCATGTCCTGTATATAGATGACCTGTAGGTATAAAGGCAAAGGTGCATGTAGTAAGTTAATTATTCTGGTTGAGACATTTATTTTGTTTTTACCCTGCCTTTTTACCAAAATATGTCACTCAAGGTGGCTTACAAAAACAATTTTAAATAGACTCAAATAATAAAACATTAAACTACAATAACGAGTAACTATTGCAGAATGAAAGTGGCACCTAACCTGTAAACCCACTTGGGGCCAAAGGCTTTATTGAACTAAACAGTCTTAGTCCATACAGAAAGGATAGCAGAGAGACTCCTTAGGAAGGAGTTCCACAGCCTAGGAGTAGCCACCGAAAAGGCCCTCCTATATTGCCACTAAATGCACCTCTGATGGTGCCATGATTGAAATAAATATAAATAGCTGATTAAAACTCACCACCAGCCACAGCAATCACCAGTTTGTTCGCAAGGTTCTTGAGGGTGGAAGCAGGAATACTACCAGCCAGCACACACAAATAGCTTTAACAACTCCCCCCTTCCTTCCCAGAGCCCCTGGATTCCCCTAACAATCAACCTTCTGCCCTGTTTGGATTCTGTTTCTAGGGTTGCACCTGGGTTAGGAATGGTTCCAGGAGCCTGCCCATTCAGGGCAGAGTGTTCCTTCATCCAAAATAGCTGTAAATGCATCTGGATTAAGTGGAGCCTGCTGTAAAATTTTGTCATTGCAAAATACCCTTAAGAACACAACCATTATGAGGCAATTTACATTACTCCTACCAGATACCAAACACAGTTAAACAGAAATTGAGCAATGGTGTTCAATAGTCTGAAGACATGCAGAAGTACCAATGGGATATCTGTTCTAAGGTGCTCAGTGACCAAAAACTTAGCCTGAAGCTCAATTGAAGTAAACCTAGTTATGTTAGAAGTCAGCCACAGTCTTCCTAGAAATCATGGAAGACTAGAAATCTTGGGAACTGGCCAGCAATTACCAAGCAATTTTAGATATATTGTAAGAACTATTTGGTTTAATTACACGCGTATTAGAATTAGAGAAGTTTCATAAATGCATCTAGTAATTTCTTCATTCCACACTAATGGATGCTTAACTTTCCTGAAAGCAAGGGTTTACCAGACCTTACAAAAGATGGCTGTGTCTTCAACAAGATAGGCAAACGCCAAAAGGATACCAAAGGTGATCATGTGCATTTCTCGAAATACCTTCAGAAAAATGAGATGGAAGTGATCCAAATAAAATATGGCAAGGACAGCATAAATGTGAATTCTACATTAATTGTGGTATCCAAGTTGGAGTAAATGCCTAGTGACTTTATTTGAAAAGTAGCAAGTAGAAAGTTTTGCCTCTAATGGGACAAGCCAGGAAACAGCCATCTTTAATATTTCTTTTTCATGCCATGAAACAACTGAAGGCACAATCCAATGTGTGACTGGCTGGAGACATGCTGGATGTTGTAGGGCTACATGTGTAATATAGTCACTTTCTCCTTGTCCATGACACACACACATATGAAGGGCACATTATACAAACACAACTTAAAAAGACAACTAAGAAAAGTATATAGTACTTTAAATAGAAAACATTGTCACTTTCCCAATAGCATGACTATCAGGAAGGATATCTCAGTTTTTTACCAATCTCACATTCCTTAGTGTAGAAAATAGATGCACCGATTTTCCTCTGACTTCAAAATGGAGCTCCAAAGTGACCTCCATTTTGAAATTTTCACATGGCAATTTTTTCTTATATCCAAATGTCAAGTTATACAGCCATTATATACTATGGAGATGAATCTGTTTTCCCAAGTGGATTTAGCATTTTTAAAGACATATGAATTAGCCAAATCTTATCCAAAAGGATTTATGCAAAAATATGAGTAAGAAAAAATAAGGGCTTTGTATGAACCATAAAGTACTTTGTTTGATACTAAAGCTTTTTCTTTTATTTCTAAAGAAATCCTTTACAGGCAACACTTCAATATATAGATTATCCTTGATAGTATTTTTATCTGAAGGTGGGAGGGTTTTTTGGGCTTATCACATTGTCCCACTTTGTTTAGCTTAAGAAGCTATTGAAATACTTAGCAACTCTTCTCCAGTTTCTGCCAATTTTTTGGCATCTCTGCAGTGAGGCACACAGTTTAGTTTTCATAATGGGGTAGTTTTAAAAAATATACATCTGTTATCTGATTAATTTCTACATTCATGGTAGATTCCAATGGAGGGCAGGGTGAGTAACTATAGCTAAGATACTAGCATCTTCAGTAGCTCAGTTTCACTTTTAATTTGACCAAATGCCATTTCTAACTGTACTGGTTCCTTGTTTAATGTAATCCCTAATCTCTGATCTGTGTTGTGGAAGGTTAATGGAATAGTAAAACCTTCTTAAAGATAGTTAAATGTGTTGCCGTGTCCTCGGGGTAGCTTCTCCACTAAAGATGTTTTCTTTTCCACCCTGTAGAGGTATCTCATTAAGGCACCCACTAGTGTCATTATTAAGTTTTCATGTGTTTCTCAGTTTTGATGCTAATCTCTGGGCATGCATTCAATTCTGTTCTTTGCAGCACCAATGTGGTTATGAATTATTCAGAAATTGAGTCTAAGGTTCGAGAAGCAACCAACGATGATCCATGGGGACCTTCAGGGCAACTCATGGGGGAGATTGCAAAGTAAGTGATAATTTGACTCAGCAGTGAAGAAAGGTATATCTTTATGCAATATATATATATGGTCCTTGCTTCATCACTTCTGAAGAATATACATAAATGAAATGAAGAAAGAGTAGTATTAATGGTGCACAGCTCTGAAGGATGGCCACAAGCAACTATTTATTAAAAACTATTTTCATGGTGCATTATAATTTGGAGCATAGAAAATTTCCTTTGGGCCGGGGCCCTGCAAAGTATTTTTCAGAAATATAAAATGGGGCTTCTTCATAAACATAATGTTTTCTCACACAGAGAGCAAATGATTGGTATGATGGACAACAATAACAAGGAACTCTTAGGTTTTTTTCACTATTTCCATTGAGAGGGGAATGACTTATCAGCATTGCTAATCTAGTGAGTAATTTTATTTATGAAATGCTTCTGTACAAATGTCAAAAGCTCTGTATTTGGCAATGAAGCTTTAATTTGGAGCAAGTGTGCCATCTGCTGTCAAATGCAGGTCCTTGCAGGTTTTCACTGCAAGCAGCACCATAAGGATAATTCTTCCTCTTTTGTTTTTAGGGCAACATTTATGTATGAACAGTTTCCAGAACTTATGAACATGCTTTGGACACGAATGCTAAAAGACAACAAAAAAAACTGGAGGAGAGTGTATAAGGTATGTATATAAATGACTTTTCGCCATCTTTCCCAGGATTTAATTTTGTTCTAAACTGCATATATTGAAGAACAAACACAACTGAATGTTTTAATTTTACCATAGTGTCCTATCATAATTAACTCAGTTTTGTGCTTTCATTAACATAGTATCTATGCTAAACTTTACAGGCTTCCAGATCCTCTGTGTGTAATTCTTCTGAGCTTGATTTTAATCAAGCTGATTTTTTCCATAAATGTTTTCTAAGGGAAAGTCAGTGCTGGGAAAAAAAAACTCATTTTCTGTTTCTCTCCCTCTCTCTGCCTCCTTCCTTCCCTCTCTGTCCCCCACTCTCTCTTTCCCTCCTTCTGAAAGTGCTCTAGCCATTTGAATTTTTATTACTGCATTATATACCAAAAAGGGAATCTGTAATTTGATCTTTTAAAACAAATAAGCAAATAACTCTCTTGCTGGCCTTTTAATGAGAGCCATGTTTTTTAGTCTTTGTTCCAAATGTTCCCTTTAAAAATAAACCAGTTTGAGTCCACTTGGGATTGAATGATATATTTACCTCTGTTTTCACACATTGTACTGGCCTCCTCCAAAATGCTCCATTTTCTGAATCATACTTGAACTTGTATCTAACCGGAGAGATAGCCCGTTGTTTGCCTCCTCCCGCCCCCTCCTCCTTCCTTTAGTTAATATGCTCATTGCAAAATATTTTGTGTTTGTTTTAGTGTACTTTCATTGAAATTCAGCATAAACTTCACCATAATGATTTTTTCTGTTTCCTTATGGCACTGAACAAGCCTTTTAGATTTAAAATCTTGTACAGTCAACAGAATTAATTGAAAGGCAAGGTTACTCTTAAAAAAAGTACTCTTATAGTAATTGTTTTCCCTGAAGCATGATGTAAATTAATTTTTAATACTGTCATACATATTACTTAATGTTCTTAAGAATACTTGAAATTATCTGTGAGTTTTCATTGCAATTTATAAACATGATTCTGCTGACATCACTGCAACTTCTTCAAATTCACTTTTTAAAACATGAAGGGGGAAAATCCTAGAAGTTGTAGGAAGTTCACAAAATTAAAATATTTTTCAGCTTATTTTTGTTTTGAAGTTTGCTTAAATTTACCTGAAAATACTGAGCCTTGAACATCAACACATTTCGTGCAGAAAGCCACATAGATAAATTGCCATAAAAACGGCTTTTAAATGGAAAAACACTGGGGAATAAGGCAATTGCAAAAAAAGAGAGACACAAAAGAAAATTGTTTCATTCTGTTGAGTTCAGGATCTTTTTTTTCCCTTAAATTGCTTTAACTGTTTTTTCTTTCTTTCTAGAGAACAGTCATTCTTCACGCAAATGACTTACAATTTTTATGTTCTAGGTTTTTTTTTGTCTTAGTAAATGCAGTTTAAAACTTGTACACTGTCTTGTCAGCAATTCTTGCTTTTAGCAGCAGCATGCATATAGAAAGTTTATTTAAATAGGAACAAATCTTGCTTTTGCTTACTAATTTTGTACATTTAGGCTTTTTATTGCAGTTAAAAATACTGATGGCGTTTGTTCATGCAATCATAAGGTGCTTTGTATTTTTATAGTCTCTGCTGCTCCTATCTTACCTCATAAGGAATGGATCAGAGCGTGTTGTTACAAGTGCCAGAGAACACATTTATGATTTGCGATCCCTGGAAAATTACCACTTTGTAGGTGAGCGATAGAAAAATCTTATAAGCAAATTAAAACAGTAGTTGGAGTTGTCAGTCACCTGAACCAGCTCAGAAGCTTCCCCACTCTAATTAGAATGTGACTGTTGCTGGTTGTGTGAAGAGTGCAGAATCCAAGACGTGGGACCCTAGAGTATTAATTAGTGAAGACAAGAACTTGCAGAAAAGACTGGCTAATAACAACAGAACCAACACAACATGAGTGTTCGGGTTTATATTAAAATATGCACTAGAGACTGGTCCCCTGTGGTGTGTGTAAAGGAATAGCTTTAATCATATGGGAAGAAAAGGTTAGAGCTCCAAAACATACACATCTGTTTGAAGCTGAGGATTTTTTTTCCTCCTACCAAATAATATTTACAGTGGAAAGGCAGCAAGGCCAGTGTGTGTTGTGAATAAGAGGCTTAGAAAAGAGAAGCAAATTTTAGTTTGTAGTGCACTCCAGCTGTCAGCATTTTAAAAATACAGTTTTGAACCAAGACACAAATCTAGTAGTTAAAATAATAATAATAATAATAATAATAATAATAATAACAACAACAACAACAACAACAACAACAATAAACTGTCTCCCTCCCACACCAAAAGCAACTAAGAGAGAAGGTTGCTTTTATTTATTTATTGAGAAGCAAGCATCATGTTTTAAGTCTCGCTTTACACTACCCTTAGTAGATCAGTTCCACTTAGGAAGCTTTATAAACTGAAATTGCTCTCAAATGCTCTCCCTTAGCATTAGATTAGATCTGAGGTCATAAAAATTGTAGTGTTCACTCATTATAGGGAAGTGCTTAGAATATCATATTCGTATGGAAAAATGGTGTTCATGTTATATCAAAATTTTTCCAAGCCATCTAATGCTTGAGCTTAATTGTTGCTACCTAATACATTCATTTTTGTGTTTTTATTTTATACCAGATGAGAATGGCAAAGACCAAGGTATAAATATACGCCAGAAAGTGAAAGAAATGGTAGAATTTGCACAGGATGATGACAGGCTTCGTGAAGAGAGGAAAAAGGCAAAGAAAAACAAAGATAAATATATTGGAGTTTCTTCAGACAGTGTTGGTGGATTCAGATACAGTAAGTCCAGTACTCTGAAGGTGGGGAGGGCAGTTGGCATAGTGTGATACTTACTTGGCCCCATGAGTTTAAAAACCGTTTTTAAAAATATATGCACAAGTTCTGTAATTTGAATGTTGTAGATCTTGGTGTAACCAAATGATCATCTAGCAGTACAATCCTACAAATGTCTACTCAGAAGCAAGATTCACTGAGTTCAGTGGGACTCCCTGGCAAGTGAGTACAGCACTGCAGCCTTAGCCTGTGGCACAAAGGTGGCGTTGAGTATACAGTGAGAGAGGTTCCATTGAGTCTCTCTTCAAAATCTTTTCGTCAGGTCTGAGAAGGACAAGCTGCCTAGTTCTTGGATTCTCTGGCAGTGTGGCTTATTTCAGCCTAGTTGGTTGGTTTTGAACTCTTAAAGGCGGCTAGCATTATTGGGATTCAGTCAGGGGCTTGTTCTGCACGAGGCTGTCCTGTGTGCTGTAATGTGCCTCTTAATATCGGAACCATATAAGCAAGGTTGGCCTTGCGTAACTTTCCTGTTTGTGGCTATGAAGATGCTAAGTCATCATTTTCCGTTTTCTTTTCAGCTCCTCCTAAAGCATTTATATCCTGCCTTTTTCCTTTTGCAAGGAGTGTAAGGGAGCTCTCATCGCCCTTCTCCACTCCAGTTTATCTTCACAACAACAACCCTGTGAGATGGGATGGGCTGAGAGTGAGTGACTAGCCCAAAGTCACCCAGGAGTTCCATGGCTGAGTGGGGCTACAACCTGGATCTCCCAGGTCCCCAATCCAGCAAGCCATGCTGGCCTATGCTTTACAACAAATGGGGTGGCACCACGGAGAAGCAACTCTGAAGTGACTTTTATTTTACGTGCATGCCACCCCACTGTTTCCTAGGGCGGATTAGAGCATGTGTAAAGGCAAGGCAAAGCTATTCAGCATTGTGGGGCTGGGGGTGGGGATGGTTAATGATCTCAAGCTGCAGATAATTACCGGCTAACATGATAGTAGTCTTGTTCAACCTGGCACCCTCTAGAGGCACTGTACAACTCCCATAACTCTCTTCCAGTCTGGCCACTTGCCATATCCAGTGAACTTCACTAAATCTTCCAAAATAAAACCTATTTTAAAATAGAAGATTAGCAGGTGGATGGGGCTTCGCCATTGCTTTACAGCTGTGTGCTTGCGGAGCAGAAGTGGTGGGTATGTGCTTGCTGAACTGAACAGAGCGGCTCTGTTCTTCAAGTCTGCTACTCTAAGGAGGTATGATGGTGCATATTTTGGGCTGTACAGGACTTCACCACAATCTGGTGCTCTGTAAGGCTCGGATGCATACACAGAGCTCTTGCAGCATGGATGGGGGAAGTGCCTTATTCATTCGAGTAAAGAAAACTGCCATACAGCTTGTAGATGCTTTGTGCACCTGAGCTGCCTCAGGTACAGAGCCAGCAGGATTGTGGGTTCCTTGTCAGAATACACTGCAGTGCTATTTGTATATGATTCATTAATTATGTGGGGTGTCCTGATGGACTCACTATGTAAATCACACAAGTTATAGCAAAAGTGCTCTTATGTCTTTGGGTCACCATGTGCTGCATAATTGTGAATTACTCTGCCTCACCTAATAGGAGTTTTAGGCACAGGAAGTGAAAGATGTTAATGTCTAATCTGTATTGGGCCAGGGATATTCCCTCAGGACTTTGGCAAGCAAAACTGCAATATTATTTATACATTCTAGGAATTCTGGTGGGCATTGTATTGAGTCAGTTTTAAATCTTCCATGTATTAGCTATTGTGATTTCTTTTTTTAAAAAAGCAAGGTACATTGATGATTAAATTACTGAATGGGATTCAGAGCTAAGCAATTAAATACATTATTCAAAGACAATTGAGCAAAACTGGCACCTTCTACTCACAGTTATCCAACAATTGGAGTTCTTGGTTCTTTACGTTGTGAAGCAAATCTTGTTTATGTGGCTATTTTGTGGCAATATAGCAGATTGAGAAATTACAGACTCCTAAGTAGCACATTCCTTAATGGTTTTTGAAGAGCTTTTAAAATTGATAATTGAGGCTAGAAATATTGCCATTTGTTTTCATCCATCTTGCAATATTTGGTACACTCCCCTCTCCCCCCCCCATAAAATTCATGAGGTTTTAAAACATGAAAAAAATCCAGTTTCCTGTGGCAGCCAAACTGAGAGCATAACAGAATTTGTATAAAATAATGGGCTTCATTTTTCATAAGTTCATGTAGACTTGGTTCACATACCACAGCCCATAGTTTAAACAATCCATGGGCTATCAGGGAAAAGTTGGAGAGAGAGCACACTGCATAGAGTGTGCTCCCCATTTATGCTTTTACTCAGCAGCTTATTATCAGCGCCTTCATAGGTTATTGAGTGGGACGTGCAAGCCTCAAACTCTGAGTTGGTTTATGGATTAAAGGACCCATCAGTCTGGGTTTGCAGCTCACACTCCACAGCTTATGAATCGGCCAATTCTAGGTTGTTGACCAAGAGCAGTAGCGGCCAGCATACTGCAGGCAGCATGTCAATTCTCCTATGTGCGCACAGCTTGTCTAACCTGTGAGCTGTTGTTACATGCAAATCAGCCTGTTGCCATGGTTCATTTTGTTGGGTATACGACTCTTTGACCTGCTCCTGCATTATCTCACCTTATCAGAATGTGTGCTACTATGCTACTTTTGGGTAGTTGTCATAAGCAACAGTTCCTGAATGCATTTTGTGCTGATTATTGGCCTTTTCTGCCATTAATAATATTGCTTCGACAACATGAAAGTTTTCTGTTTGCTTTGAAAACTCTCAAGGTAATTGTCAGCAAAAGGAACTAAGTTCTTAACAAGAATCAGTGGCATTTTTGAAATGATCTCTTTTTTTCTTCCTTCTTTTTACTATCTGCCTCTATTATGTAGGTGAAAGATACGATGTTGAGCCCAAGTCAAAGTGGGATGAAGAATGGGATAAAAACAAAGGTGGATTTCCATTTAGTGATAAACTAGGTGAGCTGAGTGATAAAATTGGGAGCACAATTGATGACACCATCAGCAAATTTCGGAGGAAAGACAGAGAGGATTCTCCAGAACGATGCAGGTACTTTGACTGCAATTCAGTTGCTTGTCAGCTGTCCTTTTAAAGTTTTTAACAGGTTCTCAAGTTGAGCTTCAAATTTCTGATCTAGCACCTGGTCCTAATTAGATTATAGGTTGGGTTTTTAAGAAACTGTGTGGCTTTAATTGTGGAATGAATCTGTACAAACCTGAAAATGTTTGTTTCTGTCTTTAAACTGGTTGTTTTCATGGAAGAAAATCTCAAAAATAGGCATATTTCAGTAAATAACCTGCTTGGAAAAAGAATGACAGGGTGTTATCTCTTGATTCAGCACAGTGCTGGAGTTTCTTCAAGGCCCCATTCAGTTCTGCTCTATAAACTTAAACTATGCACACCCTGTATTTTATAGGACCCCTATAAGATCCCTTTTAGATCCTTTCAGATGTCTTTTAAAAATGGAAATGTAAACATTTGTGGTTGGAAAGAGGGTTGCCCTTCTACAAGTGGAAGGGCTTTAATTTGTTTTTCGGCTCCAGGCCAAGACCTTTTTATTTAAACGATATTTTAATTGTTAATTATTGTTTTTATTTACTGGTTTTATACTATTGCCAAGATGCTTCGGATTCTTAATGTTTGTTCTATGTTTGCTTAGTCTGCTTTGTAAGCCGCCCCGAGGCTTTCTGCAATGGGGGGTGGGGATAAAAATGCTTAAATAAATAAATAAATAAATTTGTCTAAGAGCTTTCAATCCCATGTAAAACCCATGCTGATGGAAGGGAGTAGAGTCTTTTTTCCTCCCGATTCTTCACATTCCATGGTCGTCTTGATGGCCCTACAACTTCCTGGAGTAGATTTTCAGAGGGTTTAGGGGGCTGTGGCAGGAGCAGGGAGTAAATGAAGATCACCTCCCCCCTCTTTTATCAGTATGATTCCCATTCTGGATCAGAAGTCTCCCAGATGATGTCCTTCGGACTGTGGAAGAGTCATATTAAATCCAACATTACATTTAAAATTCTGCTTACAGGATCACTGTATCCAACCCCTTTGTCCTAAAGAACTAAGATATATTTTAAGAAACAAGAATAATGTTTCAGTCCCTTGATGTAAATGTCTGGGAAAATTTTAGTTGTTTGGTTTTGTAACACAGAATTCTAAATTTCCCTCCGCTAGGTCATTTATTGAAAAGTGTTTGTTTTGCAATGGGCAGTGGCATATTAAGAAAAAAAGTGTACTATAAGTAATAGAAAGCTGCCCCTCACTTAGGTTTGTTGTGAATTTCTCATCCCCCTCAGTAATCCCATCTGTTAATAATTTGAAAGTAGCCCAGGAGATGTGATTCATTACAAAAACAGGCCATGGTTGGCTTCAGTAGGACTTCTGCCTCATTTTTGCACGTTCATATAATAAAACTACCTCAATATTGAAAGTATAGCCATCTGCTTCCTTGCTAGCTGTCTACTAAAGTTAAGCAGACTGCGCTTCATAGAATAACCTGATAGGTAGATAACAAATCCCATGGGACAGCCCTAATCCATGGTATTATTTGTGGACCACAGCATTTCTAATTGTCCTCCCTGCATAGCCTGGCAACTTGTGGCCTTGAATGAGGTACTTTATTAAGCGCCTGAGTGTGTCCTATTTTATTTCAAAATGCCACTTTCAGAAAATGACAAATACTTCTGATGTAGCTTTCTGGATCAAAAATGTAAGTTCTAACTCCAAAAAGGACAATGCTTTTATTAGCTTCAGAGGCAATAACTGTATCATTCCGCTTCAATAATGATAGAAGCTAATTTAAAAATTAGCTGTTTGTTTTAATCTTTAAATGGTAGGTAGAGGAAGATAAGATAATGTTTTGATTGCATGCAAAACTTAGAAGTTGAAGAGCATAACATTTGACTACCTTTTCCTTTAGTTTAATGTAATGGTACAGACTTTTCAGCTAACCCCATCTTAATGTACAGTGGATCTTTTGTTCACAGGATCATTAAATTAACTCTGCATCAGAGGGAAAATATTGTGTAGATTTTATATACTAAGCAAACTCCAAAAGTGTTCCATTTCAACAAGTAGTTTGAATTTTATTATCAGCAAATCAAACTGATACTTAATAGTCTTTATATAGCTATAGAAGATTACACATAAATTTCAGCTGGATGAGATTAAAATGGTAGGAGCTCTCTTATATTTAATGTCTTTCACAATGGAATTTTGAAAGAATAAAAAAATCATTAAGGTGCTAAAAGTTGTATTCTTTTCCATTTACTTTTTCCCTTTTTTTGGTGTTGGACAGATGAATTGATTTTGAGAGGAGAATTTAAATGTTAAACTAGATAGATCAAGTCATACTAAATCAACAATATAAAACTCCAGCTAGTTTTAAACCTTGCCTGAAATTGGTATGATATCTGGACATTTAATATACACTAGCTAATGGACCTTAATTCATATTTCCATAAATGTTTATTCATTGAGAACAAAATATAAGATTTAGGGCCTTTTTACATGGAAATTTGAGGAATATATTCTCCCTGATAGATTCTTAACTTTTACTTTCTAAAAACTGAAGGAAAGACAATGGTTTCCCATCTCTTCCTCCTGATGGTTCTTAACTGAGTTTTGGAAACATTAACTGTGTGGTTCCAGAGTTGTTTCTTATTGGTGCATTTGAATGTTTTCTAGAACAGAAATTGTTTCTAAAAATAGGCTAAAAAGAATGTAGAACTGTTCTTAAACTCTATAATCAAAGAAAACAAGGGCCCTTTAAATATCAGAATGGGAATGTACAAATTCAAATAGCAATTGAAGGTAGTTTTGGAGCTTGGATAGTATTGGTGCTTGAATTGTCATCTTGCTGTGTTCCAGGGAAGATGATAGCAGATAAGTACATTTGCACTTTTTTCTGTTCTCCATTACTGACTCCTTCTTTCTGTAAATGTGATAGATTTTATTTTCAGGAGATGTGGGGGAGGGGGTGCAAGAGAGAGAACTCACAGGTATTGAAGTAGACCTCTCCTTTTTACTGAACTCAGTGGGTAAGTGTGGCTTGTGCTTTTACTGTGCCCTGCAAGCATGAATTCTCTTCATCAAGCCACATTCTATCCTCCTGGGCCTTGACGAACTGGCACACTAGAGGGAGCAGCTGCACTTGGATCAGTTCATGACTGGTACTAGCCACTTTCTGCACCTTTATTCTGCTTCAGAAAAGCTGCTTAGTCAGATCAGCCTTTCCTCTATGAGAGTACCTCCTGAGGTCATGAAAAGAAAAAGGCAGTCACCCAGAAGTGGGTGCTGAAAGATCAGCATGTTCCAGCTCTGGTTTTGTGTGTTCTTGATTTGAATGTTGATTTGAATATTTTCAGCAGCAGCTGCTAGACAATGACCCATGTTTTTGTGCAAAGTTTATTCTTATACATTTAACAGACAATTCACAGAAATTCCCCTGAGACTATATAGTATAAGCCCCATGAAAATGTTCCCCAGGTCATAGGTTTGATGAGGATTGTGTCACAAAATAAAAACATGCTGAGCAGTGGATGGGGCCCTTCATGCCTCAGGATCTGCATGCCAGTCACTATATAAAAGGTAAGGGACAGATGAGTCTGCAGCACGGTAGGCCAGTGTGATCCTGTCCAAACCACAAGCACATCAAGGGAACGTTGATGTATCGTATGAAGTCCTTTGTGGGAGCAGAGCTACTCTTTGCATCCATTATGAGAATTCAGTAGTAGTCAGTAGCCCAGTAGCCCACAGTATCCTGATTACAACCTGCTTCCTGCCCAATCCTCATTTAAGGTTTGACCCAACTTTGGCAGGAAGGTTTCCTTGATTTTGCAACTACGCAAGAATTTATTCCCTACCTTGTGAACACTCTTATAAAGGAAATGTTTATCTATTATATTCCAGTATTGTAAATGTTTCAGTAAAAACCCAAATTCATGTCAAAACATTCAAAATCAGTGTATATACAAATGGCATAGTGTCTTCGTGTAGGCAGAAACTCTCCTTCAAC
Organism: Varanus komodoensis; assembly: GCF_004798865.1. NCBI lineage: Eukaryota > Metazoa > Chordata > Lepidosauria > Squamata > Varanidae > Varanus > Varanus komodoensis. The sequence goes on along the minus strand of NW_025336345.1, from coordinate 3,228,208 downwards.
AAAATTAGTTGGTTAAATCTGTGTTCCAACAAGACTGAGTATTTTCTGATTGTATCTCCTGTTTATGGAATTGGGCTGTCTCTAAAAGTTCCTGTTACTCTAATGCAAAGCAGAGAGTCTGTTGTCCTCCAGTTGTTGGATTCCCACTCCCAGCAGCCCCAGTCAGAGGTCTCCCTGCATTTTGCTTTTAAATTATGTAACTGTTTGCTGTAACTCTTTCTTTGGTAAAACAGAACAATCCTTCTGAAATGCTAGATTTTGGGAGCCTTGTGTGCTCATGTTTCCCCTTCTTACTGAAACCCAGGTATGTTGTCTTGCCATTTGTTATTGTGGAAGTACCATATTTTTCCGTCTATAAGACGCCCCCATGTATAGGACGCCCCCCACTTTTCCTACCGATCTCCAGCAAGCAAGCTGCTGCCGCCCCTATGTGCCACCTCGCCCACCCCCCCGCACACGCGCAGCCTCCAATTTTCCCTTGGCTTCCTCCTGGATGCTACTTAAATGTATAATACTAAACTGAAGCATTATTAAGATCCTCTAAGCCTATGAAGAAGTAAGTTTGACATTGATGTAGTTAATTGTAGAAGCTAAAGTGAAAAAAATTTGAAAGTTTAAAAGGTGGTCGGAATCAAAAATTCTGGGATGATTTCCCTAAAATGTTGCTAATGTGGGCATGCTGTTTTGATTGAAACATGTCAGTGTATCTTTCTTGAAAGTTCAGTCATTTTTTGTGATATGCAACTAAACACCTCTTCCCATTGTCCATTCTTATATGGCTACCTAAACCAGAAAGCTGAATAAGGAACTTTTTTTCAGCATCCATTATCAGCACAGGTGCACAACTTAACAGCTGATTAATAAAGAGTTTTTTTTTTCTCTTAGTTCATATCTGAGCATGTGTCACTTCTTCTGTCCCTTCACTCAACGTCAGCAGCTCAAAAACACAGCTCACCATCTCACCATGACCATGTTGCTTTGCAAAAGCTGGTTGAAAAAGGCAGTGCATTGTTTTTCTCTTTTTTCAAAGCCAGTCCTTTGAAATCTTCGAGGTATTATAAATGCCACAACATTAATTAACATAATCACAATTTCAGGATCTTTTCTCATAAGAGTCGCAAGTCAAGATATGAGTCATCTAGATCATATACATCTTGGATCTTTTAGAGATCTTCTTGTAGCTCTTCCCAAAACCCTCATTCAGACAGACCATTCATGCATTCTTGATCAAATTAACCTTCCACAGCTTGCAGGAGCTTCCGCGCTGTTTTGTTAGCCTAATTATTTCACCCTTTTCAGTGCCAGATTAACAGGCATTCTGTCCAAGATTGTGTTATTTGCCTGAGCTTTTAATGAGTGGTCGTTTTAGGGGGTTTCAGTCTGCCTGTAGTTCTTCACTTTCTTCTCTGTTCTATTTTTGTTTTATTGGGTATACTGTATGCTGGCTTGTTGGCTATTATTATTTCTACTTCTACTTTGTAAGTTGCCTTGGAAATGCTTTCTGAAGTTACAGGAAGGATATGAAGCGTGAGAATCAGTTTCTGGGAATCTGACAGTGCATGTTACTTGCTGTAGAAGCAGTACACTTAACATGGGTTGCTGCATCTTTTCAGCAGGGTTTGAGTTTCTGTATAAGCCCTCTTAAAACAAAGGGAGATTGCTGCACAGCAGTGCTTTGTGGATTTATTCCCTTAACTCTTGGTTGGTGCTGTTAAGCCCTCTTATTACTTTGCATCTGTAGTCTCTGTTGGAATAGAAAGCGAAATGCTGGTAGTTATGTTCACTGATCTTAATAAATTAAACGACCTTTGCTGGCAAGTACATAATATACAGAGATGCAGTGGGAGGCATAACAGAGTGGTTATAATAATAATAGGCAAAGCCTGTATCATTGATAGTGGAAAAGAAAAGCTACCCACAGAGTAGACTGTAGTTTTTGTTACCTCCATGCTGGCAACAAGACAGTCTTTCTTAAATTAGGTGGTTTAGTGATCTGTTGCATAACTGAAACATAGAGACCCTCCACAGTTAATTCCCATTTGAGTGTACAGTGTGTTTTTGTTATTAAATGATGGCTCTATGTACATATAATGGAAAGCCAGGATTTCTAGTTTTTCTTGGCTTACTGAGAACAAGCATCATGTTAGCTCACAGAGCCCATTCACTCAATGCCAGAGTGAACAACTGGGTCTCTCATTGACCCAAACAAACCAGAAAGCAGTAGCAGTTCATGATGTCCAAACCCAGGGTGCTCTTCTGTGTTCCCAGTCAATGAATCCTGGCTTCTCTTTTAGAAGATGGTGTGCCCAAGATCATTTTTACACCGATCAGCCATCTTTTCAATCTCGTCAGTTCCTCTTTATGTCTAGATCATTGCAATAGTTCCTTTTGTTTTTAATTTTCACAGTGATAGTGATGAGGAAAAGAAATCAAGAAGAGGTAAATCACCCAAAGATGAATTCAAAGATGAAGAGGAGACAGTGACCACAAAACACATCCATATAACACAAGCCACAGAGACCACCACCACAAGGCACAAACGCATGGCAAATCCTTCCAAAACCATCGACCTGGGAGCGGCTGCACATTACACAGGGGACAAAGGAAGTCCAGACCTGAATGCTGCCGCCTATACTGCGCAGTCCTCAGCAACGGTAGGGAGGCACAGCTCTGTAACTGAATTTCCTTCTTCCTGCTCTAGCCCATTCTCATTAGCAATGGTAAACCTGACACTTTCAATCTTGTGGCCCCTAAACTTTATCTGAAGTGCTGTGAGACAGTTTGTGTTCCCTACTACAAGGGTGGAGACAGCACTCCAACCTGAGAGATGGGGATCAGACCTCCAGCACGCCCCCCCCCAACAAGCCTGCACATAGTTGTTGCGGAAAGAACTGTGTTGCCCCTCAATGAGAATAGGAATGTGTCTCTCAGAAGGGGATGTTTCAAGGGGTGAGGAAAGGGGGAGATTGGAGTGGCTAAGGTGGAAGAATCCCAGAGTCTTCCCAGCTTCTTACCCTCCCCCTTACTAAATAGCCATCAAGTGAAAGTGCACAGCAAGAGGAGCGGGAAGGTGAAGATCGTCGCCACAGCTCCTCTCACTCTGCACTGTGTGAGCATGACTTGGGTGGGACTGTATCCCCATGTGGATCATGGTAGTAATTTACTAACAGCAAGAGTGACTGCAATCATTTTAAACAATCATTTGTTCTTGAGATGGCTTTAAGAGCAGAGGGTTCTACCTTCAGAGGTGGCCTAAAAGTAATTTTAAAAAATAAAAGATGCCAAAAATTGAGTGTGATTCACAGATGTCAGGATTTATTTGTTTGTTTGTTTTTTAAAACTTTTCTATACCGTCTCATCACAGACGTCTCGGGATGGTTTGCAACCATATTAATAAAACAGAATAAAAATAGAAGTAAGAGTAAGAGTAGCACAGCATTCAATGTTAAGTATAAAACCACCAATTTAAAAAAAAATCAGCAATTAAATTATTGGGAGAATGAAAAGGTTTTCACCTGATGCTGAAAGGAAAGAAGCATTGGCACCAGGTGAACCTCTCTGGGGAGCGTATTCCATAGTCGGGGCACCACCACAAAGAAGACCCTTCATCCAGTAGTCACCCTTCTGATCTCTTTCAAGGATGGCTCCTGGAAGAGGGCCTCTGACTCAGATCTCAAGGGGCAGGAGGGCACGTAGGAGAGAATAGGATCTGCCACTCGCATCTTCAGGTTCTTCCAAGTAGCAGAAAGAACCACACATAACAGCTACTCAGCATTAATAGTAGCATTAACAACAAGAATTCACTTACGTATCATCTTCAAAGAGCGACAACCATCATCAGGAAGGATGCCCCACTTGCTCAAAGCAATTGGATTAAAAGCCCTGCTCCTTGCCTCAGTTGTCCCTGGGCTGCATAGTGTGGATACAAAAAACAGCTTCAACCTCAGAGAACCAGATAACAGCCAAGTTGATAATGGGGTTTTGTGGTCTGCATCCTAGGCAGTGAAGGGAAGGCTTCAAATATAAAACTAGAGCCCTGAAGCCTGGTGTTGACCAGCACATGTTGCACAGCATAGCTTAAGTATATTCTGCCTTTCAACATCTACCAGCAAGCAGGCAGGGCCATTGTTTGCTAGTTTCAGCTTCAGAATCAGCTTCAAGAGCAGCCCCTCATAGAGCACAATACAATATTCACCCTTGCAGATTACCAAAGCATGATCAGCATGCAAAATTTCCTTTCCTCAGAAACAAGTATAGGAGAAGTAGTTGGTGAACATGCCCCTGGCATCACTGACACTGTTCATGAGAAAAGCCTGGTTATGGAGCATCCTTTGGCTTCTAATCTGACGTAACCATTTATCATTGGAAGGGCCAGATGCACTGAAACTCTGACTATGGCCAGCACAAACTCCCATCATGTTTGCGCAGCGCAATGAGTGTGCTGCTGCCCTCTAGCACAATGATAAGCAACTGAACTTCTTCCAACTTTGAGGAAGAGCAGTTTGGTCCTGCATGGCCAAACCAGTAAACATCTGTTCACCATTTCCTGCTTTAAAACAAGAGGGAGCAGCTTCCTTGGCTGCTGCTTGGTAGAGCAACCCTGATTGCCTCTGTCCAGAAGCATCCAGTGCATCCAGGCAGGCACTGGAACCTGACATCTACAGGTTTTGTCTCAACTGGCAAAGCCATCCAGAATGAGGACCCTTGTCACCAGTATCGTCTTCATCTTCTGCTGCATTGCAATTCAGATCAGCTTTCAGCTGCTACCTTTCAGCCAAAAGATTTTATGGGGACAAAGCTGGAGGAAGGGGTTGCTATGTGTGTAAGCACCCACAGGCCTTGAAATAGCATGCTTAACTTCTGGAGAATAGGGGCATCAAAAGTTGATGGAGTCTGCCAGGCTCCAACTTGCAGGGAGATTGAAGGCAAGAAGTAACAGCATCTTCCAATATCTGCTTATGGGAGCTAGAATACATGAGCTTTTATCGGGACTGCTTAATGTGTGTTAGTCACTGCTTTTGCTTTCTTCTGAAAACTACCATGAAGGTACAAATGATGTCAGAAGGCCTTCAAATGAGGAAATGTTTTAATAACATCAATTCCCTCCATATTGACTGGACAAATCTCTGTTCCAGTCATGAGAAAGAGTCTTAAATGCCCAAGAAAAGCTAGTCATGGAACCATCTGGAGGGAAGGCAACCCTGCATTTAACCCTATGTGGTATCACCCAGGACCAACTAGAAGAAGCAAATCTTGGTGAACCTGTTGGAAACAGTAACCACAGTGCTAGCAGTTTTAATACATATTCAGATGGAAAATTGCCAAAGAAATCCAACACAGTCATATTTGTCTTCAAAAGGAGAAACTTCTCTAAAATGAGAGAACTGATACAAAGGGGCCAGTGGCAATTATGTACACATTGCTGTTTGGGCTTCCAAGGGGCTTTTGTCAGAGTCCCTTACCCAAGACTGCTGAGCACACTTAGCAGTCATGGAATGAAGTGGTATGTGTGGTAGTGGGGGTGGGGGGGTGCTCTTATAGAATAATAATTGGTTAAAGATAAAAAGTAAGAATAAGTGGTATTTTTCCCAGCAGTGGGGGTGTTAACAGTGGAGTCCCATTGGGATCTGTATGGGGACCAGTGCCTTTCAATTTATAAATCTGGAATCAGGAGTCAGCACTGAAGTAACAAAGTGCTGACAACACAAAATAATGTTGAGTTGTTAAAAGGAGCATTGTGAGGCAATCCGAAAGTATTAAAACTTTTGTATGCCGTCCCTTATGCATGGCATCTCAGGATGGCTTACAGTCATAAAAACAACACAATAAAACAGCAATAAATAACAATTAAACAAAAATACAATTAAATAAGTTAAATAAAACTGACTGTTAAACATTAAAAATTTAAATTAGTTTTTAAAATAACAGTTAAATAAAAAGGTTTTAACCTGGTGCTGAAAAGAATATAAACTTGGCGCCAGACACACCTCTCCAAAAAGCGCATTCCATAATCTGAGTGCCTCTGCAGAGAAGGCCCTCCTCCAAGTAGATACCCTTTTTACCTCCTTCAGGGAGGGTTCTCAGACTAGGGCCTCTCCCACTGATCTTCAGGGGCATGAGGGCATATAAGGAAGGAGTCATTCCTTCAGGTATCCCAATCCCAAGCCGTTCAGGGCTTTATAGGTCAAAACCAGCACCTTGAATTGGGTCCAGACTTCAACTGGAAGCCAGTGAAGCTGATAGAGGACAGGCGTTAAATGACAATAATGACCGGTCCCCATTAGGAACCTGGCTGCTCTATTCTGTACCAGCTGAAGTATCCGGACCGTTTTCAAGGGCAGCCCCACATAGAGCACATTACAGTAACTGGGAGGTTACCAGAGCATGAATCACCATTGCTAGGCGGTGTTTGTCCAGGTAAGGACGCAGCTGATGGACCAGCCGAAGCTGTAGGAAAGCACTCCTCACCACCTCTGCCACCTGGGTTTCCAGTGACAGCTCCGGGTCAAGGAGTACTCCCAAGCTATGGATCCTGTCCTTTAATTGCGGCTCAACATAAGCAAATGTAATGTGATGTATGTTGGGGGGGGGGGGGGAGATCCAAGCTTCAAAAATAAAATGATGGGTTTTGATGTAACAGTGGCTGAACAAGGAAGAGATCTTGAGGAGAGCTCAGTGATGTCAGACCACTGTGTGACTGTTGTGAAAAAGGCAGACTCCATGTCCGGCATAATTAGGAAAGGGACTGAAAATTAAACAACTAGTATTATAACCCACAAGAAGAGGCAGTAAAAGCTGAAAGTGAGAGATGGCAGCCCAAGATTGACAAACAAATGGTCAAGGAATACCTAGATGGAATAAACATGTTTAAATCTCCAGGGCCTGATGAACTCCATCCCAGAATCATAAAAGAGCTAGCAGAGGAATTCATAAGAACCACTGTCTATTATCTTCAATAAATCATGGAAAACATGAGAAGTGCCAGACTACTGGGAAAGGGCTATCATTGTCCCCATCTTCAAAAAAGGGAAAAAAGGATCTGGGAACTATAAGACCACTTAGTCTGGCATCAATCCCTGGAAAAATTCTGGAGCAAATTGCAGATTGATGCACACCGCAGATTACTGCATAGGGTTTTCTGGAATTAAAATCATTTAAAAAATCAGTCTCACCTCAGAGAAGATGTCGCACCTCAAAGAAAATGCAGTGATTGGGTAAGCTCCAGTCAAAAAGGTTGGTGCCAGGTAAACATAGGGTTTATTGCACAGGGTTTTTCTGGAATTCCAGTGTTAACAGCTTGCATGCTTATTTACTTGCACCTTCATATGAAGAACCATGCTGAGCACTCTGTTCATACACTGGCCTACCAGCTGCCCACCAGAAACCCATAAGCAGGACCCTAGTGCAAAAGCACTCTCCTACCCAATCTCCCCAGCAACTGGCATGAGCAGGCATATAGCCACTCATTCTATTCCATGTATTTTTCTAATGGCTGTCCACCCCCACAGTTATGGAATGATCTCCCCACTGGGGCGTGCCTGGCACCAACCTTAGCATCCTTTTGGCACCAGGTAAAGACTGTCCTCTATCATAGAGCATTTAATTAGTTGTTTGGGGGCTTTATTAGCTGCTTAAATAGGCTGTTTGATCAATTCATATTAGGCCATTGCAATTTGTGTTTTGTTTTGCTGTTAAATTTTATATGATTACCTTTTAATGATGTTTTTAATGTTCTTTGTATTTTTATATTGTATTTTTGTGTGTTGGAAATTGACCAGAGAGCTCCAGCTATTGGGTGGCATAGAAATTGATTAAATAACACCCCTCTTTAAAGCCACTGAAATGTGTGCCCATCACTATATCACATGGAAGTGAATTCTAACTAAGCATTGTATGAACAAGTACTTCTCTTTCGCTGCCCTGAAGGACCCACCAATTAAAATCATGAGGTGGCCCCAGGTTCTACTATTTTGATGGAGAAAAATGTTCCCCCATCCACTTGCAAAATTTGGACACCTCTGCCATTTCTCCTCATACTCAGACATTTTTCTAAGCTTAATACTCCCAGATATTGTAAACTTTCTTTATATAGCAGTTTATCCAGTTATATCCTTATTTCATTTACTTTTTTCTGCACTTTTCCCAACTGTACAGCGTCTCTTTTTACATACAATAACCAAAACTATAAACAGAGTTTTCTAATGATGATATAGAATCATAGTATAGTAGAGTCAGAAGGGACCAAGGCCATCGAGTCCAACCTGCTGGTGCAGGTCACCAATTTACACCATCCCAATCAGATGACTATACAATTTCTTTCTGAATGTCTCCAGTGTGGGAGAGCCCACAGCCTCTCTAGGCAACTGGTTCCACTGTCATCATTGCTTTGACAGTGAGGAAACCTGATACCTAGCCTGAATCTGCGTTTTGCAACTTGAATTGATTATTCTGTTTTACGCTCTGGTATCAGCAAGAAGAGATGTTGATCTTCCTCTTTGTGACAGCCTTTGAGATACTTATAGTGTGATATCATGTCCCCTTCAGTCTTCTGTTCTCAAGGCTGAACATGCCCAGTTCTCTCAGTCTCTCCTAATAGGGCAATGTTCCAAACTCTGGATCATTTTTGTTGCCCTCCTCTGGACCTTTCTAATTTTCCTGCATCTTTCTTAAATCTTGGTGCCCAGAACTGGACACAGTATTCCAGATGAGGTCTGACTAGTGAAGAGTATAGAGGAACTACTACTTCTCATGATTTGGAAGTAATACTTCTGTTAATGCATCCCAAAATAGCATTTGCCCTTTTGGCTACTGCATTGCATTGTTGGCTCATGTTTAACCTATTGTCCACAATTACTCTGAGATCTTTTTCTTTTTCAGTTCTGTTGAGCCATCTTGTATCGATGTATTTGGCTTCTTTTTCCTAGGTGGAGGACTTGGCACTTGTTCTTATTGAATCACATTCTGTTGTTTTGAGCCCAGTGTTCAAGTTAATCAGGTTCACCCTGGATCTTAATTCTCTCTTCTAGAGTGTTCACTATTCCACCCAGTGTTGTATTGTCTGCAGATTTGATTATCTTTCCTTGTACCTTCTAAATCATTAATAAAGATGTTGAAGAGCACTGGGCCTCAGACTGAACTCTGCAGCACCCCTCTAATTGCCTCCCTCCAATTTGAGAAGGTGCCATTGATGAACACTCTTTGTGTCCGATTTAGCAGCCAATGTTGGATCCACCTAATAGTTTTTCTGTGTAGTCCACTTTTTGATAATTTGGTCATCAGAATGTCATGGGATACTATGTCAAAAGCTTTGCTAAATTCAAGATAGATTGTGTCCAGACAGAGTTCCATCTGTCTGTTTAGGAGGTTACCCAGTCAAAAGTGAGATTAAATTAGTCTGACAGGATTTATTTCTGATAAAGCCATGTTGCCTTTTATTTATTTATTTATTTATTTATTTATTTATTTATTTATTTATTAAAACATTTCATTATTAATCACTACATTTTCTTTGAGGTGCTTTAAGACTGATTTTTAAAATAATTTTAATTCCAGAAAAACCCTATGCAATCATTTTCTTTGTGCAGGAATCTGTAATAGAGTCTGAGCCCGAAACCTGGACTGAAAAAGAACAGGGGTTGATTTGTAGAAGGGATAATTCCCATTAGGTTATAGGACAAACTCATGAAGGACTATTGGTGTTAGGAACACTTGTTCTTAAAACACATTCCCCATGCTAATTTCTACAAATTAAATGCTTCATTTTGTGTATTTTGAAAAAAATGAATTCTCTGTCTGCCAGGCACAACTAATTGATGGTGCCAGGCAAGCAAAAAGCATTAAGCCAATAAGACTTATTCAGATGCATTGTCTTATTTTAAACCAGATACCTAACTTGTTTGCATGCCACAGATCTGTAGCCTGAGGCAGACAGGTGTGGCCGATGTAGAGTTTAAGAGACTAGCCTAAAAGAGTTGCTAGATGAGTGCAGTGTTGCATAGGCAACTTTTCTCCATTCCCATTCAAATTGGGACACAGTTTCAGATCCTGCTGGAAAGCTGAGGGTGTGCAACTTGCCAAATGAATCAGCATAAATCTTGCTCTTCAGTCCCTTGAGGTTTCCATCCTATGCATGGTTTCAAAGAAAAAAAGTCTTCATGTCTTAAATGTGCCCTTAGAGCATAATCTTATGCATGCTTACTCGGAAGTAAGTTGCATAATTTCAGTGCAGTTTACTGCCAGGGAAGTTGTGTCTAGGATTGTACCCTTAAGTGTGATGATGCCCTGCTCTCCACTTCTTGTTATCCTGGATATTATTTTTCCTTCCACTGATCTTCCACTTCCATCCAAAACTGAACATCTGCAACAAGTGTACTGGAGGGAAGTTCTTAAAAGCAAATTAAAGCAAGCCATTTGTCTGCTTAATAATGTTGTAATGAGCAGGCTTTCTAGAAACCCCTCAGGTACCTAAAGGGTTTATCATAGATGCACTTGACTTTGTGCCAAGGTTCATAGAATATTAAAAATGACATTGTGCTCCAGGAAAAGCAGCTTCCCAACCATTGTCATCCTTCATGAGTATGCACAGAAATCCAGCATTTAGGCGGACATGGTAACAAAGGACACCATCCTTTCAGGAAGTGAGCTTTGTGATTTAATGAATGGATTGCATCAGTAAAATACATTCCCTTCCTTGTGGCAAGAGAAGAAAGCACAGTACCTCAATTCTTGACAGAAAAAAAGCATGAATCTCTACTTTTACTATTCTGAAATCTAGCTTTATGCATGTTTTAAGAATGTGATGTTACACATACTCAAACCAAAAACGGCTAGCAGTTCCCAATGTACGCAAGCCAGCACAGTTGGCTGAATGGATGCTGGAAGCTGTAGGACCTTTTCTGTCTAAACATGCACCAGCTTGTGCCCCAATCTAAAATACACCAACTTTGGTGTGAGAATCACTTTATTCAGTTAAGCTCACTATTGTATTGTAATTCTCACTGCTAGAATTAAAGTACTTACAATGAAATGTGCTCAGGTATGGGATGCTCAGTGCATATCTGAAATTGTCAAAGGCATGCAGAAAATCCTTAATCAATCACAATATTTAATATCAGCCCTGCATTTATGACAGAATAATCTCAGAGGTATGGCAGTAACAACCTGAAGGTGAAAATCATTATAAACACCTAAAAAACTATCGAACGTCTAAAATTGTGCATCTAACTCATGCACTATAGCCAGCTTATAATATCATTTTCAAGACATATTGGTAAAGCCATAATGGAGGTAATTAAATAATTAAATAACCAATAAAATTTCAGTTTGACTTTTCTGGTATCTTTAATTATGTTTCCTTTTTGGGGTGGCAGTACTGAGGGAGGTTTTACCTTTCCATTCCACGTGCCTATAGATATCTTAGGAAGTACCAATTTAACCCTAGCATGAACATCAATTACATTGCAACAACATAGGCAACCTCTAGAACAATGCCATCAGCTTTTGTTGGCTTGTTAGGTTTTCAAGAAAACCCTCAATGCCAGTAAACACTTGGCATTATGCTAGAGGTCACTTGCCCACATGTGGTATAATTAACATTAATGCTAGTATTAGATTGTCTTGCCCCTTGTCTGATGGAAAATGAAAGTGTCAATTTTGTTAGAATCGCCATTATTATTGTGCATGATAATCTCTCCTATTACCTTCTTCTGTTTTCTAATGCCCTTTATATAAACTGATAATTTAATGCATGGTAACTCTGTCTCAGTTGGATGAAGTCCATCATACACACTACTGGGCTTTTATTGCTACCAGCTCTACTCAGTTTCCAAATTGGTTTATCACAATTTGTCTCCGCAGAAATGTCTTTGCAGAATGTTGTTTTAGGAGTGAGGGTACAATCCTATGTCCAGTAGACAGTGCCTTAGGAAAAACCAGAGGCCCTGCTGCAGACTTGGAAAGGTTGTCTGAGGTCACAGCAGGGACTCGATCTTTGGAGGCCTCTCCCTCTGCCCTTGCAGCCAGTGCAGTTCCTTCAGCCACAGGTGGCCCGCCAAAGACAAAAAAACCACGGGCTGGATGGTGGAGCGGAACAAGGCATTGCTGTCCTTTAAAACAGTGGTCCCCACCCTTTTTGGCACCTGGGACCAGTTTTGTGGAAGACAATTTTCCCACGGACCGGGGGTGGGGGGGTGGTTTCAGGATGATTCAAGCACATTACATTTATTGTGCACTCTGTTTTTATTGTTACTGCATTGTAACATATAATGAAATAATGATACAATTCACTGCCTCAGCTCCACTTCAGATCATCAGGCATTAGATTTTCATAAGTTCGCAACCTAGATTCCTCACATGCGCTGTTTACGGTACGGTTCATGGTCTCATTTGCCTGGGCAGGCAAGGCCACATGAGTCTTTGAACTGCCACCCTGGAGGGCACCTGGTACCCAGCCCCTGGGTGGAGGGAAACACGACAACATGCATCTTTCACTTGTTTGACCCTCCTGCAGTGAAGGGAGCACCATGCAGCCACCCCCTCGTCTGGCCGCCTGGCTACCACGTGGGAGGGGATGCCTCAGGGACGAAGGGGCCCGTGGCCTTGGCCACCCCACCAAGCACTAACCCTACTGTAAACTGTGCATACAAAGGATCTAGGTTGTGTTTTCTTATGAAAATCTAATGCCTGATGATCTGAGGTGGAGCTGAGGTGGTGATGCTAGCACTGGGGACTGACTGCAAATACAGATGCAGCTTTGCTCTGCTCACCTCCTGCTGTGTGGCCTGGTTGCTAATAGGCCACAGGCTGGTACTGGTCCATGGCCCAGGGGTTGGGGACTCCTGCTTTAAAGAATCCAGGTGGTGCTTCAGTCCCCCTCCTCCTTGTGACCAGCGGCAAAGGACATACATAGCTGAAATCTGCCAGCTGTCTCCTATGTAGGGTGGGGGGAAGCATGGAAGCATGGATTCAGTCTTTGCCTCCAGACTGCTCCCACACTTGATTGAAAATCTATAACTTTCCAGATTCAGAGAGTTATTGGCTGCCAGTTAGTTTTCTCACACATATTTATAGCCATATTTGCTTAAAAGTGCAACTGTGCTTTTCCATAGGTTCCTGGCAGCAAATCCTCCAGTGACTTGGTTGATCTTTTGTTCGATGGTACTGATCAGTCAGTCTCAACAGGTAAACTGCATTTCCGTTTTTTGTTTGAGCAATTGGTGTAGATGTAGCTCTGCACTTCGTTGTACTGGCAAAATCAAGGCATATGTGTCAAGAAGCTAAGGGAGTCAATTAAATGTAAAACTACATGCAGGTGACTATTATATAGATTAATAATAATCATAACACCTTAGAAAGATTCACAGCTAAGTCAGGCTGGCTGACACTGCAGTGGTGGAATGCAGTGTTATTCATACTTCTGAGAGTGTGTAATCCAGTCAAGTTTAATGCTTCTCATAATGCACACATTCAGGGGGAGAAAAAGTAGTAAAAGTAGATGACCGTTCATAAGTTGCATTTCATATATATAGCAAAATGTGTGTGTGTGTAGGAGAGAGAGGGCAAAACTGAACTCACTAACTTTTATTGTGGTCTCTCTAGTGATTCCTGGCATACTTTGTTTTTGACCCCTTAAAACACGCACACTGATTAATTTTGTCAAAATTTCCTGTTTTAAAAGGGAACCTGGGTTCTGACAGTTGTTCCTGTCAGTTGTTCCTGTAAATGGAATGGTTCACACTTTCCCACCTCCTTGAGCCACCTAGATTCTCAGGACAGATTAGGGTTAGAAAGTTAAGGGACACTGAGAACAGTCAAGTCTAACCCAAAAAGGTTGAAGAACATACTGGGAAGGGGTTGACCGGCCCCATTTCACCATTAAAGATCCTTTTACAGTTTCACTTATCACTAAAATGCTCACTGCTTGACAGCTGTCAGATGGGAAGCAAAGCAACAGATGAATCTATTTGTAGCCTTTCTTTGTCAATGTGCATAGATGGTCATGGTGCATTTGTGATATTTGGAAGCGGACACTTGGGGTAAAACAGGGTGAAAAGCATAAAACAGAAACTGTGGTGACTATAAAAGGAACTGTGGTTGTCACAGAGTCCTGTGGCATACCTTCAAGAAGGACCAGTGAGGAAGGAAAGAGGGACAACCTGTAGAGAGACGATTTATCTCTCAGGTGAACCATAAATTTCTCCATGTACTGTGGGTTCCTTGAATGACCCACAGTATTTTGCTTACTTGTAGGCTGGTCCTCCATGCTATGCAAATAAACCCATAATGGTTTGTTTGTTTTTTTAATTCACTTTAAAATTGGTGTGGATTGATATCCATACCAAAATGCAGGTTTGATCAACTTTAAAAAATGAAGAGCCTTAACATGTTTACATAAGGAATGTCTGCAGCTATCATGAAATATTAAGAGGGTTCTGCTTATGTCTTTGTTATTCCACTGGTACAGCTGGACCTTGATAGTTATGGCCGTATAATCCATATTGCCTTGGAACAAATAAAATAGTTAAGAGCTGGTATGACTGAAATAGAAACCATGCCTTCTGTTGAAGGACACTTTCATTGAAAAATAAAACATATTCAGCATAGATGTAATGTAGAGGTAAGCAGGTGGGGAAATTTCCTTTTATCCTCCATTTGCAATGCTCTATTTTTGTTTGAAAAGTAAGAGAGTTATTTCCTTCAAACTATGCAGTCCATTTTGCTTCTGGCAGACTCAGCTGTAGAAGCTGAAGCAATGGTTGACTCCAGATAGGGGCCTGTGCAAGGACATTTCTCTGCCATCTTCTCCCCATGGCTTCCCCCCTGCACAAACCCTACTCCTAAGGGCCAGGGGATGCTCCAAAACAGTGTGGCATAGCCGGAGGAGCAATTGGCTGAGAAGTGCTTTGTGCAAACATTTTCTCAGTACCAAAGGAGTGGCTTTTTCAAGAAGTTGCAGCAGGCCCTGCAGAAGCATCCAGCTGCAACTGCTTCTCTGGATGCAGTCCAACATATGCAGTAAGATAAATTAGAAACATGCTCTATGTATTCCTAGAATGAAACCCAAGCGGTATCTCAAAACATCCAACAATTTTTTTATCCCAGAAAGGCTATTTAGTTTTTGTACAGTAAATATTTCTGTCTTCCTAATTGCTTTATGATACTGCATAGTCACCATGTGTTCAGTGACATGAAATTTTCCTAGGTAGGACTGCATTCAGCATTAGGCTTGTTCCTGCTTGCAGTAGGGAGGCAATTTCTAGGTAGCAATCCAGGAGAAAAAAAACACAGAATTGGGGCCTCGGTTTTGATACCATGAGAGCAATGATTGCTCTTTTTGCCCCTTCCATCATCTCACCACTTTGGTGCATACAGTTGATGAGGAAGGTTCAGAGAAACTATGAACCAAGCAATTGCCTGCCTTTCACATTCACTTGCCCTGGAAAGTGGTTGGACGCAGCTCTCCCCCTGTAGAAGGTGGGCACCCAAAGAGCACGTGCTGTAAGCTAGCTGGGCAGTGTGGCAGTGAGGAATCCCTCCCGCCCCATGCTAGCACTTTGGAGAGCTAAGCTGCTAAAGGTAGCATGCCCATCAGCACAGTTGCCAGAAAAAAAGAAAAGTAGACAGAATGAGACTATATGTGGCAAGCTCCTTATTTAACCTTCCCTCCCATTTTAGAACGGGCTTGCCAAGTATCTTAAAACAGTTCTAAAGTCCAACCTAAAGCCAACTCCATTCCCGTTGAACTAGCACAGCCTTGCCTGAATGCCCTACTTTCCAGATTCATTTGTTCATTCATTTGCAATGATACTTGCAGGTCCCTCCTGATTTGGCATAGTGCCTTTAGGACCACCATGAACACCATTGTGCTTTTTCTTCAAGATGGTATGAATTGGTTTCTAGCATCACAGAGGCATAGGAGCCACATAACCACCTCTCAGGCCTGATGCATGGTGTACCACCATGGTTTTGCAAGCATTTTCTCGCTCATCAGGTGCATTAATACAGTATCTCCAAGGGTCCTGACCCTTAAGAACCTATTATGTTGGCCATAGCATTCCTTGTTGGGGCAAGGAAACCTTCCTAAGACATGAGAATTCTCCGTTCTTCAGAACCAGGGGCCATTTTCCAGCAGATTGTTCTTTTATTCCAAAACTTATTTTGGCTGCCATAGGGCTTTGGAGCTACTGCTGCCATCCTTTTGCCCATACTAACCCTGATGCAACCAAAACATGCTACATCTCAAGGCCATACATAGAATGTACTAAATCTCTACTTGTCTTTTGGTACTTTATACTTGAAGCTTTCTTCTTCAGGGAAAAAGATCATACAGTGATGCTGCTGTGGCAGCTGAAAATATGCTTTCACTCTCCTTGCATGTGTCCATGTGAATGATCCATTTTATTATTAGGGCAACCTGTTCATGATATGATTTTTCTATGGACAAATGTATCTTCTGTTGGTTTTCCAGTCCTACACATGTTTGATCCTCCTTTCTTAAATGCATCTGTATGTTAATATAGATGTGGAGCTCTTTATGGGGTAGCATTCAGTGTGGCCCTCCCCTTCACAACTGGAAGCACTTTCCAGTTGTGCACGGAGCCCTCTGATTCCAGTCACAAGCCAGAGTTCATAACCCAGTGGCCCTTGTTTTTGCTGAAGGGGCAAGTGGATTTTTCTCTCCCCTCTCAGCTTGGATAAAGAATTGAACCCTTTCTTGATTCTGTCTTGGGACTACCCTAATCTTACAGGCTGTTCCATCTGTTTTTCATCCAAAATGTGCTCCTGTGGCTGAAAATCCTTTTCTGGATGTCCAGTTTGCCTAATTACCTGCTACTGTAGAAATTGAGTTTGCCCCATCCTTCCACATCAGCATTTGGGAGAAGTCCTGGAGATGAGACATGCTACCAGCTGTCCACCACAAATAATGTCTTTGCTGCCCTAAGGAGGCAGATGGAAGGAGTTAATTTATAACGACATCTCTCACTTGGGAGTCTTCAAGGCTAGCGGATGTTGTGAAGATTAGCACTGTCCTTCATAAGCAGGTCGCTTTTCCTGACCAGTGTGCCACTTGCTGCAGCTATATGTGGCTCTGTAACTTGTATCGTGTACAAAGCAGTGGAGCAGTAGAAGTATTGAATTAAGTCTGTTTTGGAAAGGGCTTAGCAGGAAAATTGCATGCTTCTAAGAATCTGTGGGTATATTTGCAAAACAGCTAGTCTCTGTCTAGAGAGTGGAAAGCATCTGCCTAACCCAAGAAGGAAAGAAACACTTGGAGCAATACAACAGGTCAGGCAAACTGCGTTATTATTCTGAAAATTGGAATGAAAAACTGGATTTTGTTATTTCATTTTGAGCACTTAATTATTGCTTAAATGGTAGATGTGTCAAAGGTTGAAGCATTTTATTCTAGTAAATGTTGCAGGTGTAATAATTCAGGATCCCTAACATGGCACCTGTGGGCATTAGTGTTCCCTCAAGGCCAGGTTATTTTATTATTATTTTATTATTTATTTTTATTTATATCCTGCCTTTTTCCCACAAAGGGCTCAAGGCAGCTTACATCATCCATCTTATCCCCATAACAGCAACCCTGTGAGGCAGGTTGGGCTGAGAGTCTGTGACTGGCCCAAAGTCACCCAGTTGGCTCCATGGCCAAGCGGGGACTAGAACCCAGATCGTCTGAGTCCCAGTCCCGTGCTCTTAACCACTACACCACACTGGCTCTGTGTGAGGTTCATGAGGTTAAGGGACTCATGAAGCTAACTGGTTCCCTGTATAAGCCTACAGAGCAATTCTTTATAGGCATCCCCCATGGAGGCCCCTTAGGAAAAAAAAGGGAATCTTTTTGGTTTTGGTTGGTTTGGGGGTTTTTGTTTGTTTTTGTTTTTTCCCTGTACAAGGCTTTGGAGTGATTTTTCATAGGCTTGTATGGGAAGCAAAAAGATCCCCCTGACAAAAACAGTTGCAGGGGTGAATTTTACCCGCCAACTTTACCCCCTCACCCTAACCCTCACTTTTGAGAATAAATTTGTTGCTAAAATGAATCAGGCAGTTATTTCCCAGCTTACTGTTTAACTTTTAGAGCAACAGTATGACTCCAGCTGGAAATGGAGTAGGAGAGAGTCCTCCCTCTTCCCTCCAACTCAACTACAGAGAGCAAATCAGGCTCTGGATGAAAGAAACCCTCCCAGATTCAGCCTCCCCCCTCTCCCCCCCCCCACCCTTTTGAGGAGTCAGATGAATTTCCATACCTCCACTGCCTCTTGCCAGGCAAACCGGACAGTCGCAAGAGCCCCCCCCCCCCCCACACACACACACACACTTCCAGAGGCAGCAGTCATGATTTTCTCAGTGCTCAGCCAATGCCAAAAGGCACCTTGGCCATGCAGTCAGCCTGCCAGTCTAGGTAGGGTGTGCAGGGGATTTCCTCATTGTAGCAGGCCTCCATTGCACCAAAGCAGAAGAGGCATTCACGATCAGTGACCAGCATTCTGTTTCACTCACTAATGTTGTGAGAAACACAACCTTCTTCTGTTTTCCTATTAAGGATGGTTTCAGGAAGCAGACTGATACAGCAGCATCCTTGCAAAGGCAAATTCCCATAGGCCTTGTTCCTCTTCATAGAATATACATGTATCTCCTCCTCCCTCCTGCTTAAATTCATATGGAAAATTTAGTCCCCCAGCAATGTCATCTGATTTTAACTAGCTTATGCCTTTTTGTACAGTATCACATTTAAATAGGTGCTTTGGTTTTATTTACCTATGTTGCCTAAACCAGTGCTAGTGAATTTGTATTTAAGACCATGATTATTTGAAGCTTTTAATTACCCAACTGGCATAGTAGTCACACCTGTCTTTGTAAGCACCTGCCACTTAATTCTCTCTGAAGAATGCTTCTTTTGTTTTGCCTTCTAGTTAGTCAAATATATTGAACATCCTCAAGCTTTTTTGACAAACAAGGGGACAATTTTTTAATAATTATCACAACTTCTCATAGTTATTTAAGATCTAAAACAGGAAACCTCCAATCTGCCTTTACTTTTGTATAAGCACTACAAAGTAACCCACCTTTTAAGAATTGGGAATGGGCTACTGCATTCTTCATGTTTCCTACCTGCTATGAAATCCACATGCATTCTGAAGATAGATGCTCCAATCTGAAAGCCAAGCATGCTCCCTTAATATTGACTAAAATAAAATAGCATTAAAAAGGAATACAAGTACACATCTAGCAGAAAGGGAATTGTTCGTTTTATTACTGCTAGCCATTTATTAAAAAGGAGATGGTTCTGGTTTAATTAACTGAGTTGAGAGCAGCAGATGGAGCAGAATGTCTTGCAGCGATAAGACAATTCAGAAATGGCACCAGATGTTGGAAGCTGTCCCTGGTGGTGTTTGAGTGCAACACAGATGTTACAGTCCCACCTGGCTAGTTTCTAAGCACTGCAGGCTAAGCAGCTGTGATGTAACCCATATAATGTGCACAAACACTAAAAGCAGAATAATTGAGCTGCTACTGCTCCTTGAATGGGTGCGACGGCTGGGAGGTGAAATCTTTTAAGGACAAACCATAATAGCCAAGGCCAATTCTAATGTAGTTTCAAGGAAAGAGAGTGAGTGGTTAATATATTGCATGACTCCCAAACCCTGTATTAAATGAATGTCAGCTGCTCGGAACAAAGAGATCTCGCCAGGCTGGGAGAATGGTCATCAAATTGGCAAATGCATTAAGTATAAACAAGTATAAAGTAATGCATGCTGGGGCAAAAAATCCCAACTTCAAGTGTAATCTGATGGGATCTAAACCAGAAGCGACTGAGCAAGGAAGAGATGTTGGGGCAGTAGTGGACAGCTCGATGCAAGTGTTGGGCAGTGCTCAGCTGCTGTGAAGAAGGAGAACTCCATGCTAGGCATAGTTAGGAAAAGAATAGAAAACAGTACCACCAAAATCTCATTTCCCTTACACAAATCTTTGGTGTGGCACTCTTGGCATATTGTGTTCAGTTCTGGTCTCCTTACCTTAAAAAGGTCATTATTGAACTGGAAAGGGTACAAAGAAGGGCCACAAAAATGACGAGGGGAGTGGAGTGGCTTCTCTGTGAGGAGGGGCTACAACATTTGGGACTGTTCAGCTTAGAAAAAATGCGAGAAAGGGGAGACATGATAGAGGCTTTTAAAAAAATGCTTTGTGTTGGGAGACTAGAGCGGGGAGGCATTTTTTCCCTCTCCCGTAACACTTGAAGCTGGGATCAGCCCATGAAAGTTAAACTGTGGAACTCACTGCCAGAGGAAGTTGCAAGGGTCACCAATCTGGGTGGCTTTTAAAAGGGATTGGACAGATTCATGGGGGAGGAGGCTGTCAGTGGCTGCTAGCCTTGTAGGCTATGTGCTTTCTTCTTTACCGGAAGTGACATACCTGCAAATGCCAGTAGCTGAGGAGCTGGGCGGGCGGCAGTCTTGTACCCATCCTGCTTGAAGGATTGTGGGCAGCTGGTTTACCACCATGTGTGCAGAATGCTGCACTAGATGGGGCTTGAGCCTGACCCACCACGGCTTTCCTTATGTTCTTAAACACAAAAATAGGCATTTTACAAAACTCAATGGCCATACACCATTTTGAGCATTTAAAGAGGGCTTGTGAAGAAGGTTGTCAGAACACTGGCATTTTCATTTTTTAGAACAGTGCTGCTTGTGTCCCCTGGCCCCAGTCCCCCCTACATCTCTGCTGCTATGAAATCTAGTTTGGCCCTCGAGCTCAGCATAGGGAGGTGTACAGCCTTCCTGCCTGCAAGGAGGTGGTCTCTTTGTGGGAAAATACACCATCTATAGTGGCCTGCTCTTTAACTTGATGAACTGGAGTGTCAGAATGATGCCCAATATGGATTATGAAGCTTTTCTATTTTGATGTATAAAATATGCCGTAGTGGAGAATGGTGAAAATACTGTATTTCGAGTAAATAATTCATTAATAGCATACAACGGAGACTTTAATGTTCTTGTTCTGAAAAAGAAGCAAACATATTTAAAAAGTGAGTACTGGTACAGACTTTTATGCCTTGAAATCTTGAATCTAAAATTTTAGGCAAGGCATTCATGCTTTAAACCACACAAGATTTCACATATGAGAAGACTTTTTAAATTTTTCATTACAAGCTGCATTTCTTCAATAAAAAAGCTTGTTCTATGTGTTATATCTAGTCCCTGAGTTTAGAATTGCTTTAATCTTTACTTGTTGCGATATTTATGCCAAGCCTACAGTGGTTCTTTACCAGGTTTTCATTCTCTGCACTCTTTATAAATTATAACTAAACCTGTGAAGTATGACTTAATGCCGCTTGCTATGCATTGGTGTGCAAATGACAATTTGTGGCTAAATTATATAAGGAGGGAATAATTTGATTTGACTGGGTCAGTTACATGCAATCCAGGGAGGTACAGGATGACCAGGACTGAGCCACGTTTATGCCTTGTGACATCCAGCTGTGTCTGCACTATGTTTCTTTTCTCCGTGCCCGCTGTAAACTGTCTTACGACCCCTCTGGATCAGCCTTTAACTCTCATGGTCATCCATGGCAGTCTGTGTGTCTGTGCCCACCCCTCTCCCCGGTGAGTGCCCTTGTAACAAAAGCCCAAGGACAAAAGCTCTCCACAGCTGGCTTCTGGAGAACCCGACGAGGCTTCCCCTGTGGCTAGGTCGCTGGGTTCATCCAAACCCCTGTTGTGTGATGAAATTATGCAGGTGAACGGCACCCTGCTTGCAGCAGCAGTGGCTCTCAGATGCCTTCTCTGCACACAGTTCAGCTCCACTGCATGGTCCACGTGGCTCACATTCCCACAGACTCATTCTGTGCATCTAAGCCAGATAATGCCTGAGTACACAGTCTTCTGAGTCTTGCAGTGCAGCGATCTCGTGCAGCAACATTTGGTAGATTGCACCCTTTTCCAAACTACATAGTTTTTGCCGCTCCTGACTACTTGCATCCAGGTGATTAATCCAATGTAAAATGGATTAATGGTTGCAAGCCCCCCTAGCAAGTCCATGTGAGCTGTTACATAAGTGGGCATGGTTACACTAGTTCACCATAATGTGTTCTGATTGCTGTGATTTTAGGTGGATCCACTGACCCCTTTGGGGGGTTTGCTGACTTCAGCTCTGCTGCTGCCTCTGCAAGCTGTCCCTCATCACAAGGTACAGTGCTTTTACCGGACAGATGGAATAAAAAGTGGAAACATTTCTTCTCATTGAAATGTTTTTCTGCATTATTAGGACAGAAAGTGTCTTCTCTACTAGAGCAGATTCAGTTTGATATCCAGTTCTCATCGTAATGGTGCTTGGTACCTTATCCTTATGCTTTAAATTATGGAAAGCAGCTGTGCGGGGGCGTCATGTCATCTTGAGACCAACCTTAGTCAGCCAGAATTGTTGTCGATGTCCTTGCAGCCTTATATAAGGCTTTGAACCACACATGGCTGAGTATCTACTGTGTACTTGGTCATTGTGGAGGAGCTAGAAAAGTAGGACTGTGCTGCAGAGCAGAGGTGCAGCTATCTTGAATCCCAGGAATCCTGACGTCAAGCATGCAACAAATGAGAAAAATATTAATTCCTGACCCAACTCCATTTGTAGTATTCATTTCCAATGTATTCTTTATGCCTGTTACTTATTGCATTACTTATTAAACAGAAACACAAATTTGTTGTAAGCTGTCCTGGGACATTTGTATAGGACAGGGTTAAAATATTGTAAATAAAATATACATAAATATTTCTTGGGACAGAAATGTTCACAGATGGCATATCAATAGCCCATTTCGAGCTGAGAGATGTTACATGTGTTTGACTGTGGCCTGGTAGGTCTAATGTCACAATGGATCAGATAATGTCAATACCAAAAAGGGCATTTTTTGTGGTGGGGATCTATGCAGTTATGAAGCTTGACTGGGTCATAGTTTCTGTTCATACAGGCTATATGTGTCTTCATTGCTTTCCTGAGGGGACCTAGGACCTCAGAAGTAAAGTGTCTGATATCTGCTTAGACTTATGGAACTAGAAGTGTTGACAGTTGGACATACATTCGTTTCTCTGGGCTTGCCCACTAGTTGAAGGTGACAAGGAGACTCTACTTCAGATCACAGCTTCTCAGTGAGTGGCAGAAACAGGGCTGTTCTTTGGAACATGTTCCTGAAGCAGATCAAAACGTCAATTTCTGAAGATATTTTCTTAAATGGTGCAGTTTAATTGGTCTTACCATTTTTGATGGTGGCTAATGTATCTAACTGTTAGCAATATTTTAATTTGATTTCTATAGTTGATTTGGTTTTTTAAAATTGTTTTTATATTGGTTCTGAGTCTCAACAGGTTTTTAAGCAAAGCCATGGACAAATGTTTTATAAACATAGCTTGACTGAGAACACACAGCGGGTTTGAATAGCACAGTTAGAAAGCCACCAGGAATAAATATGTAGTTTTAGTGGACCTACATTTTTACTACTCCTATTCTAGTACTCCTTTCCTTTGTAAATCTTAAAGGGATTGGGTAGTAACAGCTCATTTATCTTGATACCAGTATCAAATCTGTTTGGTGTACACTTCTTTTTTAGGCAAGTAGTCAAACTGGACAATCATATATGCCACCCAAAGTTGTTTCAACAGTGGCCACAGTAAAAACAAAGCAAAGGAAAACGGAACTTAATGGAACAGAACAAAAGCCAGATATGTGTATATGTAGTAATTCAGGCAACCCATAATGCCTTTAACAGTGCAGTGTGTAGGAAGACCTTTAAAAATTGTATGCCACACATCTTGCAGCACTGTGTGTTTGCAAAAGGGTGAAATTAACCCAAGAAATTAGATGCTTTGCTTTAGGCTTGGTTTCTACATGTCCAAGGAGGGGGCGGAGGTGAATGCTAATTTGTATGTATTGATTTATTCAAATTTCATGCAAACTAAAAATGGCCCAGTGGGAAGAAAAAGCATAAAATCTTCACATTAAGAGTTCCCTTGCAGGGGTGAAGAAGCTTATGCAAATATTATGATTGGCCCTAAATTACTGTCTTTGTTGTCTTCTTGCCATAGTACTATAATAATTGCTATATTATCAAAATGATACTCAGTGCCTTCCCTCCTTGAAAACGGCAATGAATTAATTCTTTTCTTCTGAAGAAAGGTAGCTGATCAGCACAGCTTGGATTTTACAGAATTTTGAAGCAGATGAGTTGAAAAAAAAATGTTCTGTGGCAAAGCTTAGATGAGTGTGTGCTGTTTTTCTCAACCCTCAGTAATAAAATACATTGTATGGTGGGGTAGGATTAGATTAGATTTGATTTGATTTGAGGTATGTGCCCTTAAATTATTTAGGTTACATTGTTCTGCCTTGATTTTACAAGTTTTTGAAAATGCAAGTTTTGGTGTATTTGCATCTTATTATGCAAATAATACAGTGTAACTTGATGATATTCCTTTATCAGTATTAATATGATTAATCTGTACCAATAGCCATTATGCAAGAAGCCAGCAATGATTAATTATTCTTAAACAATAAAGCCCCCCTAGAATTTTTTGTTGATTAATCATCTTTGGTAAAGTTCCCCAAAGAGCGGCAACAAACGCCTCTCTATTCTCCCCACTTCCTTTATACGTGTGCTCGGATATGAGCATCCAATAACTAGAGAATCGGCATATTCAGCATTTACTTATCCATCAGGAATACTTTAAGTGTGCTTAAATTTTTAATAGGCAGTACTAATTGAAATACTCCCAATAAAGTCCCTTTTGTAAGGAAGATCAAAGCAAATGTTTCACTATGGCCCCAAGCTAATGAGTTTCAGCCCACTACTTGCATTAAAGTGGGTTTAGCACATAGATGTGTTTGGATCTTCTTTTCCCTCCTGCCCTTCCATACTGAAATTTTAATCCACCTGTAGAGGTAAAATTAATTAAAATAAGGGTTTTTATACCCCAGGTGCACAGGTAGTATTAAAAATTATTGACATGAGATGTAAATTATTGTAATATCTTTAAGATCAGGAAAGTTAGATTCTATTTAATAGGCAAGTTTGTAGATCACTAATTCCTAGCTAACTGTACAGGCCAGATTATTCTGAAATCAGCGAGGTCTCATCTCTCTACTCTTACATTTCCCAAGTCTGCCATTGTTCATTTGGGTTAAAAAAAAAAACCTTCATCAAGTGGTCACGTAATCATCGATTAAAAATTCTGTTATTGTTTCCTTTCTGTCTGCACTGAGCTGTCCTAATAGTTGAATGCTAATTGCAAGTTGCTCATCAGTTTACAGACATTTGTGCAGTGTGTTCATATGTGTCTAGTCTTTGCTTCAGGCCAAAACAGTAAAATTCTTTTTATCCACCAAACATTTTTATTTTTTTATAACTGCTTCAAAACTGCAACATTCATGGATGGCTAACAAGTTACAATTGCACCAAAGGCCTTCTTCGCTTTAAAAATGGAGTAGACCTTCACCTTTGCCATGTTTATGATTTGTGATTTGACCTGCAAGTTTTATTCAGACAAAGTGTTTATTCTTCAGATATGGAGGGCAGACTGATTCTAATGAAGGAAGGGAAAGAAGTAAATATCACACATTTTTCTTTGTACTTACTATGCAAAGGTTTGAAAACATGTGTGAGCTTTGAATGTATATTTATCAAAACACCCATAGAGTGCTAAATAAATACTATACAATTCTGTCAACAAGCACAACAGAGGTGAAATAAACACCCAGAGGCAGCTGAATTTGAAAGCCCACAATTTTATTGGTATCCCACATAGCTATACGGATTTAATAAGTCTTTGTAAGCTAGTAATTTATATGTAATCAGAAGAGTTTGAACAAATTGCTGTTTTTATTACTTCTTACAACTGTGAAGCCAGTCTTGTTGCCAGTGATTGAATCAATGCATCAGTGAATTAATGCTTCTAGTTTTGCCTAAGTCTCCTGATTATTGTATACTGGAAGATACTGGCCTCCTCCATCCACCACACTGGTATGTGTTGGAAGTTTCTTTGGATCCTGCTGGTTCACCTGCTAGGAAATCTGTATCCCACTCGTGCATGCTCCACAGGTGACATATTACCCAGCCATCCTGCCTAGCACGGGTATGGATGTTTCTCATTTTCTTTGCTACCCTGTTAAAAAGAGTGGAATATTCATGAGGAAGAGTAATGTCCAGATGGAGAGCCTACCTGCAGATGTTAATCTGGATGGACACACATCCGCTCTCATTTGTTTCAGTTCATGGAATGTGGCATTTGTGCTGTGCCTTTCCCAAAGTCTCTGTCCTTTCTTTTCCCTCCCCAGGTGCAGCTACAAGTGGGAATGGAGAGTTTGGCGACTGGAGTGCCTTCAACCAAGCCCCTCCATGCCCTCTTGCTTCAGCTGTTGAGCTCTTTGGTGGCTCTGCTCAGCCAGCTGTTGAGCTCTTTGGTGGCTCTGCTCAGCAGGGTCTTGGCCAGCCTCCAGCTGCATCAAATTCTGCTGACCTCTTTGATTTGATGGGTACCTCCCAAGCCACCATGACCTCTTCCCAAAGCATGAATTTCTCAATGATGGGTTCTAGCTCTGTCAGCATGAATCTCCCCATGTCAAGGTCACAGGTATGAGCCTCTTCTACAGTTCCTTCATGACTATTATTCTTCATTGTAAGAAATGCTACCTGAATAGTTTTGACAAACTCCTTGTTTAAACCATCTTTTTTGTAGATCTCAAGTGCTTGCTTGTCTTTTTTCCTCGATTGTCACTCTCTGAGATTCAATTACATTAAGAGAAAAAAGACCTGATGCAATCCAGATGCTCCAGAACAGACTGCCAGTGTCATACCTGTATGACACAATAAGAAGAGTCACTTGTCTCTGACAGTCTGGCTTACAGAGAGTTTTGTCCAGTAGTGAAATAGTTGATGCTTGAAAGCACGGTCTTTTGACCTGGCAAACTTCACGATTGGTTCAAGGTTTCAAAATGGAGGTGGGCGGATGGTGCGGGGGAGAGAACAGGACAGTTCTGAGTTAACGCAGCTCCGCCAAGCTGATAAGTAGCATACTTAAGAGATGCTCTTGAAAATTTTATGTGCATGAACTTCAACTTTCTGGCTTCTTCAGTTTTCTTAGGCAAACATAAATGTCCATCTGCTTCTTTTTATAGATACTGTATGAATTGTCCTCTCTGAGAATAAAATACAGTCAGCAATGAAAAGCATAATTTTAAGACCTTAATCTCTCCTTTTTAATGGTTCCAGCCTTTGCAAAGTGTTAACCCAATGATACAGAAGCCTACTCAGCTTTATAATTTGGGCACTGAGATGGTCCCTAAAAATGCAAGCAAAACCCTACCATCCACTTGGTCAGACCCCAGCGTAAATATCAGTTTGGACAATTTAGTTCCGGGTATGCAGCCTTCCAAGCCCCAGCAACCATCACTGAACACAATGATTCAGCAACAGAGTAAGTGATTGCCTGTGTTGACTATCATGTCTACCACAGTTGTTTTCTCTCAGAAGAGATCAGTTTGCTACTGTATTTCTTAATGTATTCATAAGAAAGCTGCTTCAAGACGTCCTCAGTATATTTGCAAAAGCAGGGGCTATTATGCATATAAAGAAGGTACAGGGAGCAGACTAGAGCTAGGGGAGGGATCATATGTGACTCCACCTCTGTGGAAGGATTGATTCATTGTGGGAAACATCCTCTGGTCCGAGGCTCTGGAGAGCTGCAACCGTTCAGTGTAGACCTTACTAGGTGAGAAGGACCAGCAACTTAACTCTTTGGAAGAGGGACAGGCATTTTGGATCCTTGTTTCAGGGTGTGTTTCTGGATTGGCAAACTTCATTACATAGCCATTTCATAGGACAGAAGCAGACAATGGAGACTTGGCCAGGAAAGATTAGGAATGGCGAGCAAGAAGTTTGTAACAAGTCTGGCACAGCTGGCAGTGATACTTGTGTCTAGCATTCCGGGCTCAACAGCCCTTTTGTTGTTTCCCAGTGATTCTGAAACTGCTTCTGAACTTTGTCAGTGCACAAGACCCTGACCATAACTGTGATGTCAGGATGTTATGTAATCACTGTGCTGTGGATCACTGGTGGGCAGGTTATATGCTTCAAAATCTAATTTGGTTCTGTACAACCTGTGATCCACCAGTCATACATAGTGGTCTACTAAGTACTTAACAGCCCCTTGTTTCTGGGGTCCCAGGCTCGTGAACTGTATTTGGCTAGACCAGTCACATGGTAAAGAAGGTCCACTTGCACTTTAAATTTTTTAAACCCTAATCCAATGGTAGAATACAAACTTTAATTTTTATTTTTGCAATATCTTCTCCCAAATGCTTAAAATGCACCTCCCCAGGCAACAAGAGGGCAATTTTATTAACTCATATGCCCTTTCCCCTCAGAATGAGAAGGAAGTGGTACCTAAAAAATAATCTGATGTACACGGAAAACATTGTATGTCTGGTTGCCCTGAGCCTGGGTAGCTAGTAGGTATGTAGAGAAAGCATGATAAGGGGGTCAAGAGAACAGTGGGGAAAGGGAAGAAAGGGAACCGGAGGTTGCATGAACTGTAAGTGTAAGGCATCTATGTGTGGAATTGCAATTATTCTGATAGGTCTTTCAAAGAACTTGGCATCAGTTTTGACTTAATTTGAGAATTGTTTTTAATACATGCCCAGGACTTTGGGTGGAGAAAAGAAAAAGAAAGGGATTTGTTTTTGTTTTGACCAGCAGAACAGAAATAGCTAAGTAATTTGACTTTTAAACCTAAACTTTACCTTTTTTTTGTGTAGATATGCAACAACCTATGAATGTGATGTCTCAGAATTTTGCAGCCTTGAGCCTCAACTCACCACCTAGCATGATGCCTGTCCGACCGCCAGCAAACCCCTTGATGGGAGGGCCTGTGTCTGTGGGGATGGGGATGCCTACTATGATGACTGGTACAATGGGGATGGCTTCCATGGGAAGCGCACCTGTCATGAACCAGGGCATGATGGGAATGAATGTGAACATGGCGATGCCAGCGGCTGGAATGGGTTTGTCAGGTACAATGGGCATGGGTGTTCCTAATATAGCAGTGGCATCCTCCATGACTCCTGGAACTCTGCAACCTAAGCAAGATGCCTTTGCCAATTTTGCCAATTTTAGCAAATAAAGATTGTAAACCAATCAGATTGAATGAAGGATTTTAGCTGCACAAATAAAGCTGGAATAAGGGTGGAAGATGCTGATCAAATGCTCTCTTTTTTTTCTCCTTTTATCGCTTACTTTTAAGGAACCCACATAAAGAACCCAAAGGTCATTTTGTAAACTCTGAAACTACTTTTGTTCAAACTTTGAGATTAAAGGTTCTTCCAGTGAGTCAAATGGTTGAAATTTCAATGACTAAGCCTTGTTTTATAGCAAGACAATTAAAGGCCTTTCTGGATGGCAGAACCAGTTTTAGCTTTGAAAATTGTGGAAAGTCTGGAATTTGGGGGCTGCATAATCTGTGTGAATCTAATTTTATACTTGATTTCTTTCCCCCCCTCCTGGAATCTGTTTTATCATAATTGGATCCATTCCTTTTCCTACCACTGAGTCAAATTTGAAGTCTAAGTATACTGATCAATTTTTTATAAGAATATATATATATATATATTTTTGTCCAAAATGGCTTACATATGGGATTATGGCTCATTCAAAGGGACCTGGAATGTATATATACTTTTGCTACTCTTCCAGCAACACACCTATACTATCCAAATTTTTATTATTGACCTCTTCAAGCAATTTGCTGATGAACAGAATTTGTGGGAGGTTTCCTGCTACTACCTGCTATAATATCTAATGCAGAACTGGTAGAAATATCATCCGGAGCTGCTTTATGGTTTCCTTTCAGAAAACTCTTAAAGAAGAAATAAATAAATAAATAAATAAATAAATGTGTGTGTGTGTGGTTGGGATTTGTTTTGGGGTGACTTTTCTGCAGTCAGTGATTGTTGGCATGCCATGTAGCACACTTTGGGGCCACTGTGTACATCACTGACAGTCAAAAGAAAAGAGTATTTATTATTTTTCATGCAACTTTACAAAAAAGAGTAATAGCATCTATTCAGTTAATAATGGACACCTCTAAATCTTTGGATTTTAGATTTTATGCATTTGGTAACTACTCTCCTCTTATGTAAATATGGCCTTAGCAACTGCAGAATCTGATTGGGAGGGGAGATATATATATATATAGATATATATAGATATATATATATATAAGAGAGAGAGTGTGTACATATATATATATCTATATATATCTCAAAAACCTGTAGCAGTCATATTTTATGAATTAATGAACATAAAGGAAACACATGAATGGATTAAAGGCTCCCCCCACCCCTTCTCCAACTATAATTTTGTATTTTAGGTTCACACACAGATCATGATTTTTAGTCTGGAATGCAGAGGTTCAGTTTATATTCATAAAGCCAGGCTGCTATTGCGAATGAATACTATATTCTAGGTATGAAACTTTTATTGCCTCCCCTTTTCTTATGTTGGATATTTTTATTATTATTATTAAATTGATAAAACTTTATTTCCATTGTATTCATAATGTTCTGTTATACATAACATTAAAGTGTTCATTAAAAACAATGTTGGGGCTGCTTCTCCTTTCATTCCATTTGACATTTGTGAGAGCGGCTGGGTGGGGGGGAATAATTATAATTTGGGCAAAGTAATTTTTATAAATAATTTAAAATTGTTTAATGACTTTTTATCTCCCGCCTTTCCTATCTGACTCTACTGTGCGGAATTAAAAATGAAGCAGCCAAGATATCTTGACCCACTCCAGCCTTGCTAATGCGCCATCTACAACATTTCTAATTAGGCAGAAATTCATGTACTTCAGCTAAGTGGTAATGAAAAGTGATTCATTTGCTGAATAAGAGATGAGAGGGAGTGTAATTAGCTGACTGCGGTTTTTAATCTTTCAACAATTCAATGTGTTTAAATTAGTTTCAAAGAATAGGAGCTTTCAAGTGTTGTTACATCAAAGTAATCAAGACAAGCTTTACTGGCTGAGCAGGACAGATCGCCTTCTCTTCAGCTCCAGTGTTGAAACCCTTGAACTTTTTGCGGGAATTGTCTTCATAACTTTGGCTTGTAACAGATGCTGAGGAGCACAACCCTCCTCCCCCCATATATAAAAAAATTACAAGAGGCAGTGGCAAACTGGTTTTTGTGGAGGAATGGAGACGTTGTCAACCCCGTTTTTAAAACTCTCATTTTACTGCTCTGATGCCAATGTACTGAAGTCTAGGAATGTGTTCTTTGTATACAATAAAAAGCGAGGATGCATCTCTTCAAACTAAAGTGCTTTAATAGCAATTTGAAACCAAGCAGTGTTGAAACTGGATGTGATTACTGCTTTGGAAAATGTTGTGAAACCTGTCAAGTATTTGAGTAGTCATTCTAAATTTTGATTACATCCTGCTGCTTTCCATAGGGGTCCAGGCAGATGGCAAGACATTCAAGGCAAGCAGTAAATATGAAATGCAAATATCTTGGCCTGTTCCTCTTGAAATGTGGCCATCAAGTATCAGGCCTAACAGTAACTTGATGTATTTCCTTGATGCATTCCAAGATGATTTGGCAAACTTCCAGAAAGACAGTCTTAAGAGTGGATTGTTCCAAAAAGTGCTCATCTCTATCACCTTGATGTAGATTTGTATATTTTCATGAGATGGTGGCATGTAGAATATCCATGCCAGCAGCTAATATAATGTCATAGATAAATGACCCCCCACCCCCCAAAATAACAGACAATAAGACTCATCACAGGATGTTGAACCTCCTTTAGCCTGATAGCTGAATCCAGTTTTGGAGACATTCTTGGGGACCACATCCCAGTGGTGAGTGAGGCCAAAAGCAAAACAGGTGTGGTCAATATGCCAGAAATCCAGCAGATTTTAGCTTAGAGTTCTTGGTATCAGAACTAAGCTTTGAAAAAGGCATTTTAGTCTTTCAGAATGGGGAGTAGAGGTACAAAAGCCAAGGAAGCAACAAACTCCTCAGATAGGGGAGAGGGGGTGTTGCCATCTGGGGGAAAAATGTCCAGTTGCTAGAACTAGACCCCAGATCTGAGGTGCAGCATCCCAGCATGATGCAAGCTCTCAGGACTGGGAAATTGTACGGGTCTTGTTGGGATATCTTCTTTGCAGCACTCCTGGTGTCTTACCATCTCGCCTTCTGATGCCAAAGGCCTAGAGAAGAACCTGCACCAAGGAGGCATGGGGGTACCAATAATTAAAATCCTTAGCATTTTACAAATTCAACGTTCTCCTGCCCAGAATATAAATATGATTTTGTTGTATGCTTGGCTCTTAGTCAAAGATGGCCTTTCAGAATGCATTTCTTTGCCATTTGTATAACACTGGGCTTCCAGCAGAGGCATAAATGGTGCAGGCACAGGCTTGATGATAGCCTGAGCCCTCAACATGTTCAACAAAACAGAAACTGCATCTGAAACCGTGAAGCAAGAGTATTTATGGCAGCATCTGTTTCACCTCGATCCATCAGCAAAAAGGAGCCTGACGCTCAAGGAGAGAAGGGCGGGCAGGAGGGATTTATCAATGAAGGCTCTGCATAATGTAAGCAGGCATCCCGCACTTAAAGTGATATCAACAATAACAGTAACAAATACCGAAACCCTTTTATATTCCTCTAGACCTTAGGTTCCCAGAGATGTGCACTCTGAAATGCTTTTTAAGTATGCACCCCACCGTGAGTGCAACAAGCATCATCATAAGGAACTCAGCATTTGAGTTTGGATCAAAACAGCATCCTCCACGGACAAGCAGGCTTCAGGGAAACCCAAAGTTTCGAAGCACAAAAAAGAAAAACGACCTGAGACGGCTGCGCTGTGTCATTGGCCTTAGAATGCTGGCCAGCTGTTGGGGTGGGGATGGTAAGAACTATATTTGGGAGAATGGAAAGGAGTGGAAAAGGAAAACTGTCTGGCTAGCTAGAACTCTGAAAAGGAGCCCTTTATGGGAACCTTCATTGCAGGTCTGCTTTTAACTCCATACTGGCTCTTGCATGGCTCTGATTAACGTGTTGATATGTTTTTGGAATCTACAAAATGTTTGGAATTTTTCTTAAGGAATTTAACTTGTATTGAAACCTAATGACTTTCAATACTCCCTTCAGCTTTCCTCAGCATTTCCATAGGAAATAGCCTGGTTTTTTGTTGCATTTGCCCCAAACACATATTTTAGTTTGTAGCAAATTACAACTGTACAAAGAATGAAGCACAAATGGATCTGTTTGTGTAAACAGTTATGTAAATGTTGATTTTATTATTCAGACTGCCACTTTCCAGTTACACATTTGTATGAAAGGCAGATTTTCTTTTCTCATTTTAACGTGCATTCTGATTGTGATTAAGATGAGATTCAGGTGTCCTATTCAATCTTACTTGTGAATATTGCACTCAGGATTATTTATAAATTGATAGGTATCTAACTCAGCTGCGATTTCCAAATTTTCTTATGAAATGTTGATATAAATATGACATTTAATTCCAATTTTTCCAGCCAATTTTTTATGATAAGCGGAAGAAAGCATTCCAATGTAATATGTTATGCTAGCCTTGTTTTGTAATCCATTGTACCTTTCATATAGTACATAGGGCATTCCTAGTGGAGTGCTGAGTTTGAATCTAGGCTATTGGAGTAAGCATCAGTGGTTCTTTAGACCATTGCTGGGGTTCACCCATCATGGCAAACAACCCCGTGTGATTTCCATGGTGCATGGATTTCCCCCGAACTTACCAGTCAAATGATTGCATGGTCCCCATGACAATGCAGTTACTGTGCTCCACACCCTGTGCTTACACTATTGCTTCTCCTGGACCTCAGCTGAGGTTTTGAAATGGGTTCCCCCGCCTATGTGTATCTGCATCTCTGCAACTCTTTCTAGCCACTCCAACCCCCAAAGGAATTGAATCATGATCCTTTTGCCATGACTCCCTGCTTCTCCCAGGGAGATGGGCACATCACTCAGCAAAATCTAATAAAGCAAGTGATGACATTTTAGGGTGCTGTGAAGGTAGTAAAGACTATATGGTCTAGCAGCCACTGCTGTGACTGGTCTTTCCATGGACTCTCTGGTGTTTCCATACCAATAATAGTAAAATAGAGATCCCAGGTCTAGACAACTGGAGATGGTAAGTGTAGAAACCATAGAACAGAACATTGAATTCTTTGTGGGTTCAGGAAATGAAAGATACTGTGCAGAAAGGCCACCACTGAGTCCAGACAGCACAACAGACCAGCAGGGGTAAGAAATCACTGTGGCTTCTCATGACATGCAAACCCAGCCCATTGTATGTTACATATTTTCACATAGAAATGGATCCATGTCACCAGTGTGGACAGAAGTTTTACATGCCACAAAATTCAGAAGATATGGAATATAACAAAACCTTATTAAATATCTTTCTTTCACAAGGAGGAGTTTAACACTCAGGCAGTCAGCACACAGAGAAGGTTTTAGTGAGAAGTTGAGGAAGATGCTTTTGAAACAAAGCCAACTTTCCATGTACATGCGGTTTCTTTAGTAGGGCTTCATGACAGAAAAAAAAGAAAGAAAACAAAATCACATAAGATAGAAGCAAAAGTCAATATTGGCTTACCTGTAACTAGAGTCATGTGTTTTAGAGCCTGTATAGAGTTCCTTGCAGAAACAGTGGTCAGAGAGTCTTGGTCTCTTGCTGAGCGTTTTTGGTCACCTGATTCTTATGGTTCCAAAGAAGACAGTGAGCAGGGAGAGACTGTACTGCACATTTCTATTGCAATCTGACAGGCCTTCCTGAGATGAAGGGTGGATTTTGACCAATGTTAAACCAGCCTCCATCATGCTTGGAATGGCACGGGCTCAGAATTTAAGTAATGTACACTCCTATGCATATTTAGTTAGGGGAAAAAGTAGAATTCCCAGCATTCTTCACCCATCATGGGAGGCTGGAGAATACTGGGAGTTCTAGGACTATCTACACATACATATATTGTGCCTATAGAAAGACTGTTCCATTTTCCTAATGTCTTTGGACTTCCAGAAAAAAAGCTAGCCTGTTCAGGCCTGATTGCTCTTATGAAAAGGGGATTGGACTAGTAGCAGGAGTGAAAACCAAGACCTCTAGGCAATTTTGGAGGCTTCAGCACAAGTCTGGAATTCCAGATAGTACTCTTTCTCTCAGAGCATGGAGATTTGGCACTGCAGATAATTGGAGATGGTGTGTCAGCACTTGCACTTGGTTGGTCATCTGGTGCTACTAATACTTACTGAATTTATTCCAAACAGGAGTTGGCAAACTGTCATGTCTGTCACCAGTGCCAAAATAATTCATACACCTGAGCCTTTAAACTGGAACTTTAGCTGAGATGGAGATAATTACCAAATATTGTTATCTTATGTGATACTTAGTGTAAAACTGGAGCAAAGCATTGGTTTTACTAATGCAACAAAGATAGAATCAAATCTGTGTGCCTTTAGATTTTCCATGCATTGCAGCACTGCGGTTTCACCCTCCAGATACTCGGCTTCTTCTAGCTACCCGTTAGGGCTGTTACACCCCCCTCTGTCGGAACAGTCCCACGTCCAGTCTGTGATCTGATGCACATCCATGAGAAGAAAGATATGCATGAATGGGGTAGGAGGCAGCTATAGGTGTGAGAGGCAATTTCTGTGGCTGTGGCAGTTGCCACTGATCAGCTTTCCCCATTCAACTGAACTTATGTGGGAGGCTGAGGAAGGACCTCATCCTGCTCAAATGTAGGGGAAATTCACTGTGAACCAGCAAATGAACTGGAGAATACTTACAAAGGTGTGATGAACCTCTGTTCTACCTACTGCACAAATGGCTCATGGATCACTTTGGCATGTAGCATGAGCTCCCATTAGAATATAGTCATACCAGAATTTCTTTCTCCTAAAACAAAGCAGCAACAGTCTAAATGGCCTCGGCAGAGATAAAACACGCATTGCCCACTTCTAGTTCTCTGAGCATCTTCTGCAGCATCTTTATGAGAGCCCGTGCCATCTCTGACCTCAGCCCATAATGTGTAATTCAATCCCCTGTCTTGGGGAGTTCCACTTGTATATACAGTTCCATAAAGAAGTTTAAATTTCTATAACACTTCATTTTTAAAGCACTGAATGGGCTCCTTTAAAAAGCCCCCAGAGTTTTATGACTCAAATCATAAAAGGGCAAAAAATGACTGGGTGCCATAAGGTACCCGTTTAGTAATTAACTGGCGCTTTTAATAGGCCCTCAATTACTTTGTTTCATGATAAGGGGCTTTAAAAAAGGAAAGAGAAAGCATGCACACACACTCCAAGACAAAGCTCCATTCGACATCTGGGAACCTCCGAACAGCTGGCTACCTAATGAATATGCATCTGCTTAAGAGGGTGTAGTCCATTAATAAACCAATAGATACAAAGCAGAAACGATCTTCGTCAGCTTCAAATGAGATTGGATGCAATGTGCTGTGAAGTGTCACTGTCACATTGAATTGGGCTGGTGCGGTTAACCATCAAGTGTTCGGTACCCCTGTCTTTGTGTCTGCAAACAGAACTCCATTTCCCCTCCGCTGTGAGGTATGGGAAGTGACGGCGGCGTGTATCTGCTGCATTTTGTTCTCGTTTCATTTCCAGTGCCTCTTTGATGCAGGTTCCCTTCCTAGTTGAGATCTCTCCTTCCTTTTGCAGAACTCACCATGCAATCCTATGCACGTCTACTCAGAAGTGAGTCCTGCTGAGTTTGTTGGGACTTACCTTCAGGTAAGTGTACATAGGATTACAACATTCTTGAAAGCTGCATCTTAGTGAAATAGTACAAATTACTTAAAGTAATAGTACATCTTACTTAATAGTACAAATTACACTGTGCAAACAAATCCACATTCTTGGGCTGTAATAAAACTTGCCTATCTGAAGCTGAATTGCAGAGCTTAGTTTTAGTGTCTTACCTGGAGAGTATGTTTTCAGAGACAAATGCTTTTCATTTTTTTCTTTTCTACTGAAGTGTGTGTGTGTGTGTGTGCTTCTTTTCATGATTCCAGGCCAATAAGACTTCCAGACAGGACACTTCTGTTGTCTTGAGTCTTTAAGAAACATTGCCACATATCCAGGCAAAATGTCAGTTAGGGCCTACTAATAAATCTGGGTGATTGACAGTGGATTGGCAAATATTTCCTATTTTTATTTTCTAACACTGTCCCCAGAAAAGGGCTCATAGCCAGCAGACTTTCTCACCGCATCGGTCCAGGATGATGGTGTGGAGAGGGATTCAGTGGGGGCTAGCCAGAAGTGAACGTTTTGAACTTGGTTCTTGGTGCTGACAAAAAATCCCTGAACTGAGCATGTGTGGAGAGGTATGAGCACGCACTAGAAGAGCATGCAAAGCTTCAGAAGCATGTTGCACCTACAGGCTTTGCTCCAGTTGGGAAACCCTTGAGGTCCACTGAAAAGGTGCTCCCTTAAGCCTGGCAGTTGCTTGCTGCTACGTCATACAGCTATGGAGGCTGCATGTGGATTAAAGTGGGCCAGACAACTGATCTGTCCCCCACTTTTCATTTAGGGAAATCGTCATACATTGTCATTTGGGTATGAAGCTGCATTGAGGAAAGCTAAAGTGGCCTTGCAGGCAATTTCTTCTGGTCTTCGCAAAACTTTAGTATTTATTGGTATACGGTAGTTAGTAATCCAGGCTTCCCCAGATTGGCATGCTCCAGATGTTTTGGACTGCACTGCCAAATGTAGTCCATACACTGACCGCCAGATGTGCCAGGCTATGTTGCAGGCTGGCACATCTCGCAGGCATCTGGTTGGGGGAGGCTGCACCAATCAATCATGTGCATGTGATGGAATAATGGTTTTTCGCTGGGCTCTTGAAGTGATTCATTTGACATTTTATTTGAGTTGCAGCTTTCATAGTCAACAGAGCTCATTGGGGCTCATTTTCCCAGAGGAAAAAGGTATCTCAATGTGTCTAAAGTATCGGATTGTGATTAATGCAGGTGCTGAGGCAGGATAAATATGGATAATTTCTGTGCAAACCACGAGTGGAAAGTGAGGCGATAAGGAGCTGAGCACCTATCTGCCACACGTGTTCCTCGTGGCCTTTCAACATCAAAGCAGGATGTATGTGGCTGAAGGAGACGGTCTGAAGCCATGGCTGTCTGAATTCTCCTGAGCATGGAATCTGGCCAGAAAGGAGGCCATTGCTCTCAATAGGCTGGACAGCTCTCTTGATTAATCTAGCAATACTTGGGTTTGCTGCTCTTTCGGAAGATTAATAGGGAGGTGCAGTTCTTTACTTGCCTCAGTTGGTGAGATGGTGTGACCAGAAAGAACCAAAAGCTATTCATAAGGTGCAGTAAATCTGAAATATGTATTTAAAATTCCAAAGAGAAAAGCAGTGAATGTCTTTCCACACAAGAAAGACAACACACTCCATGAGAAATATCAAAGAAGAATACATGTAAACAATTTTTGGAGGAGAATTAATGCAAAAGAACATTACATTGAGAAGTAAACTGTGGAACATGTAAAATTACTGAGAAATGACAATTGCAACTAGAAACCATAAGAAACTGTTACACGGTGGAGTAACTGTTACATACAAATATTAATTCATTAGAGACTATTAGGAAAGCAATATACAATTACAGCCTCAAGTGAAATAGCTATGATATGCAAAATGTATTGGTAAGTGAAACTAGGAACAATCTAAATTGTTTCATTGCTTTGCCTAAACACCCATCAGCTCAAGTATTTAAAGTCACCTTCTAAAAATACCCACTGTATAGCTGTGTAGCATCTCAGAGACTGGAGAGGCAGGAGGAATGAGAAGGAAAATTATGGCTACATACCCCAAACCAGGTCTCAAGGACAGGCTTCCATGGACTTGGATGATGCTTGCCTTTCAGTCCATGGGCATGGCTTCTGATTAGTCCTTTCCCCACTCCTCCCAAGCTGCTAATTGTAAATTGGGGTCTGGATGGGTGAATGACATGTTGGAAGTGCGGCAGAAACCTGCCCAAATTCATTCCTATTGTGTTGTGGGACTGAATTGGTCCAAGTCTTATTGCCAAATGAAGATACATACAAATCCCATGAAGGTGACCAAGAGCAGCTACAGACATAAAAAGTACCACATTGCATGTCATGAGTGGAGCTGTCTGGAGCTGGGGGTCAGACTAGATGACTCACTCTGTTTTTCTGCACAAGGCATTTTTATTGTCCCCTTGCCATTCATAACTATTTATGTGTTTGTTGTGACTCTCCTGTATCACTTCTGTGTCTAGCCAGAACATTCTGTGAAGGTCTGGGGGGCAGGGGCTGGGGGGGGGGGGCAGGCAGAGTGAGCAAGGCAAATATGATATTTGATTATAAAAATGAAGGGAAATTCCTTGTCCTTAAGTGTGTAAGTGCTATTATACTACACCACAGTGTCCCATAGAGGTTATGTAATGGAAAAAAACGGGAGAATAAATGTTTCTTTTTTAAATTTTATTTTCTTAGCATAAACAGAGTAAGAACAGAAAGAAGAAAAGTGTATATTAAAAAAAGTAAAATAGAATAAAGTTGTCAAGGGATTTTAAACAAGTGCAACCTATGCATTCAAACCCACAAATGTATCTCTCTTTCTGTCATTCAGCACTCTATAGAAGTTCAGGAAAAAAGTTATTATTTTATACACCAACAGATATTCCAATTACTTTAAGTCCTCAGCTAATTTTTAAAGAATTCCCCTTTAGAGGATAAAGGCTTCCGTGTTGTTCTCAGATCTCAATTCTGTGATGGGACATTAAGTAGGCTTAGCTGATTAATAGCCAAGTAACAGCCTTATGAAGAAAAGCTCTTTGAACCTCTTTCCATACCAGTCCTTTGTCCTAGCTCCAGTTTTCATTTTATTGGCATTTCTGTTTTCTTTCTTCTTCACATAGCAAAATCAAGGCTAATGCCTGCCCTCAGAAAGACAGGCTTGCTTTGCAGACCAAGCCATGGACTAGACTTTCAAAGATAGGCTGGACATGCACATGGTGGGCATGTCATGAGTGGAGCCGGCTGGGGCC
This sequence comes from Varanus komodoensis, assembly GCF_004798865.1. Classification (NCBI taxonomy): domain Eukaryota; kingdom Metazoa; phylum Chordata; class Lepidosauria; order Squamata; family Varanidae; genus Varanus; species Varanus komodoensis. The sequence goes on along the minus strand of NW_025336345.1, from coordinate 3,188,083 downwards.
GGGGGTCAGACTAGATGGCCCGGGTGACCCCTTCTGACTTGCTCTGTTTCTATGTTTCTAGACTTCCTGTTGACCAACCTTTTTCCTCCATCCAATTCCACAGCCCCTCTATGCCTCTATTTCTAGCACACCCAATTCCCCTAAAGGGGGCTTGGATAACAAGATCATGGACAGGAATATGGATGCACCACTGCTGAAAAGTGTGGAACTACTTCTGTTGCTTCCGGTCTAGGAAACACCTAATTTAGGAATTAGCTCATGGCAGTATGTTGTTTGTGGCTAAGCCCCCAAATAGCACCAGAAATAAAAGCTATCTCCCCACTACATGGGCAGAACCTTCTGTCATCAGAATGCGACTTGCCTCAGACCTACCAGTTGGCCAGATCAATATAACTTTTGATTGATGCATCCCCTGAAGTTTTGTGACAGGGCTGTAGTTGTGTAGCAGAAGCAAACTCCTTTTATTGCAGTTGTCTTGAGGATGCTATGATATATGAACTTAAAATATAAAAATGGTGTGATTTGAGCTTAAAATGGTGTAAGCTGGTGTCCTGCAACAGCAGGGGGTTGGACCCAATGGCCTTCATGGCCCCTTCCAACTCTACTATTGTATGATTCTATGAATATACAAATCCATGCATGTTTAGAGCGTTGTTATTACCATATATACCAGTGTACAAGGTGGCTCACATAGAAGATGAGGTCGATAGTTTAGGCTATTTATCTGGTTTTGTCATAGGCTGGGTGTATAAAACAAGCCCCAGTTTTTGCTTCGCTATTTTCCGTTTCAAGGGGCTCTTATTACAGCAATATATAGAGGCATTTGTCAGCCAGAAGCTTCTAGGCTCTTGGGATGTCACATTACCATATTCCAGCCAACAGTCACATTCCCCCTCTGATTTGGAAGCCTGGGAGGCTGATGGTGGCCCGCAAGGGGGCTGGCTGGCTGCGGTTGGCCAAGGAGGACAGCCAGCAGCACAGCTGGGCCCAGGGGGTGGGTCTGGGGGGGGGGGCAGGAGAGAGGGAGAAGGCCTGCACAGGCCGCGCCGTGTCTCTGCACAGAGAGCCGCATGTGGAGCATCCCCCTTCCCAGCTGCCACTGCTGTAGCCGGCCTGGAATGGGTGGGTGCCAGGCTCAGGACCAGGCCTCAGCCACGCACAAAGCTCACAACAGAGTGCAACACAGGGCATGCTTCCCCAGGACCAGTAGGAAGAGGGTTTTTTAAATGATTATTCATAAAAGTGAGCTTGTACATACAATTGTACATACAATTATCTTTATTAATTATCCATTATTATTATTATTATTATTATTATTATTACATTTCTATGCCGCCCCTTGCCAAAACCTCGGGGCGGCTTACAACATGATAAAATACATTGAAATACAATAGTACATAATAAATTATCATTAAATACAAAAATACAAAAAATACATTGATTTACAAATATAAAATTAAAATTATCAGTATAAAATAAAAATATAGGAGGAGAAAGAGAAGGAAGAAGAAGTTGCCCTGGCCAGATCATATGTTTTAACAATTGAAATGATGTTTAAATAAAAAGGTCTTTACCTGGCGCCGAAAAACCAGTAACGACAGTGCCAGGCGGACCTCTTTGGGGAGTGAATTCCATAGGTTGGGCGCCACCGCAGAGAAAGCCCTCCTCCGGGTACTTACTCTCCTAATTTCTTTCATGGAGGGTTCCCGGAGAAGGAATTTTAAATGATTAATATGATTTTTTTACCTTGTGAATAAGATGATCGCCTGATTTTTTGAACTTCTACATACAATTGTACGTACAATTATCTTTATTAATTGTCCATTTTCAAATGATTAATATAATATGATTTTTTTTTACCTTGTGAATAAGATGATCCCCTGATTTTTGCCTCACTATTTCTGGTGTCCAGGTTGTATTATATCCTGGTATATATGGTGGTATTACTACTATTATTATATTATTATTTATCAGGCTCGGCAAGGGCTTGGCAAGCAGGGATGGCAATCATTCTACCACAGCCGGAATGCAGAAATGCTTTTAAAGCATGTGTAACTCACAACTGAAGTAATCCACTGGCACCAAAAACCTCTGAGACTAAAAAGAGCTCTGAGTGGTTTGCTGAAGTCAGATCTCCCGCTCCAAGCATGAACACCTCTCTCAGCTCTTGGAGACGGAGACCCCAAACATCCTGCGGATATTAGGATTTAAACTTGTACATATCTGCTCGTGTCCTGTGGGGTTCAACAGGCCTTGCTCCCAGGGAAGAGGGTACAGGTGCTCAGCCTAAAAGCCCTACAAGCAAAGTGCAGGCGCTCACTGTCTGTTCGGAAGGAAGCCCACGGGGCTTAATCCCAAGCAAGTATGCATAGGATTGCACTGGCAGAGCACGTTCAGTTTGACTGACAATGTCTAGGGAAATGTGCATGGCCCCATCATGGCTGGCTTGCGGAGAAGCTTGAAAACTTGTTTTCTTTCACCCATCTCTTGCGAATACATATTTGATGCTGCTCTTTAATCAGGGAATTGTTGTAATTTTGTTTTATGTGATATTATGAAAATTCTCTGCAAACTGCCTTGAGAAGGCTAAGCCCTGAAAGATGGGCTAGAAATCCTTTTAATAAATAATACATTGATTTTGACATTTTAATCCGCCCCAAGCCTTAGGTGAAGAGCAGCGTTGAAAGAATGTGCTATTGATGTTAAGAGTATGGATCACTCCAAGTCAGACTAACTCTGGGGGGTACAATGCCCCCTGGTTTGAAAATTGCAGGCATTGTGTCGTGTACCATAAATACTTGTACAAGCCCTAAGGCTGCCTGTGTTTCTGCTTGTCACCAATTTCTGCTGAAACCCACCCAGTGTCACAAAGCGATTATCATACATAAATAAATATGTTATGTTTAATCACTGAATAGCTGCGCTTTTGGCAATGTATTCTTGAAATATGAAAAGCTTTATCCTCCAAATAGGGAATTGCTTACAACTTTAAAAGATTTTGCTCAGCTTTTCCAAACAAGGGGACTAAAATTTCTTTCTAACCCCACAATACGTAGCAGTGCTATGATGAATTTTGTATTTATACAAATGCATCTTATTTGCATTCATTGTTGCACAAACCATGACAGCAAACAAATCAACCTTTTGTCTCTGTAAGGACTGGAACAATGACAGTTGTAATAAACTAGGGCAATAGGGAAATAAAGTGCAAGAGATGGGGCTGAGATCTCTAAGCAGACACCCGGGGGGACATTCTGATGATCAATTCATTTAATCAATCATCTGGAGCTGGGGAGAACTCGGGCAAACATTTTTAAAAACAGGATAAAGCAGCTTTCCTCAAGCGGGTGCCCACCCACTATTTTAGACTACAATTCCCAGCCTGCTGGCAATGCAGGACTGGGGCAAATGGGAGTTGATATCCAAAATATGTGGAGGGCACTAGACTGGGGAAGGCTGAGGTAAAGGGCAAGGTAATAATCCTAAGTATTTAAATAATGCTTTAAAATGTTCCCAGTGCTTTATATGATATTCTTGCAATCCTTACAACAGCCCTGCCCAACCAGGCGCCCTCCAGCTGTTTTGGACTACAGCTTCCATTAGCCACATATAGCATGGCCAATGATCAAGAATGCTGGGAGTGGTGGTGTAAAGCACCAGGTGGAGGGCAGGTTGGGTAAACCTGCCTTACAGCAGCCAAGTAAATTAGACCAGTATAGTTCTCTCTTTTCTGCATTTGTATGACACTGTAGTTCACCTCATGTGAATAAGACTTTGGCTCAAGGGTGCCCATTCCTTTTCATGGCAAACCACGGTTTATCATGATGTTCATATCTGTAAACTATGGTTTGCTCTTGTCCTCCGAATCTGAACGGTAAGATTTGGCCATTCTGATGTAATGCCAAACATTGCTTTGCTGTGAAACAGGAAGTGCACAGGAAAATTAAAATGTACACGCACAGGGAGAAATGATGTCTTGGCACTGTGTTCACACCAACCCACTAGTTTCTCTCAGGATGCTTAATGAATTTATGGGAGATGGGAAATTCACAGCAGGGGCTTTGTGCTCCATAGCTCAGTCTCTTCATCTCCTTTGTGCTACGCAGGCAGACAAGGAATGGGATGTTGATTTCAGTGGTTGACCGTTTTTCCACAAAATTCCACTTTACAAAAAGGATATCACTTCGATTCCAGCATGGGAGACAGAAGAGTGAAAGAAAACAAGGGTTAGACTCATTATAGGAAAGAAAAGGTCAGCAGACACAGGAATTAGTACTATGGTTATCTCAACTTAATACCTATATTTGGAAGGAGGAGGTTTAATATTTATTATATTTTGTCTTTCAAGCAACTTAAGGTGGCTTACATAGTCCCATTCCTCCACATTTTTTTCCTCACAACAACCCTGTGAGATAGGTTAGGCTGAGAGTCACTGGCTCACAGTCACCCAGAGAGTGTTGCGGTTGGTTACTCCTCTTCTTATGGCTCATCCCTGTCCCTTGTAAATCAGCAGCACAGGACCACTTTTAACATCTGGACCATCTTCCAGAGCAGCCCAGATACGGCTCTTGCAATCCTTGAGGTTACCAAGGCATGAGTGATGATTCCCACGTCCTTGTTCTCCAGCAGGGAGACACAGCCAACATATCACCTCTTAAAATAGAGAAAGCACTTCTGGCCATTATCTGGTTTCCCAGAACACTTGCAGGCTGATCGGTAGTGCTAAGGTTGCATTTACCAGAAGCTCTCCGTTAATATAATGACCTGAGTTCTTCTTTCTCTGTATTCAGGGGCCTTCAAGGCTCACACCTGAATGCCCACATGTCTATCAAGTGGCTCAGCCTCTGGACACAGCAGTTGCAGTTCGGTTTCTTGCTTTCCCCCCTATAATTGGTTTATTAATGATAGCATCTTAATGATCTGTTTAAAATAAATAAACCATTCACACCATTTCAAAGGTATTTTGTGAGGCTCAGCTGATATTAAAATAGCACCAACCTTATGTGCTTTTTCAGCAAGTGACCTAATTAGTTAATAAAGTAATTGAATATTAAAAAGGATGTTGCAAGTGATTAAAATTTAAGAGCCTTCAGAACATTATTAAAGCCATAAATCATACATCACTGTTTTAATTTGCATAGCTATGGAATTACTAATGGTCCCACGTGCATATGGTACTTGGCAATTAGTCTTTTTTGCAAAATGTTGGTGATGCCAGGGTGGATTACCAAAATCTTTTCTTTTTTGCAGGCTGATTTGTAGTTCCATCACACACACACTGAGGCGGGAAAGAACTTGGGCAGGGGGGTCAGCTCCTCAAAATGGCAAATGCACTCCAGGTCCCTTTACGTGCCTGGCAAGGTGTCTCCGGTGACTCCACTCTTGCCTGTTCTTCTCTGATGCATCATTCGCCGCCACTGCTGTGAGGAAGGAGACTAGCCGGGGGTGGGCTGCTGATGTTCTGCTTCTGCTTTGAACAGGCTGAGCCTGCCGCGCCTACTTTTAGCTTTGGATGTGTGGATGGGTTTCCCAACGTGACACTAGAAAGCTTGCAGTGGCGAAGTAAACTCACGGACGCTCACAGCGTGCCAACAATTTCTTTTCACGCCACTTTATTCAGCTGGAGGTCTATTGTCCTTAATGGAATTATAACTTACACATTCCTGGCATTCAGGAGGCCTACTTCCAGCCCTGATGTTTCTGGCAAGGTCTTCCCAACATTACAAGCCAGATGACATGGGAGGGGCTTTACTGGGGAGTCCAATGTATCTGTACTGAGGCAGTGTCTGCAATGCTCTAGTCATGATGCAAAGTATTCCCACAGTGCAGCCCTGGATGGCTGAAGGTCCCTGATTGTGAAACGGCTCCATCCAGCTTTAGCTGCATGCATCTTCAGAGATTTGCAGGTCAGGCAGGACTGAGTGGGTAGAAGGGTATAGGACAGAGAAGCCCCGTTCCACCAGCAATACCCGGTTTGCAGGCGCAACAAGGAAGTTGGATCTGGCCCATTTTGTTTATTTATTGTTATATTTATTGCCTGCCTTTTCCCGTTTCCATCAACTCTAGACAGCTTGTATATTCTCCCTCCTCTCAATTTTATCCTCAAACAACAACCCTTTGAAATAGAGTGGGCTGCAAGTCTGTGACTGGGGCAAAGTGATCAGTGAGCTCCATGCTGAGTGGGGACTAGAACCCGGATCTCCCAGGTCCACAGCCCAAAACTAGCCAGTACACCACAGCTGACCATCCTGCTGATGGCTTAAGTGCTCTTAATTCTAGTTTTAAACATTCTAAATAATTCTAGTTGTGATTTATAAAGAACGCAATAAATAAATGGCTAGTGAATGCTAAAGGTGGTGTGGTTGCATTAAAAAATAACAATTTTTTAAAGAATCAAAACATGCAAATCCCACTGTTTTCTCAGTGAGCTTAAGGCAGCTAATAAAACGGGTTCAAACAATATTGCAACAACTTCAGGCAATTTACAGACATGCCTCTGTCATGTCTCATGTCTCAGTGTTATGGCAGAAAGAAGAGAACTCAGACACTGGTAGCACATGATGCAAAAGAATCCTAGAATGTCTTTTTGCATCTTAGAACTGCATCCTACTTCAATAAACTGGACAGGCAAAGATGATACAGATGTTCCTGCAGAAATGCTAAGAAGGAACATACACTTTTGAGCTGTAGTTGTATAGCAGTAAAGAAGAATGAGCCAGGCCAGAATTCTGGAGGTTAAAGAATGTGAGAAATCCGAACATGGAAGATTCTCTTTGATTTATTAACTGATCATCTGAAACAACATACACAACATCATACAGGAAAGACTTGTGCTATTAGGTTCACATCTACAGGGTTAGAATTTTTTGTAAGCCTAGCAAATATTACTATACAGCTGAATTTGCTGGAATGCGCCTTCAGGGTGATATACAACTTTAAAGACAATCTCATAACAAGATAACCTGATTTAAGGAGAGCATAAGCCATCTTTAGAATATCCATAAAGTGGGATGAAACTAGGAAAAAGCTGTTAAAAGTTAACCAAAGCAAAACTATATCACATTCCTTCCTAAAACTTGAGAGTGAGTGTGGTGCAGTGGTTAAGAGGGTGGGAGTGGGACTCTGGAAATCCAGGTTCTGGTCCCCGCTCAGCCATGGAGCCCACTGGGTGACTTTGGGCCAGTCACAAACTCTCAGCCCAACCTACCTCACAGGGTGGCTGTTGTGGGGATAAGATGGAGAGCAGCAAGAAGAGAATGATGTAAGCCACTTCATTTTTTAAAGGTAGGAAATAAATCTAATATAAATAAAAATATGCACACATCCATCTAGGAAAAGATGGATCAATCTGATATCCTTAGAGAGTTCTACAATTAGGGTGCTGCCACAGATAAGGCCCTGTCTTGCTTCTCCTTCCAATCTAGCCTCAGTTGACCAGTTGGTTTTCCAGAAAAAATTCATGGGAACCTTTTCAATGTGCGTAGGTGAAGGCATGGGTGGGCGACATGTGCCGTTCCAACTGTTTTGGCCTACAGCCCCCATGATCCCTCACCACTGGCTATATTGACTAAACCTGATGGAATCCCAAACATCTGGAGTTACATAAGTTGGCCACTCCTGCCTTACAGTGATCTAATTTAGCATGTTTATTTTACTCATATTTAGTAAACAAAGCTAAAATAGTACTTCATGTTATTGGATATGTGTTGATATAGCACATATATTTGACCTGAAATATTTGCAGAGGAAAATTAAAATGCACAGGCCACACAATCTTGTGACTGCTAAGTGCAGTCTGGACAGCCCTAGGATTTTTCAGAGTCCCAGGTCTGAACTCAAAAACATGTTCTTTTGCTAGAGCTGTACTCAGAGTGACCCCCACCCACCCCGGCTAACCTCCCAGCAGACGTGGAAAGGGCTGCACTGGCCGTGGCTCTGGGCAGCAAACAACCTTGGAGTTTGGCTTTTGGAGGCAGCCCATGATCTGAAGCATCCTGCTGGTACCTTGGCCTCTCTTCTTCATACTACACTCAGCAGAGACACTGCACCTACATGGCCACTGAAGGATTGGTTTCACAAGGCGGGGGAGCATTAAGGTTACCTTCACCTCCATAGATGCCTGTAAACATCCAAACTTGGAGGCTACAGTGAACCTCATTGGATTGGGCTGATAATGTGAGTTAAATCTTATACTAGGTAACATTCTTATTGGAAAGCTTGTAAAAAAGCACTTACTTCCCTTCCCTTACTTCCCGTTGTTTAGTCGCAAAGTCATGCCCAACCCATTGCGACCCCATGGACAACATTCCTCCAGGCCTTCCTGTCCGCTACCATCCCCCGGAGTCCACCTAAGCTCACACCAACTGCTTCAGTGACTCCATCCAGCCACCTCATTCTCTGCCGTCCCCTTTTGCTGTCAATTGTTCCCAGCATTAGGCTCTTCTCCAGGGAGTCCTTCCTTCTCATGAGGTGGCCAAAGTATTTGAGTTTCATCTTCAGTACCTGGCCTTCTAAAGAGCAGTCAGGGTTGATCTCCTCTAGGACTGACCAGTTTGATCGCCTTGCAGTCCAAGGGACTCACAGGAGTCTTCTCCAGCACCACAATTCAAAGTACATTATTTAAATTTAAGAATAACACCCAAAGGTATAGAAAACCATTGACATGCTAATTAGCAACTGAAAAGAATTGTGTTTGTTATGCTGACAGCCACACATCTGTTGCAACAAAGTCCAGCTCTCTTCTTGGAGCACCTTCCTTTTCACTGTCACTGTTCATCCCATTCCACTTTCAGACACGTATGTAATTCCATAGCATGCACATCTTTTCTCACAGAGAAAAGGTCAATCACCTGAAAAGCAAGTCCATTGCCATCTCCACCCATTACTAACCAAAGTCCAGGCCCAATTCAAGGTGTTGACACTTGTGTTTCAAGCCCTGAATACCTTGGGGTCAGGGTGTCTAAAGGAGTGCCTGCTCCCACAGATGCATACCCAGCCCTTGAAAACATCCTCAGAGGCCCAGGAGATAAGGAGAGTGGCTATAAGTAGAAGGGCCTTTTTGGCAGTGGCACCCCAACTTTGGAACTAGCCCCCCAGAGAGGATCACCTGGTGCCCTTTTTGTACTCTTTTTGGCACCAGACGTAGACCTTTTCTATTTTTCTGATATTTTGAATGATAGAATGATCTTAATGGTTTTACAGCCTTATACTTGGTTATAATCTGGTGCTGTGACTTTTATGTTGTCCTTGAATAAATTATGGGTCTGTGAAGTTTTACTGTGTGGCTTTGCTTGTTGGATTGTTAGATTTTATTGTTATATTAACTGCTATTTTTAATTGTATTTAATTGTATATTTTTAACTGTGTAACCCTTCCAATGAGCCTTATGGCTAATGGGGTGGGATGAAAACCGAATGAATGAAAGGAAGGAAGGAAGGAAGGAAGGAAGGAAGGAAGGAAGGAAGAACAGCAATTACAACTTTGAAACTGCCAGGCTGGCTTATTATTCTATTTGTGATTGTCATACATTCATTTTTACTAAAGAAGTTAGAAAAAAATATCCATTGAAAAATGAAGCTCTAGACACCCCCCCCCCCCCAGAAACATTTCCATGTTGCATCACTGGCTGGGTCTGGGAAGTATAAAATTTGTTTTTGCACAGTAAATATTATCTCTTTTTAAATTGTTTGTAGAGGCCTGGAGCTGCAACCTGTTGCATTCTCTCTAGGAAACATTCCTTGAAAACCTCTGTGCTGCCTGTTGTGAGAAAAGCAGCAGCTTTGTTCATTAGCTCATGATGGGTGTTAAAAGCAGAGCTGGGAGTCAGACTGGTTCCTAGAGAATGATTCACACTCTGCTACTCAGCAGCATCCACTGCAATGAAGCACTTGAAGCCCAGTTTTCAGGTTGAAATTTTAATTAAAAAGTAATCTAATGGAAGAGGCAAACTCTTGAGCACCTTTACCACGACAAAGAATCACAAGCTTAACATTGCTTTTGAAATCAATTAATTCTGACTGCCTCACAGCATAAGGAAATCCTTGGGTGAGATGTTTAGACAAAAATCTGCATGCTCATGAACTGGTCAGGAGCCCATAATAACAGCCAAGGATTCAGTACACAAGAAGCTGTCAGTTTTGGTTTAATTCAGACAGAATTGCAACATGTGTCTTTTTCAAGACCGGTCAATTTTGTTTGGCCTTCCAAAGGCCCTGCACTGCAGGGTGCATGAAATTATCTCAGCCCGAAGCCTTCATGGATGATCCACTTGCCAAAAAGGTTGGGTACCACTGCCTCAGCTACTGCTTTACATCAGGGGACAAGAGGCTCTGCGTGGCACACAAGAAGGTCCTTCAAACATCTCACAAAAATCACCCAGGGCCAGCCTCCAGCTCGTTTCAATAGATGCAAAGCTATGAACGCTCACTGAGGAGCTGGAATGGGAGTTGCCCCTTCTTCTGCCCTTCCTGAATCGGATGGGATTGTGTGGGAGGAACATGTGAAAGGATGTACAAAAGATATCTAGTGAGTGGTCTTAAACATCTGAGGTTTCAGCTGAAATGTTTGCAAAAGGCTAGTTCTAATTAGCAGGTTCCCTAGTGACCTAGTGCCAATCTGTCCCCTTTTAGGCTCTGTTCAAAGAGTCTCTGATGAAACATCCACCTTTTAGGATACAGAACTGAAAGATGTCATTGCTATGTGTGTTCAGAGCCAATTAAACTCGCTTAGAATCATATGCAGAAAAAGCAGTACTTCTACCCAGCACTTCCACAAGCTTCGCTCTTTCTACTTTCACTGGGCTTCTTGCTGGGACAAACATCTGCATTTCATCCGACCCCTTTCCTTTTTGCCCATCTTCTATATAAACTACGCAGGAAGATGGAGACGCTTCTTGCCAGATGAGCAGAATGTAAATTCTCTTTAAACTATTGCCATCTAGTGGACAGCCTGAAAGACTACAGCAGAACTAACTTTGGATATTGGACCTTTGTCTTTGAAAAAGCTGGCAGCAAGGAAAGGGATATCAGTCCTGAAGTACACAACAAGTAGGTTACAGTGGGCAGCCACGAGAAGCCACCCAGACCACAAAGCATGGTGAGCTGCTTAATCCAGCACAAACACATCCTGATGCCGATGATCAGTAGGCCATGGTTCGGTTTCCCCTTGGTTCTCCCATCTGCTCTGGTCATCATGGATCCCAGTGTCCTTTGTGGCACACTTGCTCGTTTGTTACAAACACACACACACACACACACACACGTATTTATAGGACACCCATAATTGCTGAGGCCTTCCCTTTAGAGAGCACTCTTTTGTTCAATCCAGTTCATCGGTGTTTAGTAGATTTCCGGGTAAGTGGAAAGAATGTTTCAGAAACTGACACTTATATATAAATATGGGGAAGGTGTGAAATTGTGGAATTGGGGAGATTTGTACTTTTAAACTTTTTAAATCACTTTTGGGGAGAGCTGCACAAATTAGCATTAAGTAATACTCATTAGCATTAGCATAATTATATAATTATATACACATAATTATATATTAGTATTATGTATTAGCACTAAGCATTGGCATTGATTAATGAGAAAAGGCCTGCAAATGAGGAGTCTGCCCAAATTTCACTGTCAACCGCTGCCGGATTTGCACAACACTCCCATTCGCACAGAGCACACCGCGACCACAGACACAAATGGGGCTCAGGCACATGTGTGTGGCAAGCCTGATGTTCAGCTTAGTGAGGTCACAAGGCAGCCAGAAAAGCAGTTTGCTGTTACTCTTTCCAAGCAGCTCTGTAGCTTCTTGGCACAAGCCATCATGCTGGGTTTGCACATCACTATAAGCCACTCTGCGAACAAGTCACCCATCAACAAGCCATGGCTTCTCAAGGAGGCCTGGTGCATAGTTCATGTATCATGGCAAGCTAATGAGGGACAAATGGGGCCAGCAACCAGTGCGAACCAAGTCAGTGCCAGCTTTCGATATTCTGGTGCCTTTCATCCAGCAGCAAAGGTAACAAGGGATTCGAAGTTCTAGCACGTGCCTTGGGTATAGGGCACAAGCTGGCTACATATGAAGCCTGATGCCACAAGCCTAATGGTTTTGCCGCTTGGGACTACAGGCCTGGCATATACCACACAATGAAAAAGAATCCCTTACCATGTTGGGGAGATGGCTAAAATAGTTTATCCTAACATGTTAGCTTTCTATTTGTCCCTCTTCTATTATTCTTGTTACATTCGACGTATAACTGTGAAGCAGCACAGTCCAAATGGAGGATTGTTTACTAGCGTCTTCCCACAAGGCAAATGCTACTTACAGAGCTCCACCAAATCCTTTTGCTGCACAAGCAGTGGTGCATTCATTGTTACATTAAACTGTTGCTTGGTGGGTTGTTCAAGTGGGACAGTTTGCACAACAGAGCTAGTGCACAAAGGTAACTTCGGTTGGATTTTCCTCCTGCACATAGTTTGGGAGCTGTAGCTTGCTAACAGAATGACAGCACTGGCTCCTGTCTGGAGGTTTATTGCCTATGTGCAGTAGACTCTGAGTAAGGGAAATTTTCCACTGTTGGACATTTTATGAGCTGAGCTGGCTTGTGCTCAGGGTTAGACTAGATGGCCCAGGGGACTCCTTCTAACTTGCTATGTTTCTCTGTTTCTATGTAATACAGTATTAGAAATAATGATAGTAGACATCATAGACTAGCTGTTGAAGGTTTTATAACATTCAAAGTTACAAACTGCAGAAAAAAATGACTCCGAAATGAGCCACATAACTGAAACATGAGAGAAACATGAATTGGTTCCAGAGGTGCTAAAGAAAGAACCAATACAGATGAACAGTGAGGGAGGAACTGAAAATTTAGGCAAACCAAAATCCCTTTATGTGGTATCAAACATTAGAAACAGTGGCCCTGACCCCACTGTCATTATCAAAGTGATGGTGCAAACCATTAACCATTCAACATTCAGTGGGATTTTAGCATGACTGGGTCCTACGTGTTTTGCTGAGAAAAAATATTGTCTCCATTTTGTAAAAACAAAAAGCCAGAGAATAGATGAAACTGTGGGTAATAATGTGTAATCCATGGTCTGCTAACCTCACATTTAGGTTATTGGAGTACAGTACACTGTCTATGGTCCTATTCTTGCCCATGGTCTAGACACGGAAGCTGGTGCAAACTGTGACAGTGAGCGTGAGGAGTCGATATGGAAGCACATCTAACTGCCTGGCAGCCGAGGAGACAGGCTCACAGTCTTGTTGCTGAGCATGAAACACCCCGAACACTTGGAACCAGCTTACCTGGCTAGCAGGTCAGCTTTCCTGACAGTCCCATGTCAAGATCTTCAGGAAAGGTCTTGCTGGTGGTGGCGACCTTGCAGCATGCGCTCACCCAGTATCTGGGAGATGCCAATTCTGGCAAGCTTTAAGGAGCCAGTTGAAAGGCCTTCTGCTCACCCAGACATTTCCTGATTGACTGTGCTGCTGATTGAACTGTTTTCAATTTCACAGGTTTTGACTGTTCTGTGTTTAAACTTTTTGTATTGTGAACTAGGAAACATTGTTTTTAGCTATGGTAAGTGGTCTATACATTGAATAGTATCAGCAGCAGCAGCAGCAGTGTCATTTTAAAAAATCCAGCATCCCTGAATTTCAGCCTAGACCACGTCGCTGGTCACTGAAAGGAAAGCATGTTCTTACTGGACAATCCAGTGGGGTTGCCTGTAGCCCTCTGAACTCAAGAGGATCTTGAGCATTTTGTAAGAGGCAGAATCAACATCTGATTCTGGCCATCTGGTTGTAGCATTTCAGATGGGAGAGGAAAGGAGACAAGTGTGTCACCACAATCGGAAATATCGTGGTACTCTTGGATTCGTTTCCTGCTTGCCCACTTCCCAATACCTTCTGTGTCCCTTCTCTGCAACTGGTCTCATGACTTCATAGACACAGCTGATGAGGTCCCTTCTGTGCTGGCTGCCTTGTGGGGAGGGGGCTTCAACTCCACTTTGGAGCTGTTTTCCCAACATTGAATCGGATAATCCAAATGATCTGATGTCCCTTTAAGCACTCTCTAGGGGTCACAGGGTCACTCTACTCCATCACTTTTTAATAAAAGTACACACAAAGGAAAATAACCTATCCCCAAACTCAGCAAAAACTTAAAAGTATCCTTTAAAAACTACAAAAGATCACAGAATAGTGTACTACCTACTAATCAGCACGGAGAAAAAAAATCTTATTGGGCCCAGCAACCAACATAAAAATGCTTATGTGATAGACCCAAAAAGGACTTGGCAAGAAAAGGGAGATTCTGTTCATTTTAAGTTCTGCAGGGAAAAAAGCCTTGGTTTTCACCCAGAAGCAATCTGGAATAAGAAAGGTAGGGATATTTCTTTCTCCATGAGTGGGTTGGCATTTTGTTCAGGCTCCTTGACCTGATTTTTGCTACCTACCAATCTGCAAAGAATATATTTTGCAGGAAGCATTCTGTCTCTAACCTCTGCTTCTATTTTCTTTCACACCTTCACCTTTTAAAGAAATAAACACAAAAATCTTAAGGACCAAATCTGCTGCCAGACCCCAAATTCTTTCCATCCCAAATGTAGCCCTTCTACTTAAGTTATGGAACCATTTGGAGGATTCCCTCTCTCTTCCAAATGCATTTCGATAAGCATTAGCCCCATTTGCAGAAGACTAAGCCACTCAGTAGAAAATAGGCAGCTTTTAGTTGATTAGATCGTCATAAATCAAGGGCTGATCTATTCTGCTAAGACTACTGTTTGTTTGGATAGGCCTTTGGCTATTCAAGATGACTGTATTCTTCTGCATCTGGGTGATGGCAGCTGGTTTAAGCCAGCTGTTCTATTCATTTGCTCCTGCTTTTTAAGCAGCTTGCTTTTCAATACAGTTTTACTATGTCGTATGATATTGCAGGAAGATGGGATAAAAAAAATTCCAACAACCAAAAATACCAGCACAGGCTCTAACAGAAATAACTCAGGGACAACCTATGAACATCTTTATTGCCTTAGAGGTTGAACCCCTTTGTATACAGATATTTACATCCATCAAGCAAAACAGAAAATCAAAAACGAGTTATACATTCATTGATAGGTTCATAGCAGCAATTCCTTCTTAGTAATAAAATACTCAGGAAGACAGATTTGGAAGCAACTTGCACATTCTTTCTATTCCCAAGTAGTCTAACGGGTAAGACATGCACTTGCAGCGAACTCCGAGTTTTGCATTGCTCACAGAATTAAGTTAGTGATTCCTGTTACCTCTCCAAAGTGTCAAGATGGAAGCCTAAAAAGGTAATGGAGCATTTTACAAAGAGGAACTCAGACAGAAAAAAAGGAACACAGCAAACAAAGGCATGAAGGAATCATACCCAATGGCTATAACCTGCACTACAAATCTAAGCCAGTTTTGACCCTGTCAAGGCTCCCAAGCAAGGAAAGTTGGGAACCGTAGTTCAATGTGACTTCAGTCACAAAACAACAGTTCCGAACATTAATCAGGGAAAACCACCCTCCTAAAACCAGTTCAAACCTGCAGTGCAGATCATTCACCTGCCTTAGACACTGAGGCTTAGTCTATACAATTACACTGGGCATGCAAGCAACACCAGCAGTGCAGCTAGCTAGAAAAATATCTAACAATGCTGGGTGAGCATTTTCCATTTGTCGACTTAAAAATTGATCTATCAAGGATAAGATACAAAGATTCAGCTGCACTTTGCTCTGAAGCAGTAAACATCAAACACAATTACTAAAGGAGCCTGGAGCAGCTTTCATGTTCTTTTTTTCCTGAGGGAGAATGCCAATCTTTTGAGAATGGGGAAGAAACAGAGTAGATATGTTTTTACACAGCCTGATCAAGCTACTTTTCACTCTGAAAGAATACAACACTGACAGAGTCTCAGGTGTACTAATTTTCCCTCAGCTAAGTTAGCCTACTCCATGTTGAGTGGTGAATAAAAGTATCCAGAAGCATCATTAGCCATTTTTCCTTTCCTGGCAAGTTTCTACCTGTCAGCTAAGAGCAGAAGATTTGTATACATCAGAAAACAAGTTATTCACATCACTTCTCCATGAAAGCGAGCCTCTGCCTCCACGGCCTTTGGAGGAAGAGCTTCCACCAAGGTTGAATTGAAATTTGATTCTGTTGAATCCCCCCAGTGAGATTCGCCTTACAATCTTGGGAAACAGAATCAAAATCTGCTTCAACCACTTCCAGAGTGTGCTGTGTGAGCTGCATGGTATGAACAATGAATTGTTGACATATATTCTTATGGACACTAGTGTAAACATGCACTTTTGCGCTACCATTGAGCTAGGAATTACATCCCCATATAATAGCAGGAAGATCAGCAACATTACAGTACATACGAAATTGCTTAAAAGTAACAGCAGGTCTTCAACATGAAAAGTCTTCATTTTAAGATCCTCATATAACCTGAAAATAATGCAGTTACCCTTCGCATCTGCTCTGTGAAAAAGTTTCCAAATGTCAAACCTGTCAAATGAAACATTGCCCTGCAGAATCACTTTTTAGCAGCTTCCATCTGGAAGCTGTAGTACTGCTGAAAACTTGAGCTGACAGACAACTTGACATTTCACATTTCCTTCACAAGTTCTTTTCCACATAGAGCAAAGTAAAGAGCAAGAGAACAAGGAGGCAGCCATTTTGCATTCCATTCCATGCCACATCACAAGCCTTTTCTGTTTTACTATGTCACATTTAGCTATTTAATACTTTTAACAGCTGGATGAAGGATGAATCCATAAATATCAACCTGGCTAAAGATTAACTGAGAGATAAACCTGGAAGAGTAACACTTAACAATATAAGCATTTGTCTGTTATTACCTCAGGAATATTCAGGTATGGAATATTTGGAAAAGGACTTATGCCAAAATCAAGGCTAAGATCTTTATGGCATGCTCCTTCTCCCACTCACATGCTCAGGTGCTTTCCAAACACCTTGAACAGGCTTCTGAGGTTATTATACTTTGGGAGTTATTTTACCCCTATGCTTTGAAGCTACACTTTGCAACTTTGGAGAACAGGCAGCAAGACAGGGAATTACATAAAGAATACATAGTTTTCATGCAAAAATGTCCTGAGTTTAGTTGCAGAGATTGGTGTAGGAGAGGGAATTGTACATATGTATCCAAGTACTTCTTATACAAGACAAATTCCAAATGCAAAACGACACTTCAAAAACACTTTGAACTTAGCACCTTTGATCTAGAGGTTTCAAGTAACAATAGAAGAAAAATTCACAAGGTATTTATAAGAATTCAAAGTTGGAAACAAGGTTGGTGATATGAGATAAATGCTAATTAATTATATCAACAGACCTACTAATGGCATTTAGCAATATTTAATCATCTAAAATGTTATGTAATTATGGTATCTTAGAAACTTCATGAAGAGAAGCACACAGAGCAGAAGAGGAAAGAGAGATCAGATCCAGAGTATGCTGAGAAAATCAATAACTGGGTTAGAGGCAATTTAAAGAGAAGTGTAAGGCAGGGTTGGGTTTTAAAGCAAAAGAATTGACCATTGCAACTATCTATGAAGACCAAGATGCACAAAATCGCCCCACCCACACACATGCCTCTGTATAAATGGCCATTTCATTCTGCTGAAATTAATGAACAGCTTTTGCTAGCTGGGGAACTTGATGCCTCTAGTAAAGCTCATGCATTCAAATAACGATTGGAAAGGTTTCCAAAAAACAAAAGCAGCAGCAGTGAGCGTTAGCTTGAGGTAGTAAACTGAAAGAAGCGGGCTTTTGCTGAACAAAGTATAGCAAAACATTGGCTAAGATGTCAAAAATCAGTAAAAACCGCCTTCTCAGCAAAGAGCTGTGACTGAAGCAAAGAAAGTGACTCCAGTCAACAAACTGCACATTCAGCTTTAGAATTAAAAAACACAGGAAGGCAGTAAGAAGGAATGCATTTCGCCTGGAGTGGGAAACTGATCGCTGAAAGAAAATCACATGGGCATGAAATAAACTGTGTTTGGGGAACCCTCATATTCTGAACTAGTATGCAAAAACAGTGAAAAGCTCCAGAATACAGACATGGGATCTACCCTTCTGAAGATGGAAAAGTGAAAACAATTATTTAAAATGAAGTGGGATCTAAGTGAGCATTTTATGCTTAAGAAATGCTCCTGGAGCACTGAGTCATTATCTCTACTGTGAGAAGAAAAGAGCTACAGAGCAGAAGTCAAGAATGTCTCAGAGGAACATATTCTTTGAGACTGGATGGAAAAAAGTAGCAAGGTAACCCCACCAAGATTAGGTAACTCCCCACCACCATTTTGCCACCCTTGAATGGGGCAGAGAAGTGGTGCAAAGGCTTTGCACTCAGACCTTAAATATGTCTGTCTGTCTGTCCGTCCGTCTAGATATAGATAGATATATTTAGCCTGGAAAAAAATGAACTGAGCTACATCCAATGCAACCTCATTCACGACAAGATTCTTGGTTATTCTAGAAATGCACATATATAAAAAGGCAACCTATTGCTTGTGTCTTTAGAGAAGCCCCCCTTTTCTGTGGAGACTTTAAGAATGCCTCCCAATACAATTCAGGGTTAGTGAATATTCACTGCATTCTCAGACACGCAACCGGAGTAATATCCAGAAACTGGAGTGCCACACACACACACACACACTCCTTGTAAAAAAAGGGCACTGTTATATAGCACCGTAAAATTTCTCTTGGCAGTCATGTTATACATATGCGTTGTTGTAATATCTTGCACAATTCTTCTGAGGACTACTGAATGATAAGGGAGAAATCATTAATAGCACTGATTTTCTAAATAATCATCATGCACGCGTTATAAATAGCCTTAAACATGCTTTGCAGGAACAATCCAATTAGCATTACAGAAGTGTCACTTAGGATGTAGAAACAGTCAGGAAAATCCTCAGAAATTTCATAAACAAACCATTCTCCGCTGTTACCATCAGATGCTGGGAAATCTGCATCTCAAAGTCACTTAGATCATGTAAGACTATGACAAACACGAACATGATCTTTTCTTATTTAAGCAGTGCATATACATCATCTTAGTCTTTACTGCTATACCGCACAAATATATGAAAAAACTGTCAGAGACTGGATGGCAAATTCTGGGTTGTTTCAACATACATCAAGACAAGTTCCCAAGCAGAAAAGCTACGTATTGAGCTACATTCACCATCTGCTGGTGGCCAGGGAAAAAGAAAGATGGGCTAAGTCCACAGGCTTTATCGATACGGAAGAAAAGGCCAAATACTGCCTTTTATTCTACCTCCTACTTGCATTTCCATTCACTTTTTGTTCAAGACACCAGAGGGCACTGCAGCTCACTTCTGGAGTACCTCTTTTTGTCTTGCCTTGCACACTGATAGGAGGGCTGAGGTCCAAGCAAGAATAAGAAGTGTCATGCTGAATTATACCAAGCATCCATTCTAGAGCTGCTAAAGACATTCCTCCATTCCACAAGCTCTTAATCCCCTTATCATTTTTAAAAACATGCTTTGCCATGATTTTAAATTACTAGCATTCCACATTAAGTCACCAAAATCCCTAGTTCTTTTGTGGCCAGTTTGTGAGGCCTTAAATCTATAGTGATAATTGTCCTATATCCAAGCTCACAATGTTGAATAGTCCACAGGACATGAGTCCTTCAAGCTGTAAGACATCTATTTCATTGAAGACAGAAACGTCCTTGGGCCAAGATCTAGTCCATCAAGGCTGGCAACTGGCTCAAGCTGTACCTGCCTCCAAAGTCCATTACCATTTCTCCCTTCTGATCAAAGGAAGGGGGAAAGAATTTATACCACATTGTTTCAAAATGATGCGCAATTCAACACGCAGTTGTCATTGCTGTTCACTCTGCTTCTTGATCAAGGTCAGTCTATCAGATCAATGTGCTAGGTGAACAAGCAAGACGTTCTCCCCACGAATAAAAATCTGGTTTATATGCCGTGTGAAAACTTGCTGATAATCCACTTTGGGCCTTTGCTT
Organism: Varanus komodoensis; assembly: GCF_004798865.1. NCBI lineage: Eukaryota > Metazoa > Chordata > Lepidosauria > Squamata > Varanidae > Varanus > Varanus komodoensis. Next base: position 3,168,049 of record NW_025336345.1, on the reverse strand, counting down.
TTTCCTTGATCGACTTCTTGTGCCAGCTGCACTCTTCCCCTCCGTTTGGGAGATTCTTCCAGGAAGGTCAGCCTCCTTCTTAGAGGTTCGAGGCAAGCTAGAGCTCCGTGTCCTCTCTCTACTAGAGTGCTTTTTTGTTCCATGTTCTTCCTCGGATCTTCCCCAGCCTGACTCCGACTTCCACCCATGTGTCTTAGGAGTGTCTTGGAGGTCTGTCAGGTCTGCTGTCATCCTTGAATCATTCCCTTTTTTAACCAAAGATTCTTGCAGCTTGAGTCTGTCAAATAGCTAAAGGAAAACAGTTGGATATGGGAGGAAAAACATACAGTATTAAAAGGTGTCTTTTCATTTAAAACTCACCCTGTGTTTTTATATGCATGACCAAGGCTTTTTTTGTCATAGAACGCACTGGAACGGCATTCCGGCACCTTTTTTCAATGGATTTTACAAAGTGCTTTTGGTGTAGCAGATCAGCAGCAAACATCATTAACATAGTGCCTGCAGGCTGCTATTTTATCTGCTGATAGTGAGAGATAGCTGCTCCTGTGTGTGCTTACTGCCACCGAGTTCTGACATCGTTTTTTTTTTTTTTACACAAAAAAAAGCACTGTGCATGACCATACATGTCTCATATACTTCCTACATGCTATGCATATAACCACCCTGGCTTTGTGACAAATTGTTATTAAGAATGTAAAAGAGCCATGCTGGATTATACTATAGATTCATCCCGTCCAGCATTCTGTTCATGAGTACAACAGCATCTTTTCACCCATGTTCCCCAGGAATTGCTGTACATGGGCAATTTGCCTCTCTCAATGGAGAGAGCTACTGCCCTTGATAGCCTACTCCTCCATGAATTTATCCAGTCCCTTCTTAAACACTTCCTACACGCTACCACTGCATCTTGCAAAAGTGTATTCATAGTTTATCCATCCATCATGTAAAAAGTGCTTCTTTTTATTTGCCCTGAACCTACCATTAATCAGTTTCACAGGAAGAGTCCAGGTTCTAGTATTATGACAAAGAAAAATGTCACTATCCACTTTCTCCACACAATGCATATTTTTGTACATCTCTATCATCTCTCCCCCTTACTCGCCTTTTTTGCAGGGTGGATAAAAATCAAAGATTTTTTAAAATGGATTTTTAATTTAAATTGAGTTTTTTTTAAATAAAATGTTTTTTGAGGAAAAAACATGGTTTCCTTTTTAAGACACATTATAATCCAAAGGTTACTCATCATGAAATAAGAATTAGGTTTTAATTATGTAGCATGAGTCTGTATATTCATGCAATGTATAAAATTATCGGTAAATGAATTACATTAACTCATTCACAATGTTAGGCTCTTCCAGAGGTTTTGGAAAGATTATTTTCTATCTAGAAGATATTGTCACAGAAGCTTGGTTCTACAGTTCTCAAAACTGTTAATTTTTGTCTGCAGAGATCATACGTCTCTTTTTCACAGCAAAAATATTATAAAATAAACATACTGAGTTGAGAAATAGACCTTACTTCCATTGTGCCTTTGGAAAACTATGTACACAGAATCAACCCCTTACCTCTTAAGGGTTAAGTTTCAAAAAAAATATTGATGAATAGAAGAAGATTATTGTGAGTGGAATAAATTTGCACAAGAAGTTAAGTGTGAGGAGGGAGGGGCAAACAGGGAAAATGAAAGTGAACTCATTTGAGCAGAATACTCCACAAGTCTTTGAATCTTTTTGTGTATAGCCTGAGGTTTATCACATTCTTTCCCTGGAAGAGAAAACCAATAATTAACTGTCCTGAGACTTTTTGTAATAGGACATGATAGAAAAGCTTTAAATAAATAAATAATAGCAGCAGGCCATTAAAAGAGATTTGGTTTGGAAATATTTTAATGAAGTTCCTCTACCTACGGGTAAGGCTAGCATGTGCACACATTATATAGAAAACCATGATTTAAATCTAGTCTTACCGACTAGTGATTTAAATCAAATCCACCCTGCTTTTTTCTACGCTAAACAATCCCAGATGTTGCAACCTTTCCTGACAGGGAAGTTGCTCTAACCACTCGATCATTTTAGCTCCCCTTTTCTGCACTATTTCAAACATGATTTAATTTTTTACATGCAATGACCAGAACTGCCCACTGCATTCTCACCATAGATGTGTATAAGGAGAGTATGGTATTGGCAGGTTTCTTTTCAGGTCCTTTCCTAACTATACCCAACATGTAGTTTGACCTTTTTTGCAGCAGGCACACTCTGGGTCAACAGTTTCACTGACCCATCCACAACCGCAAGAGCTCTGCCTTGCTCAGTCACTGTTACTAAATAATAAAATCAGCAGCAGGACCTGCCCACTTGGCCCCACAAAGCTTGTTATATCGTCTTGAGGTGTGCAGTGGGGTCTGCCTAAGCCCCTTTATACGCATTCACCGATTAAGAACCAGTATTTATTCTCTCAAGTTGCCCCCCACACAGGAATGTTTCATCTAGACCATGCTCTAGAACAGCGTGTAAGTGAATTTCACAGATCAACAGAATTACTGTCAAACCATTCTGCCACCACTGAAAGTTATTTACACCATCACCATGGCTAGTAAGTAGCAAGCTTCTATAAACCCACTTGCCTACTCACCAGTGGCAAGCGTCCTTTCCACTTTGGCAAGGACCTCTGCACTTCCAACAAAAGCCCAGCTTTTCCTTCATGGAGAACTCTGGGGAGGAAGGGCTTTGGTTCTCATCCAAAGGCAGGGCTTTGCAAAGAGCACTGACAACAGCATCTCCAGCCACTCCCAATGGGAAGAGTGAGAAATTGCTCTCTGTTTCCTCCAGGGAAAAACTGAAGAGGAAAGAAGGATGGTTTCTCCTTTCCACAGGACTTTGCAGAAGGCAGCAACAGAGAAGAATTGCTTGTGACACATTCTGGAAAGACCTGGAAGACAGCTAAAGAACCTTTTCCCTAGTTCACAGGACTCAGGGAAGGGAATTCTTATGGATAACTAAGCACCAAGCCAGCATGTGTGGAATCCTGGTAACCAGTTTGACTTTCAATCCCAAGCCTAGCTACAAGTATATTGATGAGTGAACTTCACTGGAAGGCCCCTTCTGACTTGCTCTGTTTCTATACAGGAGAAAGGGTCAGAACAAAAACCTACCTAGCCCAGCATTCTGGGGCCAACCAGATGCTTATAAAATGCCCGCCAACACATGACTGCAAGATGACTCTTCCATTTGTGCTTTGCAGCTATGGGTACTGTGGATTCCAACAATTTGGGAGGGAAAATCCTAGTTCTTTTAGTATCAGTGGATGGCCAAGCCTCTTAAAGTGTACCAGCTAAGCAAATTGAGAGCCTCTAGATTAAGGCACTGGAAAGGAAGAGGCTACAAAAAGGGGGATTAAACTCCTACAGGGTTTCAACATGCAGCCTTATTGAATATCCCAAAGAGGTCAAGAATCTAGAAAAGATTTCCACTCTTGTGTCTCCTCCAAAAATAACTATCAGTTCTTTACAAAATAAAGAGTAAAGATAGAGAACAAGATTCATTTTTGTTGCAGTAACCATTTAGCCAAAAGTGAGCTAGCACTACAGCCTGCAACTGATTAACTGGAAACCTCTTTTGAAACCAATTACTTTTGCTGAAACTAGTGAAGTTTTTTAAACAAGGTGGCTCTTTAAAAGTATGCATGACAATATGCTCATAGTTTAAATGAACGTGGCAAACTTTAATCAGCCAGCTAAGAAGCAGAAGAATGGATACTTACCCTAGTGAGAGTCAACTGTGGCTCAACATAGAAAGCTTTGCCCAATACAGGTTTTCGGTATGTCTCATCTACGTCTGTCAGGGCCTAGGGCAACAAAAAAACCAGAAAATCTCAAGATATGCTGCAGTGTTATATAATACTATTGTAGCAGAACTTTTGGGACCTGGGTGAAGAAAGGAAGGAGGAACAGGTCGTTTACTGCTACCTGCAGTTCTCTGAATGATCAGTCACCTGTGCATTCACACCGTGGGGTTCTGCACCTGCCTCATTTGAGCAAACTTCTATAGTAAGGGGTTCTGGTTTGGCAGGAACTCTCCCCCACTGTCCGAGCATGCATGTCTAAACCACCCATTCCCTCAGTCATAATGGAAGTCCTGCTAAGTAGCTGCATCCTACTCAGCCCAAAAGCAACATTTTCTATAAAGCACAGACTATTTTGACCACCAATCCCATTCTGACAGTGCAGATCATGACCACTCCCTTTGCACAGGATGTTGTGGACACAGACGCCAGTCGTGATATTCATGCTGGAGAGCATTTGACTCAATAGCTGGTATACTGAGGGTCAGTGGTTATATGCTGAGATGGTAGGTATCAAGTCTCTTATCTCACACTCTGAATTTGAGGCAACTAGTATTGTTGTAAGCCGCCCCGAGGCCTCGGCAAATGGGGCGACATAAAAATGTTTTAATAAATAAATAATAAATAAATAAACTAGTATTCAGTCTGGAAGCTGTGGCAGAACCAGCATCAGTAATAAGGAAAAGGTTGACACTAGGGTGGTTCTAGCTACCAAAGTCTCTAGTGTCAGAGGCGCAAATGGTACCAAATGTTATTTAGGAGTCATGCCATGCTCATCTTTCTTTTCTTTTATGTTTTGCATGATCTGAAGGCATGGATGACCAACTCTGTGACTTTAGAGGACTAGACATTTTAAGTGAGTTTCTTCACTGCGGGAAAAGTGAGAGTGACCTGGAGTTGGTGGGTCCACCAGCTGGCCTATGGTTACAGCTTACGGAGTGGGTGAATTGAGGAAGTCTCAATATCTTCCCAATTCTAAATTTTTGCTTCCTGCTCCTGACCATATTTGCCATCTTCATCAGGATCCTAAAACCACCAGTTTTCCCAATTGACTGAGACACATTTGCATGACCCCTTCCTATTTCTCCTGTGAAGTGTTGAGCTATTACAGCAAGTTTGCACAGTAATTTCATTCCAGGGTGAGTTCAGGGTGCCTTTAAAATATATTTTAAAAGTACATCTTTTATACAAAAAGGTATTAAGGTAAAAAGCACTGTTAAATGGTACCAGAACTAGAACTGAACTAAAAAACTAGTTTAATTTTTCAGTTTTGTTACTGTTAAACTATACCTCAGTTTTTCATTCTGAAATCTAGGGCACAGTTCTATGCCCATCATCAGGGGGGTGGTTTGAATTATTCAGTTCCAGCTCCAGGGGCTTGGAACAAGAATCCCCGCCACCCACGCAGACAGTGTGGAAACAACCACACCAGCTGTTTCAAAGGTAGCAAAGTGACCTCAAAGAGAAGGAAAACAGGTGTGTGAGTGGGGCAAGAAGGTGAGGTATTGAGACAGTTCCTTTCCTCCCCTTCCAAGCTGCTTCATCTAGATGACAAAAAATAGCTGTCTAGATGAAATGCAAAGTGCAATGTCAGAAGGAAGGTCTCCACCACTGTGCCTTGCTCTGTGCCTTGGATGTCTTAGCCTACAAGTCTGGAGGCATAATATAAGTACTGAGGTCTTGGGCCCTGGATTGCTCCCATACTTTATTTTAGCCCAGGTCCTGGATACTAGAACGTTCCTAGCTAGGGTTGACCAAAGCATGTTGGTGGTTGTTCTGTTTAAATATGCAAATGACTTTACCCTCAGAATCTTTGCTGAAATTTAAGATTAATTGGAAAGCGGCTTTGCCACTGCAGAATAACAGTCATTCTTTAACATGTGTGCTGAATATAATCAATTAAGCTCCTGAACTTGGAGGATTATGGGCATTTTATGCAGAACAGGATAAAGGCAAACTATACCTCCCACTTGGCATTTTCACTAGACAGCTGTTTTTGGCCATCCAGCTGAGGTGCTTTGGAGGGAATTGATCCTGGAGTACCACCTGGTTACTTCATATTCTGAGCTCCACATATCTTTTGACCCCTTTCTGAAGTTGCTTTCCCAATGCCAAAGAGCAGCTAGGATAGTTTTTCTGCACTGAATGCAGAAGCAAGGGAGCACCCTCTCTGACCTCAGAAATGGGAATCTGAATAATCCTATAATCATCACCCTCTGAAGATGTCTAAGGGCCATAGGATAATTCTTGCAATCTATACTTAACCTGTAAAAGACACCTCTTTGCTTTTGCAAAAAACACCATATATCGCTTTTGTACTGGCACCAAGAAATAGTGTGTGAAAGGATAGAGTGGATTAAACAATGAAGTAAAGCCCACAAAAAATCATATTATTAATCCATGGTTATTTGAAGAAGCAATATTATCCAAAGCTTTAAGTGATATAACCAACCTTAAAGAAATGCTTGAAACTCTACTGAGAAACTCCCATTAAGTTGCACAGTTAAGGAACAAAAACAGATATTGCAATCAAAAAGTCTTTATGTTCTTCCATGTACATACAAAGGAAATGTACATGTACACACTTCCCTGACTGTCTGAAACATTCAAATAATAAGCTATACAGTCATATAAAAGGAAGGAACCATCACTACCATGTTCCAGAACTTGTCAAATGCAACCAAGAAACCAGTACACACTCCACGAAGTCCTTTGAAAGTTCGGATATGGACATTGACTTTCACACCATCACGGACGCAGCGGTGAAGTTCCCCAAGTGGACTGCCTTCATGAACTGGAATAAAAGAAAACTGCCATCACTTATTGAAATAAATGTCGTGGAGCATAGAAGTAATTATGAAGGGTTAACTCAGAATATTACACTGAAAATAATTTAACTCATTACTTTTGTTTGAAAGCAAACAAAAGTAGCTAACTGACTGCGTGATCTCTTATGCTTAGGATCCACACAGCTGCAATGCACCATACTAAACCAACTATATTCCTGGAAAGTCTTATGTTTGGAGAGAACAACCTATGTGCACACAGATAATTGAAGCATGTACCTGAAATATACCATAGAACTTTAGCATTCAAACAGTGTCTGCAAGAAACATACCCTGTAATGTATTAATTTTCTTGTAAAAATTATAATACACCATTATTACTAGAGCAAAAGAGGTTCAGATGTAAAGTTCTTGCAAATGGTAAAGTCATAAAAGGTTAAGTCTAATGCTGCATTAGTGAAAGTCCAAAAGCACAATGGGACTTTCTCCCCCTTTCCTCCCTAACCCCAACCCAATGGTTTATTTAATCTATGAATGGATGAATTCTGGATGATTACAACATGCATATGCAACCATGGTAACAAACCATTGCTTCTCAAGCACAAAAAACCACAGAAGAATTCCCATGGCTTGTTGTGGGGTGGTAAACTCTGGATTGTATAACCCATGAGGTCATCATTTGTTGACACACATTTTAAGAATGCCAGAGCACCTGATTATTATGAATATAAGTTTGATCCAGCTATTCCATGACCCTTTCGTTAATTCTAAGTTCCCAACCTGACAGCAAATGATCTGCTCCTCTTCCTACCAATCTTAATTGCCACAGCTCTCCTAACTCCACTGCAACAAAAACCACAGAGAAGGATGTTCTTCCCCACCTGGTGCTCCCCAGATGTGTTGAACTGTAACTCCCAGAGGCTGGAAGTTGGAATAAAATACCAGTTTGAGAAAGGCTTTTCTGCACTGTGGCTACTAATAATCCAAAGCATGGAAAGACCTGTATGAAATTTATCTATGCAGAACATAACCTTTCTCCAAATATCAAAAACAATTATGCTTGGCTTTGCATGTATTTATTATTTTTCTGTGACTGTAGGCACTACAGATTCATCATCAATCACCTGTACAGCCTATAGGGATATAATTAGATACTCAATAATTGTGAAATGGATATAAAACACAAGTTTAATATCCCTAATTCAGAAGGGTTATTAAAAGACTACCTACAGGGATGTCACTAACAACAGTTAACATTTCTTGTAGATAATCATCACCTCAATAAGAAAATGTCAATCATCAGCAAGGATTCTCTGGTCTAATCTATATTCATTACTCTGAACTCCGTAATTTATAATGTATAGCTATAAACATATCAGTCCACTCACTGCCCAGATAAACTAAAGTACTGACACCAGAAACACTGGAAAATATACTGAACCAGTATTAAATGTGTTACATTTGGTACAAGCTTATTTCTGGGTTCAATTGAAAAAAGTATTTTTAAACTTCTAAGCCCACAATGGCCTGGGGCTCAGGATTCTAAAGGATTGCCTTTTTTCACATGAACCTGTCCAGCTGTTAAGATCTGCTTCAGAAGCCCTTGTCCAGGTGCCCTATCTTCTGAGGCTATGCAGCTGGCTACCAAAAAGAGGGCCTTTTTGGGGGTAGCACCTAAATAATGGAACTCCCTCCCTAAAAATGTATGCCTTGCCCATGCACTACCATCTTCCAAATCTCAGGCAAAGTTTATCTAGTTCACCACCACTTTTCTTTCCACCATCTTATATCCTGATGTTTTATCCACACTATCCTTTTCTTTGCTTGTCCACCCCCCACACCCCAACCCTTCATTACTGGTCTTTATCTTTTCTGTATCACTCTTCTATTCTAAACTGGCTTGAACTTACGTGTAATATAACAAGATAAAAATCTTATACATACATGGTCTTGATTCAAAGCAACGTAAGGAAGATAACAAGCTGTAGCATATAAACACTAATGGGCCATAACATAGTCTTGAGAAGAGCTTACACAAAGTTACCCTTCTCACATGATGCCAAATCAGGAATAGCCTCCCATGAACAGAATATTTTTTCCACTAGCATAGCAGAAAGCCTTTCCCAATTCAGAGACATCTTGATGATTTGGACTATTTATTACTAATCGACAAAATTAAACAGGAACTCCAGAAATGGAATAAATGTATTTTTGGGTGAAGAAGTGTTGTACTGAAACATTCTACCCAAACACATATGTTGTGTGTGCTTTATAATACTGCTAATTATAATACTCTAACAAAACAGAGGCAATGGGTCCTTCAAATAGTACAGATAGATCCACAGGCATCCATCAGTTAAGCATGAATAATTCAGCATGTACTGTAATTCAAGGGCCTATTAGTAGAGAGTTATTTAGACAGGTAGTACATAGAAACTGGCATTAGTGTAGTAGACAAGAAC